>NC_137120.1:4085805-4495805 GCF_949357685.1 Gobio gobio
TCACTCTCATCATACTTCATCTTCATCTCAAAGAACCCTGGGAGGAGAAAAGCACATGAAGTGACTCGGCTCAATAACACAGCACATGCATCTCACATCATGTTCTGGGACACACGCAGCCTTTCCCTCTTTCCCTCTTATCACTGCGCTAAACGAGGCTCTAACTGCTGCAGTGAACTCTTCAACTACCGCCCAACATCCAGATCTCAGCGCCACCTGCTGGACAGACGCCGCACTGCAGCTCCACTCACTGTTGAAGACAGCATTGTTGTCCTTGAACTCCTTCCACTGCTGATACCATTTAGAGTCCTTGTGAAGCACAACGCCCATCGCCTCCCTTCAGGAGAAAGAAAAACACTACGTTAAGATGCTATTCATGAGTAAATGCGTCAAAGTCATTCAGAGTTCATATATACATATACACCAAACAGGCATAACACTATGACCACCTTCCTAACATTGTGTTGGTCCCGTTTTTGCTACCAAAACAGCCCTGACCCGTCGAGGCATGGACTCCACTAGACCCCGGAAAGGCTGGACATGGTCTCAACAATGCTTAGCTAGGTGGTGTGTGTCAGAGTAACATCCACATGGATGGAGGACCCAAGATTTCCCAGTGATTTTTCCATTTAATGCACAACGACATAAACGTCATATTAGACCTACTCGTTGGCCTCGAAGACTTTGGCTTCAGCGCCTCCAGCCTTGGATGAGAAGTCGCTCCTCTTCCTCAGTCGGCTGGGCGGCCGGTATGGGCCGCTCTCTCCGAGCTCACCGATCTCTTTCTTCACACTCTCCACGCCCTGAACACAAAGATCATGCAGGCGTAAGGGCTGAAACTATCACAACATGTACGCGAGAAAACTCGTCGCTTATGGTATTTCGGCCCAAGCCTCAGCATGGCAGTAGGGACCTGTGAGATCGCCCGAAACGCTCCGGTCTTTCCCAGTTTTTCCCCGCCCTTAGACACCGTCTCTGCCGACTGCTTGGCCGTTTTGGCAGCCTCCTCCATGCCTTCCTTGATCTTCTTCCCGATGTCAGAGCGACCCACCTCTTCCAAACCCTGAGGAGAAATACATCCAGTTTAAATATCAACTACAATATAACACACACACTTCACTGCAGTTTAAATGAGTGTTTTCCACACAAAATCAGAACAAAATCCAAAAGACGCTTCTGAAATGTAATCCGTCGCAGAACATGGCAATAGTGCAGCGTAAACACTCTGCAGAAACATGACGTTCAGCACTTATGCAAACGAGAACACTCTGGATGAATAAATAAATGCTAATGTCCTCAGAAAGTGCATGTCAACACCGCAGCGATTCCCACGCACCTCCTTCACCGTCTCTGATATCGTCCCCAGAGTTTTCTTCAAGACGTCAGAGGTTTTGGCCGTTTCAGACTCGATGGTTTTCTGGAAGACACCGACAAAAACACAATTCAGCACAATTTCACAGGACACATGATGCTTATAACTACGCTAATGTTAGTAGTAGGGCTGCCAATGTTAACACAAGCGATTCATTCAAAATAATTTTACGCAATATATGACTGAAGCACGCGAAATTGCGTCATTAAAGAGCACCTATTATGTAAAATGCACTTTTACAAGTGTTTGAACATAAACACAACCACACTATAATGGTAAAAATCCACCCACTCCTCTTTTTTTAACCCTATAAATCAAAACCAGCGTCTCAGAACAAGCCGTTTGCAGACTCTGGTAGTGTGACGTCACATTGCTTAGGCCCCGCCCACTGCTGACTGACCCCGCCCTAGAGTAGAGCTGTACACAGTCCGCCATGTTTATCTCCTCATCAGAGCATTCTTAGTTTAATACTCACGGGACGCTCCGTCTGACACACAGCTTTCTGTGCGTGTGCTTCAGGTGTGTGTGTGTGCGCTCAGAAAGCCATATATCAGAAGTTTACACTATATCAGATCATAAACTTTTATGATGATGAAGAAGTGAACGTCACGTGATCGCGATAGAGATGATCATCAAAACCAAACAGATGTTGTAGTTTTTGGGAGAGTATCGGAGGCTCCACCCTCTTCTGGAAAAGGGGGTGGAGCAGCAGCTCATTTGCATTTAAAGACACATGCACAAAAACAGCATGTCTTTACTTCCACTCAAAAATGGGCATTTACAACATGGTCTGAGGGGTAGTTTGAGCTGAAACTTCACAGACACACTCTGAGGATGCCTGAGACTTATATTACATATTTTCAGTAGGCCTATCGCGATTGGTCGACGCCTTTAATTAGTCGACTGGGGGTACGATATGAAATTGTATTAGTACCGGTACTTTAAAAATGACAGCACTCTAATAAGAGCAGTATTTCTTAATGTAAGTAGATGTGTGACAGCAGGAGTGAGGACGTGTGTGTGTGACAGCAGGAGTGAGGACGTGTGTGTGTGACAGCAGGAGTGAGGACGTGTGTGTGTGACAGCAGGAGTGAGGACGTGTGTGTGTGACAGCAGGAGTGAGGACGTGTGTGTGTGACAGCAGGAGTGAGGACGTGTGTGTGACAGCAGGAGTGAGGACGTGTGTGTGTGACAGCAGGAGTGAGGACGTGTGTGTGTGACAGCAGGAGTGAGGATGTGTGTGTGTGACAGCAGGAGTGAGGACGTGTGTGTGACAGCAGGAGTGAGGACGTGTGTGTGTGACAGCAGGAGTGAGGACGTGTGTGTGTGACAGCAGGAGTGAGGACGTGTGTGTGTGACAGCAGGAGTGAGGACGTGTGTGTGTGACAGCAGGAGTGAGGACGTGTGTGTGACAGCAGGAGTGAGGACGTGTGTGTGTGACAGCAGGAGTGAGGACGTGTGTGTGTGACAGCAGGAGTGAGGACGTGTGTGTGTGACAGCAGGAGTGAGGACGTGTGTGTGACAGCAGGAGTGAGGACGTGTGTGTGTGACAGCAGGAGTGAGGACGTGTGTGTGTGACAGCAGGAGTGAGGACGTGTGTGTGACAGCAGGAGTGAGGACGTGTGTGTGTGACAGCAGGAGTGAGGACGTGTGTGTGTGACAGCAGGAGTGAGGACGTGTGTGTGTGACAGCAGGAGTGAGGACGTGTGTGTGACAGCAGGAGTGAGGACGTGTGTGTGTGACAGCAGGAGTGAGGACGTGTGTGTGTGACAGCAGGAGTGAGGACGTGTGTGTGTGACAGCAGGAGTGAGGACGTGTGTGTGTGACAGCAGGAGTGAGGACGTGTGTGTGTGACAGCAGGAGTGAGGACGTGTGTGTGTGACAGCAGGAGTGAGGACGTGTGTGTGTGACAGCAGGAGTGAGGACGTGTGTGTGTGACAGCAGGAGTGAGGACGTGTGTGTGTGACAGCAGGAGTGAGGACGTGTGTGTGTGACAGCAGGAGTGAGGACGTGTGTGTGACAGCAGGAGTGAGGACGTGTGTGTGTGACAGCAGGAGTGAGGACGTGTGTGTGTGACAGCAGGAGTGAGGACGTGTGTGAGGACGTGTGTGTGTGACAGCAGGAGTGAGGACGTGTGTGTGTGACAGCAGGAGTGAGGACGTGTGTGTGACAGCAGGAGTGAGGACGTGTGTGTGTGACAGCAGGAGTGAGTTCACTAAACAATGGAAGCAGAACAGTCAAATATATACGCGCAGCTCAGGAAAAAGAACGCAATGGTAAAACATCTGTAAAAATGCACGTCCTGACGAGTATTCGGGTAAACGCAGTCGGATATGTCTTTAGTGCAAAGGTGGAAAGTAACGAATTACATTTACTCGCGTTACTGTAATTGAGTAGTTTTTCTGTGTACTTCTACTTTTTTAAGTAGTTTTAAAAATCTGTAATTTTACTTTTACTTAAGTATGTTTTGTTTTAAGTATTGTACTTCGCTACATTTTAAACCACATCCGTTACTGAGTAAAATAAATAAATAATACGAAAGTGGGGAAAAAGCGATCCGGAAAAGACTGCATTGAATTGAAGGGCGGGAGAACGCGCAAAAATCACAAAAAGATGGAGATCCAGCTGAAAGCGAAACGCCGTCGTGAACCAGTTAGTATGGGAATAGGCTACTTGGATATAGAAAAAAAATAACGTGGTGTTGTCCTGGAGCCTGGAGGCAATCAAAGTTACAAAAAATGTTGATGCAAATGAGGAAATGCATAGAACATGTCCGGGAACATCCCTCTGTGTAGATAAAGGTATGTTTTTGACTTAATGCAGAGTGATTTCTGTGATTCAGAGGGAATCCCGGAATCCAGTCACGACAATTCATTTACAGTATAACGCAGATATCACGAAAAACAAGCAAACTGATGGATAAATTAATACATCGACGGTAGAGCTGTACAATAAATCAAATCGCGACATGGTCTGTGAATATTAAAGCAAAACACTGCTATAAATAAATGATCTGCTTGTTCTGTCTCTGTGATGAGCAGCGCCGTTTCGTCGACTACATACTCAAGTACGCGATGCTCGTGGTGTTTTAACGTCTCACAAACCATATTTGGACATGAGCACATGAACATTTAAAAAAAAAAACAGAAGCAGCTCTTCACTAAAACCCATTAAAATAAACGTTTTTGAAAATCTCTGTTTTGCAGCACTTTGCCAAAAAAATTAAAGGATAAAAGTTTGTTACATTTTATTTAATTCCCACCGTTTTGGTCATATATTTGTATAAAAATCATAAAAAGAAAAAATTCATAGGATTCTTAAACATTTTAATAAGTTAATGATAAAAATAAGTTGTTATTCTAATTCATAACCATTTATTGAATTTGGTTGATTTTAATAAACAAAACAAATGGTCTCAAGTTTCTTATAATAAAGCATTTGTAAAAAACAAACAAAAAAAACAACAGTTTTCATTCATTTAATGGCAATTTAACTGGTGATAATACAGTTTATTTATTAAATAATTGTTTAATACCGTGATGCTGTGAAACTCCGATGTTTTCATATATCGTGAAAATCTCATTCTACCACAACCCTACACAGGAGATGTTAAAAAAGTAACTCAGTAACTTTTACTCTGAGTACATTTTAAATGAACTACTTTTTACTTTTACTTGAGTACATTTTTAGACAAGTACTTTTACTTGTACTTAAGTAAAATTGAATTGAAGTAATAGTACTTTTACTTGAGTAGAATATTTTGTTACTCTTTCCACCTCTGCTTTAGTGAACGTATACAGAGTTGAGTGAGAAATCGGGTGTTACAATGAATTTGGTCCGTGCAGCTCTTAAAGGGCCGGAGCTCATATTCTGTGTGAAGCAGGGCAGGAACATGCCGGCCAAGTGAGTTTTTAGGGGTTTTTTTAACCCTAAAACAAATGATAAAACAATGAATAGTAAGTTCTGTCATATTATTCAATTACCTTTACTGTTTTTAGCCATGGTATGGATTCAGTATCGGTATTGAGGTATTTTAGTCTGGTATTTGTATCAAAGTCATAATGTTGGTATCGTGACAACACTATTCTATATAAAAAGTATTTGCTGATATTCTCTTTTTTTGTTATGTTGGTTTACAAATTTGTACCTTTTTACATTTGTACTCTTTTAGTTTTACATTTTGTCATAAAACTAAAAAAAACATAAAACTTTACATTTATACTTTTTGTATAGTACACTACTGAAGGCCAACGTTGCAAGTTAAATTAAAAGTTTTTAAGTAAAATGATTGAAAATTATTGTGATACATTAGTCGATATAAAAATAGTCGTTAATGGCAGCCCTAATTTTCATTCCACTGAGTCGATGCATTTAAACAATGACTGTTCCCTCTCCATTGGACACAGACAAAGTAAACAATCAAATTACACTTTGGTTTCAGTCATTTTAGGTAGATATCATCACACTGATGTTAGTTCAAGTGTTGGTTTTAGTTAGTTATTTGATGCTATAAAAACAGGGGTGTGACGTCATGATTGACAGCTTCTCTGAGCGACATACCCAATTTATTTATTTTTTATCCAGGAGTGACAAAACAAATATATTTTCTAACTGAACCACCTGTGGAAAACTGCAACTTAGCTATCATCACTTTAAGGTAATCTTATCAGAGCAAATAGATTATTAATGTTATTAACATTATAAATGTTATCCAAAAGGACACGATATCTCTAAAGGGCACTGGTGACCAAAAAGGCCAAAATATCATCCTTTTAAGAGGCGCTTACTGGCATTTACACATGTTTTGGGCTCCTTCAGGGGCTTCTTTACCATACAATATTATGTCATGTGACATACCAAAATGCATTATGGTCCAAAATGGTCATTGATGTCTGTTATCCAGGAATGACATAAGTTTTTTTTGTCGTCATAAAAATTTTAATTAGCCTAGTATCATCACTATATTTGTAGATTTCATTGAAAACATCAATACAATTATACCAAAGTAGATTTTAAATACTTTTATTCATATTTTTATTCATATTTTTGTATTCAGGTTCGAACGCGGAACGACATTTTGGGACTTTTGAGCTCATATAGTTGAATTATTTATGAATACTCACGAGTAATTCAGAGGGGGGAAGTCGAGTCATATTTTTGACACGCCACATCATTGACCCATAAATGGTGTATGCTTTATATACAATAAATATAAAATATCACGATAAATATGCGATTAATCGCGATTAAAAATGTTAGTTTTGCCAGCCCTAGAGAATATGCAACACTCATACGCACATATTTCCTCCTGGCTTGCTTGAGGGCTTCAGAAATAATTTTTTTTAAATTAAACTGGCAAAAAAAATCTAATTTTAGGACTTTAACATACAATATTATGTCATGTGACATACCAAAATGCATTATGGTCCAAAATGGTTATTGATGTCTGTTATCCGGAATGACATAAGTTTTTTTTGTCGTCATAAAAATTTTAATTAGCCTAGTATCATCACTATATTTGTAGATTTCATTGAAAACATCAATACAATTATACCAAAGTAGATTTTAAATACTTTTAATCATATTTTTAGTCATATTTTTGTATTCAGATTTGAACGCGTAATGACATTTTGGGACATTTGAGCTCATATAGTTGAATTATTTATGAATACTCATGAATAATTGAGAGGGGGAAGTCGAGTCATGTAAAATGTTCATATTTTTGACACGCCACATCAGTGACCCATAAATGGTGTATGTTTTATATCACGATAAGTATGCGATTAATCGCGATTAGAAATGTTAGTTTTGCCAGCCCTAGTGAATATGCAACACTCATACGCACGTATTTCCTCCTGGCTTGCTTGAGGGCTTCAGAAATAAAAAATAAAATAAAACTGGCAAAAAAAAATCTAATTTTAGGACTTTAACATACAATATGTCATGTGACATACCAAAATGCATTATGGTCCAAAATGGTCATTGATGTCTGTTATCCAGGAATGAAATAAGTTTTTTTTTGTCATAAAAATTTTAATTAGCCTAGTATCATCACTATATTTGTAGGTATCATTGAAAACATCAATACAATTACGCCCAAGTAGATTTTAAATACTTTTATTCATATTTTTTGTATTCAGGTTTGAACCCGGAATGACATTTTGGGACTTTTGAGCTCATATAGTTGAATTATTTATGAATACTCATGACTAATTGAGTCATGTAATGTAGAGGTTTTAAAAATGTTCATATTTTTGACACTCCACGTCATTGACCCATAAATGTTGTATGCTTAAAATTACGATAAGTATGCGATTAATCGCAATTAAAATGTTAGTTTTGCCAGCCCTAGTGAATATGCAACACTCATACGCACGTATTTCCTCCTGGCTTGCTTGAGGGCTTCAGATTCTTCTAGTTTCATGGCCTCCTCACGAAACTTCTTGATGTTGTCCTTCATCTCCTGGTTCTTGCTCAGCTCCTGCTTGAGATTGTCCAGAAACTCTCCCAGGAAGCCCTTGCGCCCGCCGCCGGAGGACATAAACCTCGCCTGTACATCACACACAAGTGTAAAACACGGTAAAATCCCAAAATCTCCCCCCAAAACCCCACACTCACCTGTGCCGTACTGTCCGCCGGGCCACATATCCGGTACGCATGAGCTCTGGTGTAAAACGCTGCACAATGACGAGTGTAGAAGAGCGCAGAACTTCTCCTGACACACAACTGAGCACAAAAACATGCACAACTATACAATCATTTCATAATTATGAAGGGAATACACCAGATAAACATGCTCAGGTGTGTTTCCTGATACTGATGTCACTTACAAACACGATATTATACACACATAACTCATATTTCATCAAACTCAGATGGCACTCCAAAAGGACACCATAGTATTTTCATGGTACATGTCTAAAAAACATGGTAAAACATGATATTTTATGGTTAAGAGGTGTAAACACGCCTCATGTGATTTACATACACTATTTTATTGTGATTTACACATACATAATGCAATTTAAAAGAGCTTTATTAGTTGTGTTATGATATTTAATGCTCCATCCAGGCCAGAATCATGTTTCATCAGCATGACTAGTGAATCTATTCACATTTCTGCAGTAAACACACACTAGTTGTAGTGAATCAAACGCTCGCTCGTGCTGCTTTAATCGCAAACATTACGCTAGTCGTGACGAAACTCGTCGCGCTGTTGATGAGCGCTTAAAAAACGGTTTAAATGAGAAACTCACCTGGTAACACTGACACAAGGAGGCCGCCATCTTGGAAGCGCTGCGAGTGACCCGTTTGGCTGGTGACCTTGCGACGCAACTCCGGGGGAGGAGCCACGTCAGGAAGCAGCCAATGAACAGACGCCTATTATCTGACGTGTCACAAGTACATTTATTATTATTTTTGTACGTTTGTATAACTATACATTTTTATTTCTCAGTTTTGGGTTTTCTTTTCATTGTTTAATAAAACACATAATATGTTTTTGTTAATTGCTTGTTTCTTATTTGAATAGATTTTTATTTCAATTCTTAAAAATGTGTTTGTTAATCTTTGTGAAGGTTTGTAAATGTATTTAATGTGACCAAAACAGGTGATATGCGATGTAGAGCCTCAAATATTAAAGTTCAAATAATTGTAACTTCTCATTTGTATTTCCCCATTAAAATATGAAACACACACACATTTATATATATATAATGTCATACAGAAATCCAATAAAAGTACCATTTTATTATTCAGAAATGAGCCCTCAGACACAGCAATACAGAATAATGTATCATAGTTTGTCATGAGAAAACATAATTGTAAATAATACAACAATCAAATGGCAATTTTATTTAACTTTAAGCAAAACGATTGTAATTAACATACCAATTGTTCACAATGGAAATTAAGCTTAGACTCAAATAATACAAATAAAACCAACCGGTACTTTCCTGTGCTCAAACAGTAGAGCATAACGCTAGCAACGCCAAGGTCATGGGTTCGATTCCCAGGGAAAGCCAGAATTGACAAAAAATGTAAAATGTGTACTTTGAATGCAATGTAAGTCGCTTTGGATAAAAGCGTCTGCCAAATGCATAAATGTAAATGTAAATGTAAATAACCATAAACCACCATGGGACATACCGATAGGCCAAACTATGAATTAATACAATTATATTCGATTTTTTCCTGTTTCACTTATTATACTGTCATATTAAAAGAGCGGTATTTGATTTAGCAAACTTCAACATCAGGCCTTCTCCAAACCCCGCCCCCAAAAACATATCAGCCAACCGGATGCGAGCATGCAAAACTACTGACAGCCAGAGAGTGTTCTGATTGGCTAAAACAACAAGTCACTTCAAACAGCAGCAGCTTTAAAAGTCAAATTCATCAGAGTTTTTGACATGGTCAACATTCATCGTTGAGTGATTCCCGATCATAACGTTCTGCGCGTTCTCAATGTGGATGCACGACGACTGCGGCTGCCACGAGTTATGTTGCGGATGCATCGCCCCATTCGTCGGAGGTGGTGTAGACGGTGCACAAAACATGTTATTCTGCCGCATTTCACTTTCTAGTTTCAGTCGCGCAAATCTTTCCCTCTCTCGCTGTAGTTCCGCGTTTCTGGCGTTCTCCTCTTTTAGTCTCGTCTGTTCCTCCAGTAGTTTCTTCTTACGCTGTTTGATTAGCCAAAGCTTCCTTTGATCGTCCACTTTCTCCAGTGTGATGGCCTTCGAGGCGTTGCGTTCGAACGTTCTGTTGCTTTCGTCGAGAGCGACTTTCGTCCGAAGCACCAACGGAAAGCTTTTGCGAGACAAGCGGTTCTCGCGAGGTAGCAGCGGAATAACGGAGTTCAACTTGTGATGGTTTTCCAGCGAGTTTACGATCGCCGAATCGGCGGTGGTCGCGCTGAGGTTGGATATGAAGTTCCGCGTGAGCAGCAGAAGCGCGAACGCAGAGTTCTCGATGGCGTCCTCGATGCATGCTAACGTCGACCTTCCCGGTTGGGCGAAGTCTTCGAAAAATGTTGCGCCAGTCGCGGAGATTATGTGCTCGAGTTTGACTCGGAGTCTTTGTGCCTCGTCCGCATCTTCATCTGCGTGGAGGATCACGAAGGCGTAAAACGTTTCTTCTACGTCGCTTTGGCTTGCCTCTGGAGAGTGAAAACTGTTAGCTTGAGTTGGTGGTTTGCGATCCTTAGCGTTAGCATCATTTGGGCTTTTGGATGTCACAAGTTGGGAGCTTCCGCGTTGGTCTAGACACTGCGTTGAATTTGACGCGTGATTGACGTCCGCTCTCGGTAGCTGGTTGTTCGCGCAAATATTCGTAGTTGGACATCGTAGTTGGTCTTGACTGGTTGTACTTTCGCTATTTGTTGGCGTGCGTAAACTCGACGGCTTTGATTCAGCCATTTTGGTTTCGGTAGCAGTTGGCGAGCTTATTTCGAGACTATACGAACTGCAGCCTGAACTTGACTGCTGAGACAACAAACGGCTAGCGTTTCGTTCAGACACATCTGGAGACGTCAGTTTGTAAGTAGAAAGTTCGGTGTCAGATTTATCGATAGCATCAGGGCCGCAGACTTGCTTTACTTCCTCCTCGACGTCTAAAGAACTCAATCCAGCCGTTCTGCTTGATGCAAGAGCGGCGCAGTACGCTTGATCTCGTAGCGACTCGTCGCACAATCTCTCCTGCACCAAAATTGCGAAAATTCTTGCGATATCCAGTAATGTTTTGACGTCTGTCGCCTTAAAACCCTCAATGTGTCCGCCATTCAAACGTTCTCCGTGCATTTTGAACATTTCGGCCAAGTAGCTTCCAATGCTGCTGTCGGCGTTAGCGGTTAGCTTAGCGTGCGCCTCGCTGTTCCGCTTCAGGAGAATCAAGCACATGGCGTTTACCAGCTCCCTGGGCCGTTCACGGCCGTTCTCGGGCCCTTCGCGGCCCATTTTGTAGGTCAGGCTGAACCATCGCTCCTGCGCAGCCTGGGAGAGGATCTCAAACGCCTTGGAGAGACTCGCCAATCCTCGCTCCGTAGGCTCTACTCCATCTTCTGCCATTGTTTACGCAAGAACGGATGATCGTACGTGAATATGTGCTCCCGTATGACATGTTCAAGTCATTGTGTTCAGTTTGAAGTCACTTGAGCATGAGCTTCTGAATGCTGAAAGACAAAGTGAAAGTTGTGTTGATTACGAGTCTATTTCAATATCAATAGTACATTTATTTGAACACTTTCAAGCTGTATCTTTCATGCAACAAAGATATTATAAATGATGCATAAAATAGAATATTAAGAGTCAAAAATGATCCTAATTAAGTGTTTAATGACTCCGAATCTAATGTTAGCTTAACTTCCTGTCTCCTGAGAGACCTTCATCTGATCGAGTTTTGAAGTGTATCCTTCGCTGCCTTTGATATCCCACAATCCCGTGCTTTCCATTCTGTGACAGTTGAGCTGGGAAAAAAAGATGCTGTCCGAAAGTTGCGTTTGCTGGTCAGTTTGTGTGAAAATGTACGTTTTTTACCAATATTTTCTACTTCTGATGTCATTTCTACTGAGAAATTACTAAATATGTGTTTAGTTCTCACCAAAGCTCTTTCTATTTGGATTCTAAGAAGTATCCGAAATTAGTTTTGTGAGGTGCCTTCATGACGCAATGAGTCATGAGGCACTGCCAAGGTTTTCGGACGCAGCCATAGTCTAAACACTTATAAACCTTTATGAATCACTTATTCTGACACACTTAGTACTAAAATTTTACTCTGAGCGGCTTTATACGGCCCCACAAGGTCTTTAATGATAGAAATGTTCATGGAACGTTACATTAAACTTTTAAGTTAGACGTTCATATACCGTTTTAAACGTTACTACTTCAAAAGTAACGCTCCACGATGTTTAAGAGTGATAACATGACATGTTACCTTAACGTCCGCATAACAACGACATTTTAAAACTGGACGTTTTGAACGTTCATAGAAAATCTAACTTTTTTTTCTGAAAGCTAACCTAATGGGGTCGTTAGCGGAACGTTCTTAGAACATATTTTTGTTAGCTGGGTCATTTATATAATATATTAAAGAAACACAAACCGTGTGCCTTACCTTTTGTAATGGTTCTGCATTCATTCAGAAGCAGGAACTGGGGAAACTCGCACCTTCGCAGATGAAACAGCGAATCTGTCGAAAATGATTGATTATCAAACACAAAGACGAGTGTTTTCCCTGTTGTTTTATATCTAACGCATTAAGTGACACATTAAGTGTATTTTGTTTATGTTCTTTTCCCTTTCCCGTGTAATGCGGAAGAAGGTAAACACCGTGTGGACTCTGTAGGGCTGCACTAATAGTTTAATATGACCAAAAGATGGCAGTAAAAATACTGGGAACATTTACACTAATGGTCTGGAATAAAACGACCTGTTGAACGAGTCTACCGAATATACTTCTTTAGTTATTTAGCAACAATTTGAAAATATGACTCAGAGATTATAAAAGTCACTATCACTATAAAAAAAACATTGTATTGATTTATTTATTGTTTAAAAAGAGGCTTTTATATGCTTCATTTGTTCTTGTATGAACAAGTGTCCTTCTATGTATTTTGCCAAGTAGAAATATACTTGTGTTTTAACAATGGGAAATCGTCTTGACTTTTAATATCCACATTTTAAAAACAAAACAACTTTTTTTTAAGATTCACCCACGGATTGGATTTTAAATGTAAATGTAATTTTTTATTTTACATGTAAATGAATACGAATCAAAAATTAGTTCTGTTTATACAATAATTATAAATAAAAATTTTTCGTAATATGCTCTTATTATATAATAGGCCACCAAATTGCGCGAGATTACAGCAGAGCGAAGGAGCCAAACATGTGCGATAACGAGAGCAGGGTTTCGCGCGCTGAGAGTGAGCAAAGCGAGTGACGCGCAGCCCGACCAATCAGCGAGCGGATCAGAACTCCTCTCCGCCAATCAGGAGCGCGCCGTGCCCGCGGCAGGAGGGGAAACACGTTGTTGAACACTTTTATTGATTCGAGTCCCAGTTTCGGTGCGTTTCGCGGCAAGAGTGAACTGTAACAAAAGTGCAACATTTTCACACTTTTATCACATTTATTGAATTAAAATCACGTCTTCTGTTTCCAAGAAGAAGATTACAGGTAAAGAGCGGCTTTTAAAATCTCTTTCGGTTTATATTTAAATGTATTGTCTGTAAAATCACGCGCACGCGCCTTATTTTACTGTATAAACATTAATGCATTTGCATATTTGTCTCGGGTTTATGTTGATATTTATATAACCCATCGCGTTTTAAAATGTTTCTGTCTTCGCTTACTACACTAATTTATTTATACGCCTCAGATATAAAATTAAGGCTAAATATCCTTAATATTTTTGTTTTTATTTCGGTTTATTCCATTAAATCACTCAAAATGTTTATTATTAATGTCTTTTGTGCTGAATTAAGTAACCATAACAAACCAAAACAAGAGACAGGAAAGTGTTTGTGAAGGTCTAACTCGACTAATGCTGGGCTTTAGAATGGGGGATTGTTGCATAAACCAGTTTTATATCATTACAATTTAAAATATTTAATAACGTGACGCATATTTTGTAATTCTTAGTTTAGATTTGACATTTAGGGGTCTGTTTTTGAAACAAGACCACCCACGTCATGGCCAGCACACAACCCCTCATTTAAATGAACGCGATTCGCGCGAAGTGCCGTTTAAACGGTTGGTTTCCACGAATAAACATTACATAGATTCGTACGAAGTTTAGGTTTCACAACTTCCTGTTGTGTTTTTTTTTAAAAGTCGACAAAATAAAAACTGACGTTATTTCAACCGTTGCAGTTCCTTTGAGTGACGGTTAGGGGGCGTTTCCGTCTATTTCCGCTAATAACAGGCGGGGTTTGGATGTCAACAAGGGGTTCTTACGCTATTGTTCACGGTTGCACATTTATGAATGGAAAATAAGCTCTCCCATCCATTTTAGATTGAATCTGGGAAGATACCATGGTAATACCATGTTTTTTAGACATGTACCATGTTTTTTGGGGCATTTACCACGGTAATACCATGTTTTACCATTGGTAGTCATTTGAGAAACCACTGTTTGGATTTGGTACTGCGATATGTGCGTAGTCTCGGTTTTAAAAATGATTGTAAATTGGAAAACTTGTGGAAAATAAATCAAAGTACCTTGGATTTGACCATTCAAAAGCATTACTTTACCAAGCTAACGCCTATTTTGTAAGTCGTAAAGAATTGTAGGTCTTTTCAAAGTATCCGATGGAGGAAAAAGCTGGCCGTGTTGCTCACGTCACTGTGAAACGAACACCTTTTTCCTGCTCGTTTGAAGGCCCTGGCTTCGTGCCATTGTCTGAACTGTAGAAAGGCACATCTCACTCTCTGATGTCACTTGTTCCAGGTTTGCCGCCATGTGGATCCAGGTGCGCACTATGGATGGCAAGGAGACCCATCGGGTCGACTCCCTGTCCAAGCTCACCAAGGTGGACGAGCTGCGCGTGAAGATCACCGAACTCTTCAACGTGGAACCCGAGAGGCAGCGGCTCTTTTACAGGGGCAAACAGGTGACGGATCTATATTCAGTCAATAAAGAACAGAAATCACATTGGTTATTTGGCGTAATTAGGCCCAATTTTAAGGTTGAATTGATTTGGAGAAGAAACGTTGGGTGAAAAGGGGGCGTGGCTTGGTTTTATCTGTCAATTTGATTGGATGGTGAAAAATTTACCATTATTTTGTGTTTAACGCATTCGCAAGAACTAATGTTAAACTACTTTTTTACGCACGTAAAACAAATTTCCGTTGATTGCTTGTGAAAACATTCGGGTGCAAATTTCTTTACGTTCGAGGTATTTCGTGTTTCTTTACGTTTGAGGTATTTCGTGTTTCTTTACGTTTGACGTATTTCTTTACGTTTGAGGTATTTTGTGTTTCTTTACGTTCAAGGAATTTTGTGTTTCTTTACATTTGAGGTATTTCATGTTTATTTACGTTTTGTTTCTTTACGTTTGAGGTATTTCGTGTTTCTTTACGTTTGAGGTATTTTGTGTTTCTTTACATTTGAGGTATTTCGTGTTTCTTTACGTTTGAGGTATTTTGTGTTTCTTTACATTTGAGGTATTTCGTGTTTCTTTACGTTTGAGGTATTTTGTGTTTCTTTACATTTGAGGTATTTCGTGTTTCTTTACGTTCAAGGAATTTCGTGTTTCTTTACGTTCAAGGAATTTCGTGTTTCTTTACATTTGAGGTATTTTGTGTTTCTTTAAGTTTAGTTTCTTTACGTTTGACGTATTTTGTTTCTTTACATTCAAGGAATTTCGTGTTTCTTTACATTTTAGGTATTTTGCGTTTCTTTACGTTTTGTTTCTTTACGTTTGAAGTATTTCTTTACTTTTGAGGTATTCCATGTTTCTTTACGTTCGAGGTGTTCCGTGTTTGTTTACATTCGAGTTATTTCATTACTTTTGAGGTATTCCGTGTTTCTTTACGTTTTGTTTCTTTAGGTTTGAGGTGTTTCTTTACATTCAAGGTATTTCTTTACGTTTGAGATTCCGTGTTTCTTTACGTTCGAGGTGATTCTTTACGTTTAGTTTTTTTAGGTTTGATGTATTTCTTTACATTCAAGGTATTTCGTGTTTCTTTATGTACGAGGTATCTTTACGTTTGAGGTGTTATTTTTTTGTTTGAGGTATTTCATATATTTTACGTTAAAAAAAAATTTCCATTTGAGGTGTTTCTTTACGATTAAGGTTTTCCGTGTTTTTGTTTGTGGTGATTCTTTGTTTTGTTACTTTACGGTTTAGGTGTTTCTTATTTTTTTTTATGTTTGAGGTATCTTGTATTTTTTACGTTTGAGGTATTCCATATTTCTTTACGTTCAAGGCATTTTGTATGTCTTTTACGTATTTTCTTTAAGTTAAAAAAGTTTTGACTACACTAGGCTCAACTCATTTGTAAATTGTTGTATTTGTCTTTTGTACTTTACAAATTCACACAATGTTGGTTTAACATTTTAATTTATAATTTGCCCACTTCTTTTTGCCATGATAGATGGAAGATGGTCACACCATCTTCGACTATAACGTGGGCCTGAACGACATCGTTCAGCTTTTAGTACGGCAGGCACTTGCACCTGCGGCGCTACCGAAGGACAAAGAGGCTGAGCTGTCCGACTCGGACTCCGGCTGCGGATCGGCCCAGAGCGAGTCGGATAAGGGATCCACGCATGGCGAGAGCGACGGCCAGAGCGCCACAACCTCAGCTCCGACCGACGCAGCGGACCTCATCGACCCGGGCTTCGGGTTTTACAAGGTGAGATAGGCGGGAAAATCAGCCTCTAATATGTCAAAGCCGTTCTTGCTCAAATTGTTGCATCCGATAAGAAAATCTAATTTAAAATGGTTGATTCCACTATAAACGTCTCTTTGGCCATTTTCTGTAATGCGCTCATGAAGTATCTCCAAACTTTAATGATTACTATTGTATAATAAACAAAGTTAATTTGTTACACTACTGTTTTGTTTTCCCCTCCATTGCTAAATCGTCGAATTTGTGTAAAGCGTTCGTAAATACAGAAGTAGTGTGATATTTGCAAAACCACTTTTTACGCAGGTTGACACATTTTGTTAACAGAAAAGTAACTATTTTTGCGCAAATTGTCACATTCGTTAAGTAACTTGTCATTTCCACTATAAACATCTCGTTGGCCATTTTCTTTCTGTTAACTTGCAAATTTTGTCTCCTGTATTTAAATGTATAATAATTTTAATTGCATAACTATTTTTATATTGCATTTAAAATGTTTCATACGTACATTTATAAAAGATCTTTTACTTAGTCTCTAATATTGTCTAATATGTGTAAATCGGTCAAAGTGTTTGCAAAATCACTTTTACGCAAATTGTAGCATTCGTTTATAAGAACGAATTTGCTTTATTGTTGCACAAATTGTGCGCAAGCAAATCAGAATGTCTTTTTGTCTTTCGATTGGATGTTCAAAACGTAACATTTGAACTCTTTTCAGATAAATGAGTTTGTAGATGCTCGAGACTTGAACATGGGCGCCTGGTTCGAGGCGCAGATCGTCAACGTGACGAAAACGGCAAAGACTTCTGGGGAAGCTGATGGCGATGAGATCATTTACCATGTCAAATATGAAGAGTAAGTCTTTTATAAGAATAAAGTTGTTCACTACAGATATTACACTGATTTTGATCAGGAATCCATTGCAAAATACATTTGATCGTAGTTGTGATTGTGAGTCTGAATTGAATGAGGAGAATATTGTTTACAACAAAATAATGGCAAGAAACTGGTGAACTGCTTCTTTCCCTCCAGTTCAAACCGACCTATGCACCTGTTAACATGAAGTTTCAGTCCTTCCTTTCATCTGTGTCTTAAACTGTGGATCAAAGGCCGTCTGTTTGAGCATCCCGCGCCATCTGAATGCTAATCGCGCGCCTGTGCTCTGTGCAGTTACCCCGAGAATGGCGTGGTGCAGCTGCGCGGGAAAGACGTCCGTCCGCGAGCGCGCACCGTCTACCAGTGGCACCAGCTGGAGCAGGGCATGATCGTGATGGTCAACTACAACCCGGACGAGCCCAAAGAGCGCGGCTACTGGTACGACGCCCAGATCCAGAGGAAGAGGGAGACGCGCACCCAGCGCGAGGTTTACGGCAAGATCCTGCTCGGGTAGGGTGATGTTTTTAGCCTTCAACGACTACTTAGCCTGCGCTTCCTGACGCCAAGCTTTTGGCCAGAGCATGCGGATAACAAACGGTCAGTTTGTGTAAATCAATCATAAAGTGTTCATACACGCAAAAACAAATGTGCGCTGATTGCTCATAAAACAAATCTTGCTAAAATCGTCACGATTATTGAGCAAATCAAATTAAAAAAGTGTTTTTCTTTTGATTCATTCATTAAATTTGTCTTAATGTTGTAGATAATAATTTAAAACAAGTTTAATTTTATAATGAACAGTTTTTTTTTTGTGCAATTAATGTTTTTTTTGTAAGGTTTTTAAAGGCTATTTAAAAATATTTTACACTAGCCTCTCATTGTTTGTAAAGTCACATTTGTTTAAATTGTTCGTAAATGCAAAAAAACAACAACCCGTAAACGTTTTCGCCTATAAAAGTCTTATTTTTCAATGTTGGTCTCTTATATTTAAGTTATTAGCTACAAACATAATTATTCTAATTGTGCAATGATAGAACTTCATTATTAACTTTATTATAATTAATTTTTGTTGTTGCTCCAGGCTCTAAAATCATCTGTAAATGGTTGATTTTGTGTAAATTTCTTGTTAAGTGTTATTTACAAATATTAACTTTTTTTTTTTTTTTTTAAAGATTTTACAATCACTTTTTATGCAAAGTCGATTATCATAACAAGTTTGCGTTAATTTACTCGCGAAACCACTTTTGCGCAAATTGTTGCATTTCAATAAGCAAATAAATTAATTTGTGTTTATGGACATTTTCTTTCTGTTGGTTTGCTCACAGTTCCTATTAAAATTAAAATGTATCTGCAAACTTAAGTATTTTGTGTAATTAAGAATTTATTATAGTTAATCATGCAGTTTATATAATTTAATATTAAAAATATTTAAATTGGATTTTTACACGAAGCTCTTAAATTTGTAAATTGTTGAATTTGTGTAAATATCTTGTAAAAAGTTAATAAAATCATTTGTAAGTTGTTGAATGTGTGATGATGGGCATATCTAATTTTAATAAAAAATATCCATTTCACTAAATGTCTTGTTAGCCATTTTGTCGGTTTGATCATGACGTTTGTCCGTGATTTCTACAGGGATGCTGGGGATTCTCTGAACGACTGCCGCATCATGTTCGTGACTGAAATCTACAAGATTGAAGAGCCAGGAAGTTCAGAAGGTCCAGGAGCCGCTTCTGACAGCCCTCTCAAGAGTGAGTCCCAAACCCACACACAATCCAGACTCCATATTAGGGATACACGATATATCGGACACCATATCGGTATCAGCCGATGTATGATTTTTGTTATCGAGATCGGTCCGATAAGAAACTTTGGCTGATATATTAAAGCTAATGTATCATTTCCTTCAGCTAAGACACTTCAGATGGGTTTGAATTGCTTGAAATATGAATTAAATCACTTCAAAAAGTGCAGCGCAAGTCTGTCATAAAGACTACATAAAATTATCATGAGAACATCATAATTGTGTGCTTAGGACATGATGAGACTTTTTGTTTTGTAATCAGGCTCTCAAATTATATTTAAAAAATGTGGATTTAGATTTATGATTCAATATCCAATATGATTATCGGCTTTCAAATATAAAGAGTTATCGGCAGAGGCGGACAGCAGTGAAGTGTTTTTACTTACATTTTTTTATTAAATTTTTTAAGTATATGTACTTTGTGTTCTTCTTTGGAAAACTTTTACTTCACAACATTACAAAGCATAATATTGTACTTTTTTTACTGCACGGTTTCATATTGAATATCATTTAGTACTCAATTACATTAAAAATGTAGTATTGTATACTTGTACTCAAGTAAAAATTACTTTTACTTGAGTAAAACTAACAAAGTACTATTTTTAATGTAAGTATTAAAGGTAAAAAAACAACTTTTATTTATGAAATGTAGTGCAGTAAATTTGGAATTTAGTGACGTTAAAGTTTTTCTGATAAAATATACACTTGAAAATTGTACTTAAAGTAAAAATACTTCTCTACTGCCTGCCTCTAGTTATCGGCTCAATATGCAAATGTTCAGGTGCCTCGTTTCTGTCAAATCAGGGTCAAACGGACCCGAATGTAAGATCTGCAAAGACGACCCGAAGAAGAACTGCCGCGTGTGCAACTGTCACGTGTGTGGCGTGAAGCAGGACCCAGACAAACAGCTGCTGTGCGACGAGTGTGACATGGCGTTCCACACCTACTGTCTGAACCCGCCGCTCACCACCATCCCCGCCGACGAGGACTGGTAAACTCACTGCTCATCTATACTTTCATCCAAAGCAACAGTAGATACGGAGTCCTGAGGGATTTGAACCAACTCGCAAAGTTTGTCGCTTACATTTATCTGTAGACTTAGAAAAGTTAGTTAACAACAATGAACGTTTGAAACTTAAGTTTTTAGATTAATAAACGTAAGAGAGAAACTTTGTAAGCCATCTTTAATATTTGATGTCTTTAATATCCAAATATATTGTATAAACAAAACTTAGTTAACTAATAATGAACTTTGCTTAATTAAAAAATATACAGTTTATACTTTAATATTTAAATATACACTTTATACACTAATATTTAAGATATTTAAAACAATTATATAAATTTGTTGCATGTAGAATAATTTGTAAATTGGTGAATTTATGTAAAAAGTAGCTTTACAAACGTTACACATTGGCTCTTGCTTATGAACACTTTTAGCAATTTCCACAAAGTGTTGCATCCGGTTAGCAGAACCAATTTGCTTTAATTTCTCAATCGTTCTTGCGCAAATCGTTCAGTCTGCGATTAATAATAAAAATGGTTGATTCCACTGTAAACATCTGGCTGGCCATTTTCTTTTAGTTTTCTCACAGTTTGTCTCATCTACAAACTTAAGTATTTTAATTGTATAATAATTTATTATAGTTAAATAACTATTTATTGTAGTATTGTTTCTAAAATATTTAAATATATTAAAAATAATAAAACCAAATCTGTTTGTCTTGTTGAAATTATCTACAAACTTAATGAGCGTAATTTTAGCGTACGTTTTTTTTAAATCATGCATCTGTTTTTTGTAAACATTTAAAACAATATAGTATTTTTGTTTTGTTTCAGTAGGCTCTAAAATAGTTTGTAAAATCTAAATTTGTGTAAATAGTTCGTAAACGCAAAAAAAGTTCCATTAAAATCATTTGTAAAGTAGTTCTTGCATGAGTGCTTCTGAACAATGTGTATAAAACCACTTTTACGAAAACGAAAAAGTGCATTTAGTTAGCCGAACTAATGTTAATTGCTCAAACCATGCAAATTGTTTCATTCAATAAGCAAATCACTTTGAAAATTGTAATTTGTTAATTGTCGCATTTGTGTAAGACACTCGTAAAGTGTTCGTAAAACCATTCTTGCACAAGAACGTGTATGTAATTTTTTTTAAAACCAAGTGATCCCTTCCGTCAGCAGAACAAAATGTTAATTTCTTGTAAAACTGATGCGCAAATCAAATATGGTCCGTTCCACGTAAATGTTTTACTTTTTCATTCTTGCGCAAGAAACCGCAAGTGTTGCATTCAGTTAGCAGAACAAAGTTGCTTTTGTATAATGAAGAAAGTTTATTATAGTTAACTTTAACTTTTAATTTATATTTTACTTTTAATATATTTGATATAAAAAAGTTAAAGATATTTTAAATGATTATGTAGATTTGTTACACTAAGTTCTAGACTCTGTACATTTGGAAAGGGTTCAAAAGCATTCTTGCGCAAGAATGAATGTGAAGTGTTTGTAAAATCACTTTTTGCAAAGTATTGCCTTCAGTTTGCGTTAATTGATCATGAAACCATTGCTTGAATCAAATCAAATGTAGTGGATTCCACTATAAACGTGTCTTTATCTCGCAGGTATTGTCCAGAGTGCCGTAACGATGCCAGCGAGGTGGTTCTGGCTGGAGAGAAGCTGAAGGAAAGCAAGAAGAAGGCCAAGATGGCGTCTGCGAGCTCCTCCAGTCAGAGGGACTGGGGAAAGGTGCGTTTCAGCCCAACAAAATGGAGTCGTCAGATTCGTGCAGATGACGTGTTTATGAGCCTGGTGTGTTTTGTAGGGTATGGCGTGCGTCGGCCGCACCAAACAGTGCACCATCGTTCCCTCCAACCATTACGGGCCCGTCCCTGGAGTTCCAGTGGGAACGCTGTGGAAGTTCAGAGTGCAGGTGGGTGTCTCTCATACACTCCAGTTTATTTTATTTTAAATGAGTTTGTAGCAGTAAATGAAGAGGAGTCATCATATCGATCACAAGTTCAGTATGGTGTACCCCAAGGCTCAGTACTGGGGCCGTTGCTTTTCATACACCTCATCAGGAAACGTGGTGTTACGCTGTTGATAGTTCTTCACTCCCTGGCGGATGGATATTAACGTGGTTTTGTGTTGTTCGTATTGGTCACGTATAGGTATATATTCACGTATATATATTCGTATAGGTTAGTGAATCTGGCGTCCACAGGCCTCACGTCGCTGGGATTCACGGCAGAAGTAACGACGGCGCTTATTCTCTGGTGCTCGCCGGAGGCTACGAAGATGACGTGGTACGTCTGCGAACACTCGCCTCAAAACATCCTTCAGAAAGTCCTTTCCTTCCTCCGTTTAACAGTGATTTCTCTATTCCAGGACGATGGTAACGAGTTCACCTACACGGGCTCCGGGGGTCGCGACCTTTCGGGGAACAAGAGGACGGCCGAGCAGTCCTGCGATCAGAAGCTCACCAACATGAACAGGTCAGAAACGCTGGATAATGAGTATTGAGTCGTGTAGGGCGATCAGATTAATCGTTTGCCACCATGAGTTTCTGTATCATAAATTGTGTGTATTAATGTGATTTGTTGTCGTAGGGCTCTTGCTCTGAACTGTAACGCGGCCGTGAACGACAAGGAAGGCGCGGAGGCCAAAGACTGGAAGGCTGGGAAACCCGTGAGAGTCGTGCGCAGCTCCAAAGGACGCAAACACAGCAAATTCTCTCCCGAAGACGGAAACCGATACGACGGCATTTACAAGGTGAGCCGTTTCGTTCGTTCATTCATTCATTCCAATGCCTTTTTATTTAATCATTTATCTTTTCAATCATTCTCTGGCCTGTGTATATTCATGAATTTATTCGCCTGTATTTATTTGATTAATTTATTACTTTTTTTAAATTAATTTTTTATATATATATTTACATTCATTCTTTCACAATCCATGCGTTTTTTTTTTTAGGATTTATTTATTTGTGTTTATTCATTCCTTCAGTCTTGTATGTGTGTATGTATGTGAAATTTTATTTATTTATTGTTTTAGAATTTATTTATCCATTAATTCACAATCCTGTGTTTATTTTATTTATAAAAATACATATTTACTAATTTCTTCACAATCTTGTATGCGTTTTATTTATTGTTTTAGGGTTTATCATTTATCTATTAATTCCTTAACAATCCTGTACTTATTTATTTGCAATTTTTATTTAATTATTTATTTATTGATATTTATTCATTCTTCTTATTTATTTTAATTTTATTTAAAAATTTAAATATTACCCTTTTTCTTTTATGGGGGGATTTGTTTATTCATTGGTTCATTTCCAGGCCATTATTTACTCCTATATAATTGTTCATTAGTATTTATTTATTCATATACATTTATTCACTTAGATTTATTTAATAATTCCCAAGACGGTTTACATTAATAAATACATTTAAATGAATTGAATTTACTTCCCTTCTTCCTTTTTCATTCATTGGCTTGTATTTTATTAATATATTCCACTCATTAATTGGCCTGTATTTCTGAATTAATTTCTGATTTTGTTTAATTAGGTGGTGAAGTACTGGCCGGAGAAGGGCAAGTCCGGTTTCCTGGTTTGGCGGTACTTGCTGAAACGAAACGACGACGAAGCGGCGCCGTGGACCCGCGACGGGAAGGAGCGCATGAAGAAGCTGGGGCTCACCATGCAGGTAACGTCACGCTTCGCCCCAAAATCACACGCCCGCTTGTGCTTCCTGTTGAGATTAACCCCGGCGCTCTTACTGCAGTATCCTGAGGGGTATCTGGAAGCCGTAGCTGCCAAAGAAAAGGAGAAGGAGAACAAAAACGAAGAGGACGTTGAAGAAACGCCCACCAAGGGCAAGAGAAAGAGGAAGTCCCAGACCGGTAGGTGAAAACGTCCCGCTGTGACATTACCCAGACCTGGAGATCTTTCTGTTCACATCCTGGTTTCCCCCATTGTAGCGGACGAGAAGAGTTCTCCGGCCAAAGGCACGCCCAAGAAGATGAAAGTGGAGGCGTACAAACTGAGCAAAGAGCAGAAGGCCCTGATCAAGGACGACGAGCTGAACAAGAAGCTGTGGGACGAAGCCATGCAGTCTCTCAGCCTCGGGCCGGTGCGAGCATTCAGCCCTGCTTCACTTGTGTTGTCGTTTGAGCTATTCGAGGATTGTCAGTTTAACGTCTTCATATCTCACTGTAGCGCTTCCTGAACAAAGTGGAGGAAGTTTTCCTGTGCATCTGCTGCCAAGAAGTCGTCTATCAGCCCATCACCACAGAATGCCAACACAACGTCTGCCGGGTGAGTCGAACACACACACACACACACACACACACACACACACACACACACACACACACACACACACACACACACACACACACACACACACACACACACAGAGTGCTCAGTGGGCCTGATCATTCACACACATTTTAATTAAATACATAAACAAAAACATAATTTACTTTAATTATAAATTGTATATGTATTTTAGTTTTCATTTTATTCTTTTAATTAAATGTATTCTTTTAGGTTATACTTTTATTTATTAATTTTATTGACTGTTTATTCATTCATTGATTCCTTCAGTCCCCCCAGGCCTGGGAAAAGTCATGGAAATTAATTATTATATAATTAATAGTATAATTAACAATTATGTTTATTGAAAACCTATATAATTTTTATTTGTTTTAATTACATTTTGTTTTTATATTTATATAGATTTTTTGTATATGCATTTGATTTTTATATTTGAATTATACTTTGTTTAATATTTTATTTAAATTACCATTTTATTTTTTTAATCTTTTTATATAATTTTAGTTTTTTTTGCATTATTATTATTATTATTATTATTATTATTATTATTATTATTATATGTATTAATTTGAATGATCATTAATTTCCTCCCTCCCAGGCCTGCAAAAAAGTCGTGGAAATTAATAATTATAATGAATAATTATTGGAAATTTAATATTAAGTTCATGGAAAACCTATTTGTTATTATTTAAGCTGTGCTCATTTGCTTTTTTTCCCAAGTGCGATGCCAATGACTTTATGAATATATATTTTATGTTTTTTTTAAATTGTGAAAAATTAGCTTGATGTACTTCTGCCTCGTTTGTTTTGTTTGCAGCAAATTAAATAAGCTTCATGGTAGTGTGTGAATCTCAAAGCCGACGTCAGGGATTCCATTCTGATGACATCACTCGCGCAATGGTTCAGGCTTTTTTTCGAATAAGACTAACGCGTTTTTCCTCTTTTCAGGAGTGCCTTCAGCGATCTTTCAAAGCCGAGGTCTACACCTGTCCGGCTTGCCGACACGACCTGGGCAAAAACAACCAAATGACGGTGAACAAACCTCTCCAAGCCATCCTCACCCAGCTCTTCCCCGGATACAGCAGCGGCCGGTGTTGACGCGGCGCCACAATTCCACGAACGAAAATGGATTTCGTTTTTTTTAATATATTTAACAAATGCATCAGGTTGTAGGATTGATCGAAACACCTCCGCCTACTTGATTTGGCCCTGTCTTGTGATCTGCCTCTATCTAGCCACTCAACTTCTGTCCGTCGTAGCCATTTCTTCGGAATCGCGAGACTCGTGTTTACGAGTAAAGGTGATTTCTAGCGATCTAGTTGTGTTTTAGCTATAGCTTGTTACCCTACACCAGCACAATTAACCTTAGCTATGCACAATTACCAAGTTCGTTAATCATTTTTCGCTGTGTCATTACAACGACTTGAGTGAAAAGCACTGGCTGTAGAATCCCGCTAAAACGAGCCCGTCAGGATCAGTGTGTTTGACGTTTTTACCGTGCCAGCGTTAGCGCTAAATATATTAAAATGAACTAGCTATGCATTGAAATGTTTGCGATGCTAATCTCCTAACAACTTTTTTCGTAATCTGTGACGTTAACAAACCTTTGTACGAATATGCTATCAAGAGCCTTGAGTTTAAATTGCAGTAGCCTTACTAGCGCACAAACAAATCTGATGTTCGTTAATGATTTCCACATGTAGAAACAATACGAAATCGAACGAAAGCGCCGTTTCTAGAATCCCTTTAAAAACGAGCCCATCAAGACCGGTGCGTTTCTCATTTTACTGTACCGTTAGCTTTAAATTAACTAGCTACGCATTGTGATGCTAATCTCCCTGCAATATTTCGTAATTTGTGACGTTAACAAGCCTTCGTAGTAATGCTATTAAGATCCGTGACTTCAAATTGCCGTAGCTTTACTAGCGCACAAAACAAATACGATGTTCGTTACTGATTTTCGCAAGCAGTAACGATTTCTACGAAAGTGCTGGTTCTTGAATCCCTTTAAAATGACACTGTACTGTGACCCTTTGACTTACTGTACCATTGTTAACGCTAAGATTAATTAACTGTCCCATCAACTTTGTGGCGTCAACAAGCCTTTGCACGAATGCTATAAAGATCCATGAGTTAAAATTTACGTAGCTTTACTAGCGCACAAAAAACTTGATGTTCGTTCATAATTTTCTGCAAGCAGTACCGATGATTTGTACGAAAGCGCTAGCTGTAGAATCCCGTTAATCCCATCAAGATCAGTGTGTTTGATGTTTTTATTGTACCATTGTTAGCGTGAAATACATTTTAAATGAACTAGCTATGCATTGTTGCGACGTTAGCAACGTTTTTTTTTTTTTTTGCAGTATTTCGTCATTTGTGATGTTAACAAGCCTACGTACGAATGCTATTGAGATCGTTAGCTTTACTAGCGCACAAAAACCAATACGATGTTTGTTAATATTTTTTCGCCAGCGGTAACGATGATTTGTACTGGCTCTAGAATCCCGTTAAAACCATCCCGTTTTAACAACCCTTTGTACAAATGCTATTAAGATCCGCAAGTTTAAGATGTCGTAGCTTTACTAGCGCACAAACGTTTTGTTTGTTTTTGCATTTCGGCTTTATTAAAAGAATAATAATCATCCTACTGCCATTTTATTGGTAACTAACTAAATTTAATCTAAAAATTTGATTCATTTTAACCTAATAGTAATTCACGTAAACTCGTTTTGTTGAACTTTCTCGTCCCTTTTGGTAAGCGAAATAAATTTTAAAGCGCTCTGGAATGAGTAGATATTATCCCTGTTGTTGTTTTCCTGTCATTTATTTGCTTCGCTGTTTAACTGCTGTATGTGCTTTAGAAACGGAGTGTCATTTCCCACTAACCTCTGACGTTATGCAAACAGTGGTCATGCGCTTCAGCCGGATCCGGTTGGACGCGCTCCTGGTCTTCCTTGACTTTTCGAAGGTTTCCGAGGTTAATCCTTGAACTGTTTTCCGCACAAACCCTGACAGTTTCTCATTCAGGAAGTATTTAAGTGTGTCGTCTTTTTCGCCATTGACGTTCTTTGCTTGTTGTAAGAGTTATTATAGTATTTGCTGAATAAATGCCTGAGGCTGCAGATAATTACCTTTTTTTATTTTATTTGTTTTCTTTAGTTATACCTCAACTATTTCTAATATTTGCGTAGACTGGAGCTGTATATTCTGAAATTTGAAATTGTATATTTTTAGCACTTGTATTTAGCCATTTTATGTAGTGGTTGGTGCATAGCTATTTTCTTGCACTGGGATGAGTGCTATATTTTTCAATAAACTGTATTGAACTTTTATATATAAACCCATTGTGTCTCTGTGTGTGTGTGTGTGAGAGAGAGAGCCCTTCTTTTCCTAATAAAATGGTGTTGCGTGTATTCCAGTCACTCATAGATGAGTCAGTAAACTTGTTTTGCCAGCAATTATGACACTCAATACATCATTAAAGGTAAAAGGTGAGTTTGATCGCACACCTCTTTGGTATGAAACTGTTTTTGTGTGTTTTCAATAGTTGATTTGGTTCTTAAAGCTGCAGTGATTTCTGAGAAACGCTGTTGATATTTGAAATCGCCAGAACAAACACGCCCCTACACAAAGGATATATTGAAGGCTACGAATACCGCTGTTTCTTAGTATGTACTTGTGTTCTCGTGTATCGTCATCAGTCGATGGCCAAGTCCTGTTCCAATTCAAAGTTCACATCTAGCCAAGTACAGTTCGATGTGAGCGGACTTGAGACAGACGGGTATCCCAGAATGCATCTCGCACCAACCTGCAAGCGTCAATAGCGGACGAGAAACCCAGCGTAATTTAAAAATACTACTTTTAATTTGTCACAATGTAGTTAAGACTTTTTCAGTTGAGACTGTATGTGTTTAAAGCTCAAATCTGTGGTTTATTTATAAAGAGAGCGATTAAAGCTATAGATTAAAGCTGCACTATGTAACTTTTCCGTCCACTAGAGGTCACCTGTTCAAAACAAAGGCGTAGTTTGATGATGGGACGTTTGAGCGCAGAATCATGGGACATGGACTCGAGCAGAAATCATGTTGATGCATGTGCGTCTGAAGCAAAAAAAATGTGGGTGGGTCCTCAGAAATTTTCTACTGGAGTAGATGCCAATTACATTAGGTACAAATATACCGCTTTGCTTGCTAAACATATAGTTCGGAAAGACAATTATGGAAATCGTGAGAGCGGTAGTAGTGTAGGGGTAAGACGCACCGCATTTAGTTTTGACACAAATCAACCCGCGGTTCGAGTCTGGCTTTCGACGAGCTCAATCTTCTCCCTTTTCCCATCACATATCAGATCGGAAAGGCATTTATTTTCAAAAAAAATGACGAAAATATTAGAAAAGTGGAAATAAAGCGTCTAACGTGTTTAATAATAAGTGTTTATCGATTAGAGGTGGGTAAACAAACGTGCTGAATGTTAGAGACGATAAAAGTGAGTGGGTCCAATATCATTGATCGTAAAAAGTGGGTGGGTCTTGTCCCACACACATACAATGGCTCCATGTGTTGATGTGATTATTAACGTTACTGTAGTGAAGCAGAGCAGGAGCGAGTGTTGTGGAGCTGAGGAACCGCTGGAGCGATTGTTAATAAGATGAACGCAACACACGCCTCGCGAGCAGCGGGACTTTTATTATGAAGCCACAGTCGCCGGCGCCACTTCCGCTCCTCCGCTCATGAGTGTGAGGTAACGCAGCTCTGCTGATCATATTACACACATCTGAGTGTGTTGATGATGGGATGGCGTTACTCTGCTACGATACTTGTTCACACTGCAGTGAGAGGAAAGCGTTTCTGAAACCGAGGGGAACGCAGATATGATGTCATCGACAGGCCACGCCCTCACACGTCCCGGTTCCTCGGGTAAAATAGCAATTTCTCACGATTTGCTAATAGTTGGAAACATTTGGGATATTGTAAGTACTCTGAACAAAATATATAACACTGGCCTAGGGGTTTTGGGGTATTTTACTGAAAAAATGTTACATAGTGCAGCTTTAATGAGACCAAAGATCACTCGTTAGATAAACACACAACAAATTATAATATTTTCCCTGGCAAATTGTTTTACCTGAGGGCAAAGTGACGTTTCATAACTTTATATATTTACATTTAGGCTCCAAATTACCGTTGTAGTCTACTAGAGCTGACTTTATATGTTTGCTTTATTTCTTTTACTCTTTTATACTTTTATAATGGCTATTATTGACCATTAAAACGGACATGGGTTGTTTTATGTCATATGCAATTTTATTTTAATCAGATGTGTGCACACTTATCGCCTGAACCATATATTAACACGTTTAATGTTTTTTTTTTTTTTTTATGTAAACGAAAAGCGTCAGGGTTGTTTTATATTTCGTTTTGTTATAAATATCCATGCATTGAAAATAATCAAGCCTGAACCACATTTGTGTGGCTATGAATATGTTTAAGTTTTTTTATATATATATAAAATAGAGGCAAGAGTGGTGTTATATGACATATTTCGTTTTATTGTTGCCTAAAATATACATACAGGGTGACCTGAGTGACCCTATCATGAACTGTCCTCAAGCCCCCTCCTTAGTGGACACGCTCCTCACTGCTGATTGGTTAAAGCCCCTCACTGCTGATTGGTTAAAGCCCCTCACTGCTGATTGGTTAAAGCCCCTCACTGCTGATTGGTTAAAGCCCCTCACTGCTGATTGGTTCAATGCACCTTCAACAGCGTTTCTCAGAAATCGCTTACTGCGCCTTTAACTAACCAAGGAGGCTCATGGAGTCAAAGCAAAGATTTTAAAAAGCTGAAAGCACAAAGTATAATCTTGTAATACTGAATGCCTTTCTTTGTGAAACAAATATAGCTTTTATAGTCTAAATATTGTTCGTGTGTATATTTATGATAGTCAATGTGCTCTATATTCGTCTAACGTCGAGTTTTTCTTCCATTTTTGACGTATTGCGCTCAAAACACGGTTGAAATGGGAAGCACTTGAGATGGAAACGTATATGTATACACATACATCAAACGTAAGCGTTTGATCATACCGGAAGACATTATAATTTCGTGAGGTACGTGTTTTCCGTGATAGTAAAACGCACAAACACAAGGCGATAGGCCCGTTGAGCCATCAATCAAACGCGCCAGCCAATGGGCGACTACGCGACGCGGCGCTCCGGCCAATCACGGCACACGTCGCGCTGCAGTGGGCGGAGACGCGGCCCAGCGCTGCCGTAACACTATCGAGCCTTTCGAATCCAGAAAACGGACAGAATCGAGACGAAAACGGCGAGAAAAGAGCGAGAAACGACCCCGGGCAGGAGGTAAAGCGATAGACAGTGTTCATGTGGTGGTTTCGGGTCGAGTCCGCGCGCATGGGGCGAGTTTTTATTGTCATTTGAGATGCTATCGAGCAGCTGTGTTGAGATGCTTGTCAAATCTAAGGCAGAAACGCTACTAATGAGAAATAAGGGCACATTAAAGCGCATGCACGCGCACACGTCCGTGTGTTTGTTCCACAAGCCTCAGAATGGGATGTTTATGTGCTTATTTAATAGTTTATCGGGTTATTTTCAGTGCATTTGACAATGGTAGCCATGATGGATTGTGCTATAGGCAGGACACATACACAAAGGCCATTTAAACCCCTCCATATCTAAAGCTGTGTGAACTTGAGCTCAATTCTGCACACATTTACTGAATAATTGTTGAATTCATGCCTAATATTTATGGTATTAGTGTGATTAATACTAACGAATCGAATTAAATGTGATAATTGAAAGCCATTAGCTGAAAGCTGTCATGGAAAGGCACTTGTTTTGTTTTGTTCCTGAGCTGGGCTGTTTTGCATGCAGTATTTATTATTATTTCTATGCATAGGTCGTTATAATATGGCTATTAATAGATGAAAATGAGAAAAATATGCCTTATATATTTAGATATTTATTTATTTCATGCATGATCTTAGACTATTATGTGATTTTTAATAACAATATTATATTGTTGAATGTTATATATTTAGTGAAAGCTAAACACGTCCATTTAGTTTTGTATGGCGTTATTGATTTATTGCATGAATGCAATATTTTTTTTATTGTAAAAAATCAGCCATGGCATGATTATTAATATCCTTTAATAGTTGAATAAAGCTGTGGAAATGCATGTGTGCGTGGTTTGTTCGTGAGCTGGGATGAAGTTATTGATTATTTATTTCATGCATGCATAATCTTGTCATTAAAATATAATCCAATATAAGATGGTGGATTAAAGTTTTAGCCGTCTGGACTAAGAAGTGACAAGCAAAGGGAAAACTTTCTAGCTATTATTGATGATATTATCATTTATTAATGTATATATTTTGTTCGTTTTAGCTAGTTGTACGCTTCTGTATTTGCGTGGCATTTAAATCACCTGATATTTAAATGTGCATAAGAAAATATCATGCAAAGCTTCATCAAATGAACTCTTTTAGTTTAGTTAGCTTTATTTAGTTGGCTATTTTATAATGTAAAATGATAAAATCAGTGTATAAATGTCTTGCTTTGTAATGATGCACTTCTAAAATTGTCTCAAAATGTGCTTTAAAGAATGAGGAGAAATATTTGCATTTGCTAAAACATGCAAATCCAGTGCAGAACCGATAGTAAATTTATGGCATGTCTCCACACAGATCCTGTTTTCATAAATGTGTGTGTGTGTGTGTGTGTGTGTGTGTGTGTGTGTGTGTGTGTGTGTGTGTGTGTGTGTGTGTGTGTGTGTGTGTGTGTGTGTGTGTGTGTGTTTTCATTGGTTTGGCTCATGTTGTGTGTGTTTCTGATGAAAGCGCGTGCAATGCCACAGGTCAGGCGAGGATTTCCGCATGGTGACAGTCGTCATGTCTGGGAGTTTGTTAGTTTATTATGCTTTCTTTTCTACATTTTACACGTGGTTTGCTCTGAAATGACGTTTTAAGAGGTGACGTGCTATAGCCAGAATCTAAAAGTGCTTTAAACAACATTTTTCTCTTTTTAAAAAAATCTTGAATGATCTGTATTCATGCGGTTTTTGATAGTATATATTAATTTTGACACTTCCTGGAATATTTGTACTTTAATAATTAATGTCACATCGCAGGGCCTTTGACATGAACTAGTGAAGATATAAATACATAAACAAGTTATTCCCCACCTACCAACTATCATTTCTGTTTGACTGAGTGGGAGAAAAACATGTTTTGATTTACATCTTTATTTTTAAGTTTGTAGGGTTTTCCAGCTTTTTCATCTCTCAGAGCAGTATATATATATTTATATCTATGTGTATATATTAGGGCTGTCAAAAGATTAATCGCGATTAATCGCATCCAAAATAAAAGTTTGTGTTTACATAATATGTGTGTGTGTACTCTGTTAATTATTATTTATATATAAATACACACACATTCATGTATATATTTAAGAAAAAAATATTATTTTTATATATAAAACATTTATATTTATATATATTATAGATTATATAAATGTATATACAGTATATACATGCAAATATTTCTTAAATATATACATGAATGTGTGTGTATTTATATATAAATAATAATTAACAGAGTACACACACATATATTATGTAAACACAAACTTTTATTTTGGATGCGATTAATCGCGATTAATCTTTTGACAGCCCTAGTATGTATATAAAAATATATATATATATATATATATATTTTTTTTTTTTTATTTTTTTTTTTATTAATTGAGTGTGTTTTGTCACCATTTAAAAACTGATAGTGATGTGTTCATTGAGTCGGGCTTATTTAAAGTTAACTACCTAACCTAACTTAACTTAACTAAAATATTTATGTTAGAAAATACAAAATTTAAAGAAAAGTTATTCAGCTGCTATCTATCAAATCGGATTGACTGAATTGAAAAAAAAAAGGTTTTGATTCATATAGATTAGTTTTTATTCTTAAGTTATAAATTCATTGAATTTTAAATTAATCTAACCTAAAATATTGATGTTAGAAAATCCAAAATTTACAGAGAAGTTATAGCTCTAATACCAGCTATCGTTTCTGATTGATTGAATTTAAGAAAATATTAAATTGATGTTATTCTTACGTTTAAACGTTCATTGATTCAGGCTTATTTTAAATATTGATGTTAGAAAATAAAAATGTGCATAAGTTACCGGTTTTTGATATTGATGTTCATATATTCAGGCTTATTTTTCTTATCTTTTCTCTTTTTTTTGTATTTCTGACATGGAATATACACACTTTATCATACAAATCCATTTAAATTGTAATCTAAAATATTTACAAAACAAAAAACAAGAAAATAAAAACCTTACAGGAAAATTATTCCTCTAATACAAGCTGTTATTTCTGTTTGACTGAATTAAAGAAAAGATTAAATTAGTTAAGTTTGTACGTTCATTGGTTCAGGCTTATTTTAAATATTGATGTTAGAAAATATCCGGTTTTTGATATTGATGGTAATTTATTCAGGCGTATTTTTCTTTTCTATTTCTTTTTTTGTATTTTGTCTCTAAGGACATGAAATATACACACTTTCCCATGTACATTCTTATTATAACCTACAATATTAATGTTAGATACAAAATATTACAGGAAAGTTATTCCTCTAATACCAGCTGTCATTTCTGATTGACTGACTTGAAGAAAAACAGGTTTTGATTCATATAGATTAGTTTTATTCTTAATTTATAAGTTAGAAAATACAAAAAAAGAAAATACCAGTAGATTTTCTGCAAATATAATTAGTTTTTCAGCTTGTTAGTTCATCTCCGTACAGTTTTTCTCTGAACACTTTAAATGTGTTTATTTGAAAGTATGAATTGTTTGTTTTTTTGACACCCCTTAATGACAAGTTTCTTATAGTGATGTGTTCATTGATTTAGGCTCGTTTTTATTTATTTTTATTTTTTTGGTATATATTTTTATCTTCAAGGACATGAAATATACACACTTGCCCACATTTAAATCGTAACCTAAAATATTGATGTTAGAAAATAAAAACCTTACAGGAAAGTTATTCCTCTAATACCAGCTGTTATTTCTGATTGACTGACTTGAAGAAAAGATTAAATTAGTTTTATTTTTAAGTTTGTACATTAATTGATTCAGGCTTATTTTAAATATTGATGTTATAAAATAAACAATTGCCGAAAATCTACCGTTTTTTGATATTGATGTTAATTTATTCAGGCGTATTTTTCTTTTCTTTTACTTTTTTTTGGTATTTTCTCTTTAAGGACATGAAATATACACACTTTCCCATGTACATTCATATTGTAACTAGGGGTGCACCGATCCGACTTTTTCAGTCCCGATACCGATACCGATGCCTGGGCTTTGTGTATCTGTCGATACCCGATACCGATCCGATATATTGTTGAATTAATAATAAACTGTATATCTTCCACCTTATACCTTCCTTGAAGAGACTAAAGGCACCAGACTTTACTAACTAAACATAACTAAGACAAAATAACAGATGTATGTAAGGTGTTGAATTCTTATTTATTTAAAAAACAATTGTGCATTCAAATCTAAAATAGAATGTAATCTAACTTCTTTAAATAAATAAAATGTAGCAGTGGAAACAAAAAACAGTGTATTGGTCAAACATACAATAGTAATCTGACAGTTACCAAACATTTTTTACACTACAGATAATTGTTTTGGTATATAATCATATCAATATTAAAAAGTAGCATTACAAATTAACAAATAGTCTAATTTTCTACCATATGCAATTTAATAAAAAATTTTCAGCTAGCTAATAACAACTTTGTTCTGGTTTCACCTCACTCCAGATTAAATGATTGTAGGCTAGGCCTATTTATTTTACTACACATTGTCAACAGAAATAAGATGAAATACTGTTGATAATTAAAAATAATTCTTACTACCCACTCTTGCTAAAATGGGTAAGCACACTTGTGTTCTCATTTCAGTTGCGTTCTGAGTAAATTAATAAACTGAGTTCATGAGTTCAGTGTTGGACAGATCAGTTGTTCTGGCCAGTCGTTAAAATGATTCGGTTCAAATGAGTCATCAGGTCACGAATCGGACATTAGCAGACGCGTTGTGTGCGAATCCCGTCTGTTAGAACATCGCGAAAGATGTCAACACACAGAAAACACTTCATAACTGGATATAATTTGTCTCCCGCTTATTGAAAGTATGCTTTATGTCAGCTGGTCAGAGAAGAGTCAATGTTTTTTGAGCGCAATGCACACCCAGTGATAATTCAAGGACAAAATTGTCCGAATGTGTCACGTGCAACATGGTTTCGGTCTTCCGAGCTTTTGATTTGGATTAATATGTGAAATATGAGAGCGAACACTGATTATTTTGAAGACCCAGAGAGCGCGCGCGGGGGAGAGGAGCTCTCAGATCGGTCTCTCTGTCACTCAGTCACAAGCGCAGCATCTGTTCTACATCACTCGTAAATCACAATAACTCATCAAATTAGGCTTTGGCCGTCAAAAAAATGTCAATGCAGGAAAGACCCTGACTTTGCAGTAATACCCTCGAAACAGCGACGAACTAGTTGGCGTGGCAAGCGTGAAATATCTCCTCCACACAGCCGACTCTCTGGCTCGCTCCCTTCTAGCATGCGACACACGTGAAGCTGACGAATGACGTCGGTTCTGCTGCGACGGAAAAAAACACCTGGATCGGCTTGTGGATCTGTTAATTTTTCCGATCCCCGATCCAGCTATTTTGTCAGTATCGCGGCCGATATCCGATCCTAATATCGGATCGGTGCACCCGTTAGATACACAATATTACAGGAAAGTTATTCCTCTAATACCAGCTGTCATTTCTGATTGACTGACTTGAAGAAAAACAGGTTTTGATATAGATTAGTTTTATTCTTAAGTTATAAGTTAGAAAATACAAAAAAAGAAAATACCAGTAGATTTTCTGCAAATATAATTAGTTTTTCAGCTTGTTAGTTCATCTCCGTACAGTTTTTCTCTGAACACTTTTTAATATGTTAATTTGAAAGTATGAATTGTTTGTTTTTTGGACACCCCTTAATGACAAGTTTCTTATAGTGATGTGTTCATTGATTCAGGCTCGTTTTTATGTATTTTTATTTTTTTGGTATATTTTTATCTTTTAGTACATGAAATATACACACTTGCCCACATTTAAATTGTAACCTAAAATATTGATGTTAGAAAATAAAAACCTTACAGGAAAGTTATTCCTCTAATACCAGCTGTTATTTCTGAATGACTGAATTGAAGAAAATATTAAATTAATTTTATTTTTAAGTTTGTACATTCATTGATTCAGGCGTATTTTAAATATTGATGTTATAAAATAAACAATTGCAGAAAATCTACCGGTTTTTGATATTGATGTTAATTTATTCAGGCGTATTTTTCTTTTCTTTTACTTTTTTTTTGTATTTTCTCTTTAAGGACATGAAATATACACACTTTCCCATGTACATTCATATTGTAACCTAAACATTTTAATCTTAGATACAAAATATTACAGGAAAGTTATTCCTCTAATACCAGCTGTCATTTCTGATTGACTGAATTGAAGAAAAACAGGTTTTGATTCATATAGATTAGTTTTATAAGCCAGTAGATTTTCTGCAAATATAATTAGTTTTTCAGCTTGTTAGTTCATCTCCGTACAGTTTTTCTCTGAACACTTTAAATGTGTTTATTTGAAAGTATGAATTGTTTGTTTTTTTGACACCCCTTAATAACAAGTTTCTTATAGTGATGTGTTCATTGATTTAGGCTCGTTTTAATTTTTTTTGGTAAATTTTTATCTTCAAGGACGTGAAATATACACACTTATTGCCCACATTTAAATTGTAAACTAAAATATTGATGTTAGAAAATAAAAACCTTAAAGGAAAGTTATTCCTCTAATTATTTCTGATTGACTAAATTTAAAAAAAAGATTAAATTAGTTTTATTCTTAAGTTTGTACGTTCATTGATTCAGGCTTATTTTAAATATTGATGTTAGAAAATAAACAATTGCAGAAAATCTACCGGTTTTTTATATTGATGTTCATTTATTCAGGCTTATTTTTCTTTTCTTTTACTTTTTTTTTGTATTTTCTCTTTAAGGACATGAAATATACACACTTTCCCATGTACATTCATATTGTAACCTAAAATATTAATGTTAGAAAATAAAAAATATTATAGGAAAGTTATTCCTCAACTATCAACTATTATTTCTGATCGACTGAATTGAAGAACAATGTTTTGATTCATTTTATTCTTAAGTTATAAGTTCATTAATTCAGACTTAAATGAACCTAACCTAAAATATTGATGTTAGAAAATAAAAATATTGCAGAAAAGTTATTCCTCTAATACCACTGAATTAAAGGAAAAGTTATAGTACATTGATTCATAGATTAGTTTTATACTTATAATTAAATTCTCTGAATAGACATGTTTGTAATGTTTTCGGATAGTGGTGTGGTTATTAAATCAGGATAGTTTTTGAGTTGTGATGTTTTTGTATCTCCGTCCGCAGCATCAGCTGTCCTGCAGTCATGGACCCGTCTTTACCTCCAGACCCAAACCCAGAGGCCCTCGCGGAGCCGGAACCCGCTTTAGACGTGAGTCCACCAGCAGATGCCGCTCCGGATCCACCTGTGGAACCAACCTTGGATTCGGATCCGCAGCCATGCGAGGAACCGGTTTCAGGGCCAGCCCAGGAGCCATCTGCAGAGCCAACCCTGGCCCCAGAAATAAAGCCAGAACCGTCTGCACCAGAAATCACACCAGAAGCACCAATCCCAGCTCCAGCACCTCCTCCAGCGCCAAACTCCTCCTGCAAGATCATGACCTTCAGACCCACCATGGAGGAGTTCAAGGACTTCGGAAAGTACATGGCTTACATCGAGACCCAAGGAGCTCATCGTGCCGGTCTGGCGAAGGTATCGGATGAAAGTTTACCTTTAGTTTAATGATGGTTCAGTCAAATAATGAGTTATGTATCGTGAATAACAATGAACGCTAAGTATTTATTAACCTAGGTTCATGTTAATTTATAAACATGCTATTGTGCATTTGTTTATTCATGTTCATTTATATTCAAAAAGTTATTACAGTTAATTTATACTACTTGAAATGTTAAACATGTCTTAGTATATGTAAAAAACATAAATCAAAAACGAGTAAATGCCGTAAAAACATGATTTATTGTAATTCATATTTCATTCATGTGCATTCAATCTTATTGAAAAGTTTTACCCCCATGACTTATAAAACTGACAATAGTAATAACGATAAACTTTAGTGCTTTTTGAATATTTTCGCAGATAACCGATAATTCTTTATTTTGAAACCTTATAACCGATAAATCAGCCGTTAAATCTAAATCAAAATTTTTATGTAATTTTTGTGAGCCTGATTACAAAAACAAAAAGTCTCTCCATTAAATCCATGTCCCAAACACACAATTATGATGTTCTCTTTAAAATTGTATGTTGCCGATTTGACAGACTTGCACTTGTTACAATATTTTCCTTTTTTTAAGTGATTTAAATCATATTTCAAGCAATTCAACCCATCAGCAGTGCACATCTGAAGTGTCTCAGCTGAAGGAAATAATGCATTATTTATCAGCTTTAATATATCAGACTAAGTTTCTTATAGGACCGATAACGATATCATTAAAGATTTACATGTATCGGCCAATACCGATATAGTGACCGATATATCGTGCATCCCTAATTTTAAGTAGTTCAATACTCAATTTATTAATAATAATTATTATTATATACCATAATAATGCAACACAATTAAAATACTTTTGTCTAAGTTTTGTGTGTGTATATCAGTATCGGCGTTTGCCATTAATAACAGTTTATCGAATAATATTTAAGAGCCTTAACTACTTCAAATTTTAAACTTTTTATCTAACTTATATCCAAAAATTAATAAATGCACATAAAATTACAATAAATAATACGTTCACAGCATTTATTAATCTGGGTTAATGTATGTTCTAACATAATAAACATTAATGAATTTTGAATGGTGATGAACAATAGTATATTTATAAATTCTTCTGAAGTGTCGTTATCTAATGGTACACCTTTATTAAAGTACATTCGTCGTTAATAACATTCGTTATTTTCTCAGGTTATTCCACCGAAGGAGTGGAAGCCACGGCGTTCCTATGATAGCATTGAAGATATGGTCATTCCCGCTCCCATCATGCAAGTGGTGACCGGCCAGTCGGGACTCTTCACTCAATACAACATCCAGAAGAAGTCCATGACGGTCAAAGAATATCGCAAACTGGCCAATAGTAAAAGGTTTGTTATTACCCGTTTTTATAATGTGGCTTCTTTGTAAAGTTTGCCTTCTTATCTGTCAATAATGTCATTGAAATGCCCCGTTTGGCTAGTAAAAAGGCGTAATTTGCTCTTTAACTTGACCTATGGCAGGTACTGCACCCCTCAACACAAGGACTTTGACGACCTGGAAAGGAAGTACTGGAAAAACCTGACGTTCGTGTCGCCTATTTACGGTGCCGACGTCAGCGGCTCCATCTACGACCCGGTGAGTCACGAAACATCCGCTTACGTCTTCAGCACATTTATTCAATGATTCGATCCGATTTCAGAACAAGTTAAGCTGCAGCGATTACTTGAAGCGCAATGTAGTTTGATTTCTCTAAAACACCTTTTTGGACATTTCTAAAACAAAAATCACCGTTACATCAGTGTGTTATAAGTGTGAAAATAAACATGGTGTCAAAAGTATAGCTAACAAAACGTATGTTTAAAGCCAGACTAATTTGATTGATTGATCGTACCTTGACTGTAAGTCATAACCAATATGAGTCCTGTCTTGGCCATGTAAAGCCCACAGTAAGAAGAAATAATATATAGAAATATTTATGTATTAAAAAAAGAGAACTTGTAGAAAAGTCCAAGCAGAAATTACATCAGTGATGAATAACTAGACGTGTATCATTGTGTAACTATTGCAAAAATTATGATTTATGTAATTTTACAGATAACATTTTTTTTTTTTAAAGGTATTTTGGGATCTGTATGTTGTTCATAGTTCTTTTAAATTAACCTTTTGGTTTTTATCCATTTTTTTAAAGGTATTTTTATAGCATTATTGTAAGTTTGTTCAAATAAGAATTTGTTAAGCTGGTATTTTTGTCCATGGTTCCTTTTAAATGTTTTTTTTTTCCTATTATTTTGTAAGGGTTTTATAGCATATTATTTGTGAAGCTTGTATTTTTGTTTATGGCTCCTTTTTAAATATATATTTGTTTGTTTTCTCATCAATTCTTTTTAGTAAATGTAGTTTTTTAATAGGCATTTTAAACATTTTGTGTTTTGATAGCATATTATTAATAATTTAGTAATATAATTTAGCGTATTATTTGTGAAGTTTGTATTTTTGTTCATGGCTCCTTTAATTTTTGGTTTTTATTAACATGTTTTTGATCAAATGCTGTTTTTTTACAGGTATTTTTGTATTTTTATAGCATAATTTTAAGATTGTTACCACTGTGAAGCTTGTTTTAGAAATTCTTTTTATCAAATTGAGTTTTTTAAAAGGCATTTTTGTGTTTTAATAGCATATTATTTATTTTATGAAGCTTGTATGTTTGTTCATGGCTCCTTAAATTTTTAGTGCTTTTTTTTTAAAAAATAGAATGTGAAGCTTATAATTTTGTTCATGGCTCTTTTAAATGATCTTTTTTATAAAATAGTTTTTTTTAATCAAATTTAGTTTACTTAAAATATTTTTTTTTTATATGGTAAACAATATTATGCCACACATGCTGTCGGAAAAAGTTTTGTTGAAATATTTCCATATCAGGAGTGTTTATAAAGTCATTGCAGTTGAATTATTATGTTTTATTGGCTTTCTTTTCTTGTGCATGAATGTTTTTACTATGCTTTTTCCTTGTAAAGGACATTGCGGAGTGGAACATCGGCCATCTGAACACTCTTCTGGACATGGTGGAGCAGGAGTGTGGGATCGTCATCGAGGGGGTGAACACACCGTACCTGTACTTCGGCATGTGGAAAACCACCTTTGCCTGGCACACAGAGGACATGGACCTCTACAGTATCAACTACCTGCATTTCGGGCAGCCAAAGTCCTGGTGAGCGTCCTACATTTACTATGTATGCTCATTTAGTTGAACTCAAAAGATTCAAAGGGGTACGTTCGCCACTTTTTGAACACATGACGAGATTAAAGTGGCTAAATATGTTCAGATTTTGACATTTTGGCAGCATTTAATGCCAGTTAATTGGCATATTTGGGTCGTGTGAAGATAAAATGTCTCACAAAACTAGATTTTATGCTTTATTTTACAGTACCCACCTGTACTATAATCTCTGGGCACAATATAAAGAAACTCAAATGTAGATCAGCGTTTGACCACATGGGGGCACCCTTGTCATTCACTTCACCTGTGAAAATTCAGGATGACATCATCGAGAAAGATGAATCATGTGTGCTTTGTCTCACTGTATCTCGCTCGTACACAACAGGCTCTTTATAATGGAGCAAATTGTTATCGGCACACTTCGTTGTGAAGTAAATCCTCTAGAGTATTAGATGTACATAAATGAGAAGTATTGTGCCACATATGTTGAAGTATTTGCCATGTTTTTTGCATCGAAATCAAGTAAGATAACAGCTACTGACTTAAAGGTTTGTAAACCAAGCGTAACATCCCTCGATTGAAAGCAAAATGCCTTTGAAATGACTTGGTATTCTGTTGGTTTGTTTTCCTGAAGTTGAACTTGACTCTCCTTTCTTGCGGAGAGAGGCTTTAATACGGAATTTTGAGGTTCAGAATACACAATTTTCCAGCTGGATGTCTTTCCCTGTGATGGAAGAGTTCAAATAAACATGTTTTCAGTGTCCTTTTTCCACATGTGAGCTCACCACAGACATTTCTGTCTTTTATTCTTCTTCACATTTTTCTTTTATAGAATCTAACTCTTGTGTTTGGTCTTCTCCCTGGTGTATCCCCTTATATTTCCCCCCTCTTTTGAGAAGGATGCATGTGTGTTTTGCATACTCACACTAGTCCTTGATGCCCTTGGCTTGTGTCGTCTTGACTCTCAAACTTGAGCGTTCATTAGACGCAGCTGTTTTGTCAGTATCTCGGGCTGTTGTACAGAGTGATATTTCATCCATCTGTGCGTTCCGTGTCTTTTTCCTCAAGCTGGAAAGCAGTAGTCAATCAAGGCTGTTTTGTTCAATGTTGGATCTTTGTGGAGACTGTATAGGGCTTCAACACACAAGTCTGTGCGTGACTTGAAATGCATAATAGATTGCTTTTACGAAAGGAAGGTTTTTAAGACTTAGGTTGAAAGTAGGACGTTTACGGCGTAAACAACAGGGTTCCCATGATCACTAAAATATCCTTTAATGATGCTCTGCACTGGTTAAAACCACTTATTTAATTCTATAGGTTTTTGTGAACTTTCAGATTTCCTTTTAAGAGCGCATGGACAACAACTAGTGCTGTTTGTACCCCAAACAACCTTGTAATATGTATTTTCTATCAAACGTTGCCTTTATCCTCTCAATTTAGTCAGAAGTACATAAACGCATCAATGTGTAGATGTTTCACAGGTGCATAAGCTACAACCGGAAAGTTAAAAGGATGTTATTAACTATAACTTGAAAGTCTGAATGTAAAAATAATCCCTGATTAAATGATGTGGGATCCCTATAACAGTGAACGTAAATGCAAATAGTAACATCAAGGATTCCTTATTTAAAAGTTGCATTAGGGCTAGATTGTATGCTGTTCCTTGACGCTTAATGCATTGTCATGGATCATGTGAAAGGGTTGTAGCGTGTTTGGGTCCTGGTCCGTTACGCACAGGTGTCCAAAAGGATAGGAGTGCAAATCCGTGATTCTTTAAGAGGTCTTGTGCAAGTCTCACTTGCTCTCTTGAGTATCTCTCTGTCTCCATTTCTTCTGTGTCCTCATATCTCTCTGAAGTGTTAGCTCTTGATGTCTCTAGCTAAGCATTCTCTCTTTCTCTCGCTCTCCGGAGGCCTTATCTCAAGTTAACTTTCCTTCGCTTCTCAGCATAACAGAGAACGGCAAGACTCTTGCTTAGGGTGGGGGAAAAAAAGGAAAGAGGAGAATTTACTCACCCTTCAACACGGCTTAATGCAACTATGTGTGCGCTCGTCCTCCCCACCCAAACACCCCCTTCCGCTTTTGAAATTGAATCCGTTTTACTTTTCTGGTAATTACAGTATGTTAAAGCGTGTGTGTGGTAGCTGTTTGCCTAACCCTCTGTTCAGCCACTGTGAAATTAACTTCATTCGCCTCCAACTCTCCTCCCATCAAAGTCATAATTCTCGCCGCCTCCTGAGATCTAGTGTCAGATTCTTAAAGATTGCGGAGTGGCCCAAAGTGGTGCGCACGCTGCCGGAAATAATCGCTGTGAGAGGGAGTGCGGCAGCCGAGGGAATAGCGTGATTCTTATTGCTTGTTTTCTTGTTCCTGTCCTCTTCAAGATGATGACAAATAAAACCTTAACGCTGCCGGTGGCGTCGATGCCGATTTGCAGGTTGGGGTTTTGTGTTGCCGGCATGGGATTGGAGAGATATCGCATTTGGGAAGTGAAGTACGAAATTGTTTCATGGGTCGTAAACAAGGTAAATGGGATGCGTCCCTTACATACGCCCAGGCACATAACCACGCCATGTCAAAATCTCAAACGGTGTTTATTGGGTGCTTTTTGTTAATTTCGTAGTTCCGGTGGTACATGAGGAACCTCAAGAGACTTGAGGCCTTTCTCCAAGGGGCCGTTTCCAGTCACACCAAGTCAAACCCCTTGGATTTGGCTTGATTTCTGGCGCCCCCGTTGTGATTTTCATCAATACTTGCCTTCTTCCCCAGACAGTTCCCGGTCGAACTTCTGCATATTTTGGTTGCCAGATAGAGTTACTGTCAACTTGATCTGGTGGGGCTAGTGGGGTGTAAAGATACTCCTGCTGGCAGGAAGTGTTTGTACCCTAATTACAGCCACCCATCAGATCCGGCTTTTATCCGAGGGAAAAGGAGAGAAAGACACATCTAATTATTATTGATCTGTGGTGGCACCTCAAACACCAAATTAAATCCACTACCGCCAATGCCTTCAGAGTTGTTGGCGGTAGGGGCACTTGTGGGCAGCCGTTCGATTTCTTGATGGCTCCGTCTTTGGTTTTTCAAGGCTCAATACCTGCAACAAATGCACGTCACCATGGGAAGAGATTAGCAATTGTGCTATTGGTCTACTTTGGGCTGTCTTTGCTGCTTTGTAGGGTCTTGGGTTGCAAAGTACCCAGAAACTTTTCCTTTTTGGAAACTTTTAGAAAGTTTTTGGACATGTACCAGAAATGTTCAGGTCCTTTGCATCTCTATGAATGTATTAAAGTTTAATGTTGCTCAACTTTCTCGAGATCCAGTTATATTCTATTTTGAAAAGTTTGCTTTCTACACATGGTGCTCTTCAAGAGTAGCACTCCTCGAGCTCCTGAACCATATCACGCTACGGCTAATTTGATAAATATGAATATGTGAATCACTTACTGCTAACTAGCCGCCTTAGATCCATAGATCTTTCATCTATTTCCGTCCTGTTCTTGTACATGCTAACCCATGGTGTTCTTTCAGTTCCAGTCCTTTCTTGTACGATTACTCCTTTAACTTCAGTAAAAGCCACAGCACATTATGAAATAAAACAAGCTCTTCATGTGAATCCCATCAGCTGCATACAAACACAGCCTTTTAATCTGTCCACTTGGTATTCAGTTGACTTTCAGATGATCCTCCGTCTGTGTTGGGAAAACCACTGCTGTGAAATTGGCCTGTGTTTAGCTGGAAAGTGCCCGTAAAACCCCTGTTTTGTCACCGGTCGCCATTAGAGGGCAGTGCGACGCAGCTCAAAAGCCTCCTAAAGCCACGCTCTCCTCATTGTGAATGTGTGATTTGGAGCTGGAGCCCAGGGGAGGGTGATGCACCGGATTTACATTTGCTGTTCTGGGCCTCGGGAGGGTTTCGGCTCTCCGGAAACTTGAGGAAATAATTAGGCTAATACAGACAATGTCAATAACCACGTCAGGCGAATTGAACCTTTAGCAGCACAGAAGATATTGTGCTGTTTCCAGCTCCAGCAAAATAATTTCAAATGAAGCACAGTCTGCAGCTGGGGGGGAATATTATTATTGCGCGTGTTTGAGCCGATTAGCCTAAATAAATTGGCCTTCGCGCAGTAATTTTCCAGGCTTTGTCTTAGTGACATTTGAATACATTTGTCTTTAAACTAGCGTGTGACTGGTGAATGTGAAATAGGGGTGAAATGCTCTGCGAGGCGCGTTTCATGTTTTCGAGGGCTGTAGAAAAGCGCATGATGATCAGAGGGTGATTCGCATAGAGGCGTCTCGCTGCGCGTCCCTCCAGTGTCTTTCCCGCTCGTCTTTTCTATTGATCCCATTAATTGATCTCTGTTTTTTTCCCTCTTCCCCGCAGGTATGCGATTCCTCCCGAGCACGGCAAGAGGTTGGAGAGGCTGGCGCAAGGTAAGACCTCACATCCGTTCGTTATCATGTCTTCAAGCTTAGCTGATCAAAACAGAGGCCGCTTATATAGAACTCTTAAAGGTACAGTAGCGTAAAATATGAATAGTTCATGTAGGAACCTCAGTCTCCAAACTTATTGAACCAAACTTCCTTTCCTTAGTGCAACAAAAAATTTAGATATTTCACTAAATGTTCAAGCTGCTTTCCATATATCGACAAAGAATAGGGAATAGCTGCAGTTTAAGCTCATTTACATATAGAAATCTTAAAGGTACAGTAGCATAAAATGTAAATATTTCATTGTTGGAATATCAGTCTCTTATTGATCAACTTTCTTTGGTGGAACAAGAAATGGAGATATTTCATTCTATTGACAGAGAATAGGAATAGGTGCTGTTTAAGCTCATTTGCATATAGAAATCTTAAAGGAACAGAAGTGTAAAATATGAATATTTAATGTAGGAATATCAGTGTCTTATTGATCCAAACTTTTCTTCTTCTGTGCGACAAGAAATGGAGATATTTCTCTATATGTTCAAGTTGCTTTCTATATATTGATAGAGAATAGGAATATGTGCCGTTTAAGCTCATTTACATATAGAAATCTTAAAGGTACAGTAGCATAAAATATATGAATAGTTCATGTAGGAATATCAGTCTCTTATTGATCCAAACTTTTCTTCTTCTGTGCGGCAAGAAATGGAGATATTTCCCTATATGTTCAAGCAGCTTTCTATATATTAACATATAATTGGAATAGGTGCAGTTTAAGCTCATTTACATATAGAAATATTCTACAGTATCATATAATATATGAATAGTTCATGTAGGAATATCAGTCTCTTATTGATCCAAACTTTCTTCGGTGTAACAAGACATTTAGATTTTCAATATATTTCCATATATTGACAGAGAATTGGAATAGGTGCAGTTTAAGCTAATTTGCATATAGAAATCTTAAAGGTACAGTAGCAGAAACAGGAATAGTTAATGTAGGAATCTCAGTCTCTTATTGCACCAAACCATCTTCAATTCAACAAGAAATGGACATATTTCTCTATGTTCAAACTGCTTTCTATATATTGATAGAGAATGGGAATAGGTGCCATTTAAGCTCATTTGCATATATAAATCTTAAAGGTACAGTAGCAGAAACAGGAATAGTTCATGTAGGAATCGCAGTCTCTTATTGCACCAAACTTTCTTCAATTCAACAAGAAATGGAGATATTTCTCTATTTGTTCAAACTGCTTTCTATATATTGATAGAAAATAGAAATGTGCCATTTAAGCTAATTTGCATATATAAATCTTAAAGGTACAGTGGCGTAAAATATGAATATTTAATGTAGGAATATCAGTCTCTTATTGATCCAAACTTTCTTTAGTGCAACAAGAAATTGAGGTTTTCCATATATTGATGGAGAATAGGGAATAGCTGCAGTTTAAGCTCATTTACATATATAAATCTTAAAGGTACAGTAGCATAACACACAAATAGTTAATGTAGGAACCTTAATCTCTTATTGCTCCAAATTTTCTTTCCTTAGTGCATCAAGAAATTTAGATATTTCACTAAATGTTCAAGCTGCTTTCCATATATTGACAGAGAATCGGGAATAGCTGCAGTTTAAGCTCATTTACATATAGAAATCTTAAAGGTACAGTAGCATAAAATATGAATAGTTCATGTAGGAACCTTGAGGGCATTGACAGTGTTGTCAATTTTGGGTGAGCTATTTCATCCCTAGAACAGGAAAAAGGCTGTTCCGTGGGGTTTTTCCGGCCCCAAATCCTGTAGAAACATCGTTATAATCCTGAATGAGGTGCGAGCTGGCGCTGACAGAAAAATCCTCTTTGCACCCTCCCGAAATTTTGACGCGCTGTCTAGGAAAGCCCTCACGTCTCCCTCTGGTTGTTTGGATTATGAGATGTGAAGATGTGTTTGTGCCTGTCTGAGATCTGAGGCTGTGAGAGCATCTGTGTGCTGTTGTACTTCAAAACGCTACAGCGCGAGGAAGTACCATAACCTATATAACACCGGTCCTGTCCCACTTAAACAAACACCCCACAAATAGCGCAGTTGTGTGCTTGACACGAGTACGAGCGCTGGGTTTTTATCGGCGTATTGAGAGTTTTGACGCCATCAAGACTCGTCTTTTCTTGGCCCTCTTTTGGTCTGCATCGATCCTGAGGAGAGTCGAAGAAACACGCACACATTCTGGCTTCTCGTGTGATGAACCTTTCCCTTATGCAAGGCGTGACACCCACTAATGGTTTATGCAAAACTCCTGTACTTCACATCCTCGCATAAAAGCACATGAATTCACACTCCATCGCGTCAGTCGCCTCGTTTTTACCATCAGAGCGTCCTTTACATCTGTTAAATCTGCCTTAAAGGACAAAACAAAGCCAGTCCCGGCTCTTTACGATAAATTAATGATGTGTGCCGGCGAAATCATACCTCACGATCAGCTTTTCCACACCTCCGGGAGTCAATCCGAGCTGTTTTCGTGCACTTCTAATGGTCTTAACAAATGACAAAATGTCTGACGATATATGATCAGTCGCGGTGACTAGCAGCGTTCGTCTGCGGTGCTCGGGAAAAGACGCGTCTCAGATGGACGATCCCCTCTTCGGCTGCGGAAGACGTTTAATGTTGTTGTGAAAATGTGAGGCTTCTTCTCTTCATGTGCTGTACCTTGTTTCTCTTTCTGGTGTACGAATAACAGGAGGAAATCAATTGTGCGCGACAGAAGCGTGCTAGCCGGAGAAAAGTCTCGTAAACTAGCAAGATTGTCGAATTTTTTGCCTGTGAAAGTTCTGCAGCACAGAAGAATAAGTATTATAAGGATTTATATTAAATATTGTAATATATATTTTTATATAAATGTATTTCAATTGTTTTTTTGTTTTTGTTTTAATTACAACCATTATAGATATGAACCCAAAATGATATTTAAATATATATCATATATACTAATAATCAATAAGTAGTTTGTCATGTTAATACGTGATCATTTGCATAATTAATTATAAATACATAAAAACATATATTAATAAAATATATGAAATAAAAAATAAAATAAAGCAATATGTGTGTGTGTGTGTGTTATTTTTATATATATATATAAATTATGGTCGTTAATGCGTCTTATTATTGTTTATTTATAATTCATTATCTATTATTCATTTATTATAAAAAAAATTATATATTTGTAACATATTACGCAAATTATCACATTCAATTTATATTAAATGTAATCTTTATAATCTAAAATTTATAATAAGTATTTTATTTTTAATTTAATAATAAGAAAACAATATATAAGATATATTATAATATAATTATATAAAATATGAATCATAACTGTTATATAAAAGACAATATTAACAAATAGTTGTTGTTATTATCACATAAAATTAATAAAATTAATACTTTTTTATATAAGATAGAATTTCTATTATTATTTATATTAAAATATATATATAAATATTTATATGAAATATTGTAAAATACATTTTTATAAAAAAATATTTTTATAGTTTTTTTTTCATCCATTCATTATAGATATTAATCCCAAGAGTATTATTTTTATTTTTTTAATCAATATTTGCTCAATTTAGTTATATATATATATATATTCTTATAATGTTTTTATACAATTTAAATGTTATTCTTGTATTTATTTTTGAACATGTTTCATCCGTTCATTAAAGATGTTAACCCAATATGATTTAAAAATATTATTAATTGTATTTATGTATATTTATTTTGAATATAGTATATGTGTCTAATTTTATTATTTATATGAAATATTATATATTTTTTATAACCATTTAATTTCATTTATTTATCTTTTGCACATGCCGTTTTATCAGTTTATTATGGATATAATTATTCTTTTTATTTATATTTATTTTTAATATATTACATGTATTTAATTATTATTTTTCTTTTTTATTAGCACACACACACACACACACACACACACACACACACACACACACACACACACACACACACACACACACACACACACACACACACACACACACACACACACACACACACACACACACACACACACACACACACACACACACACACACACACTCTCTCTTTCTCTTACTAAAGGAGAATGGATGGACACACAGATGCCAAGCCTCATTGTTTTATGGAGATCTTGGAAACAATAGAGCGGAAACCCGAGGCAAACAGGCCAGGCTCCTCTAAATGAACGACATGTTTAAGCTGAAGCCCCATGTGATCCGTCAGAGGACGTGTGTGTGTGTGTGTGTGTGTGTGTGTGTGTGTGTCAGGCGTTCTGGCCATGTCGTAATAACCTATATTGTAGTCTGTGGGCAGGAATGAGGGAGATGATTATAATAATTAAAGGCTTTCAGAGCCGGACCGGTCCTGACTGACGCACGCAGAGCTTTTACCGATAACCTGCAAACGCCAATTATACGTAACACTCGTAATCATCATCATCATCACTCGCGTCTCCACAGAGGACGAGTTCAGTGCTGGAGCCTCGGACATTTATTCATAATAATACATTTATGTATAACGATCTAATATATACATTTGTTTTTGTTGTTAATTAATGTATTTATAATGTGTTATTGTTATGCAGATGATGATGCTTGTGGTGTTTTCCTGTTTGCAGGTTTCTTCCCAGGAAGTTCTCAGGGCTGCGACGCGTTTCTCCGTCACAAGATGACCCTCATTTCTCCATCCATCCTGAAGAAGTACAGCATCCCCTTCGACAGGGTGAGTTATTCCTGGATGACATCACTTCCTGTCACACACATTCATCATGTAGTTGGAATAAACGGACGAAGATTTTATCTATGCAAATGTTAATTAATGTGATAATTATCTAATCATTTTATAGTAAGTTATAAATGCATTAAAATAATAAATAAATAATAAATAAAAAAATATATTAAAACAACAATTATTTATTAATAATGTGTTTTATATGACAGTTATGATTCATATTTTATATAATTATATTATAATGTAATATTTTTTACTTATAATAATATAAGTACTATTTTATTTTTTATTTAATAATATATATATATATATATATATATATATATATATATATATACCTATTATTAAATTAAAAATAAAATAGTACTTATATTATTATTTTTAGATTATAAAGATTACATTTCATATAAATGTGATAATTTGCATAGTAATACAAATGTTAAAAATATATTTAAAAAGTGTAATAATAAATGAATAATAGGTTTAATTAATTATAAGTAAACAATAATACGCATTAACGACCATAACAATTTATAAAAATTAAATCAAAATCAATGTTTTAGGTATATACTCTGATGGGACCTAGCGCTTCCATAGCAACCCAACAGTGCCGTTTATATTGACTTAAGTCTGTAAAAGCTGCGGGATGAGGATATATATACACATATCAACCCCGCTAACAACACATGCACACTTTAGACTTTTTCTTGTATTCCAGTTTTCATAAATGTTTTTTTTAATTGCTGACTAACGTTTCGTAAAAGGTTTTTCGCTAACTTTTAGGTAGCTACGCAATTTTTTTTAGCACTTTCACACAGTTATGTTTATGCAGGCCATAGTGTGTGCCGTAATGCTAATTCATTTAAGTTAATGCGACAACTTTCATTAGAATGGTTTTACACAAAAGTTTTTGTAAAAGGTTTTCGTGAACTCTTTGCCTAACTTCGTAAAGGTTTTTCATTAACTTTAATTTTTTTCTCTTAATTGTTCGCATTTTCGCACAGTAATGACAGTTTTACAAACAATTTACACAAACCTTCTGCTTGTGTTTCATTAGCACGCCAGTAAAAGAAGCTAATAAAGCTAATTTTATTAGCTTCTCTCATTAGCATAGCTAGCGAAAAATTGCTACACATTTTAGCAAATGTAAGGTGTGTTGCGCACACAACACGCACACACTTTAGACACACTTATACACACTTTTTTCTTGTGTATTTCAGTATTTTCGTAAAATGTTTTCTTTTTAATCGCTGACTAACTTTCCGTAAAAGTTTTTTGTTAACTTTTTTTTGCTCTTTCGCACAGTAATGTTTATGCAGTCCATAGTGTGTGCCATAATGCTAATTAATTTAAGTGAATGCGACAATTTTCATTACAACGGTTTTACACAAACTTGCACCCTTAGTGTATTTCACCGTTTTTGTAAAAGTCAGAGCGTTAACGAAAACCTAACTTCGTAAAAGGTTTTCGATAACTTTTAGGTAGCTACACTAGAATACGTTTTTTTTTAGCATTAGTAAATTTTAGTAGATGTTTTAGTTAACGATAAAAACCCTGGAATGTGCGCACATGGCCATTTCACACAGTTGTGCGAGTGTGTGAAGGCGCGTTATGCTAATGCTAATGCAGCCCGGAGGCCACCTTTGTGGCGACAGCGCTAAGCTTCGCGTACAAACACGACGAGGGTGTTAAACTAAAGGACTGTGACCCTCACACACATACTTTTTTGTGTATACACACATTTATTTGTGTAGCAAACACGCTTTATACTCCGACCACAGGACCCTGCTAGCGACCGCGCCACGGATTACATTTCAATTTACTCCGCCGCTGATTTCTGTCCTCGCAAATTAGTCAGCGCGCTGGTTTTTTCTTCTCCGTGGGTAATTCCCATTGTCAGGGGCTCGAGTCCCTCGTGGTGATTTCAAGCAGGAGATTAAAACTGGAATAAATCTCTTTAATGAGGCTAGATAAAGTTCAGCGGCGCTACACGTTGCGCTCAACTCTCGCAGTCTGCTTTATTCCTGTCGTCAGCGCTGATTCTCCCTTCCTGCCGCTCCGCTGGTGGATGTTATTGTCAGGTTTGAGTCGATGTGACACTCGGTGGATTTGGAGTGAGATAAAACCGAGAGGGAGACGGGTGAAGTGTTGATCTCAGCAGGTAACCTGTCTCTCTCTCTCTCTCTCTCGACGTGTCTGGGGACGTTATTAGAGCTTCCAGCTCAAAACTCCTGCTAGGGAACAATCGTCAGGAACCCAGAGTGTGAGCAGGAATCCAGAAAGGAAAAAAAAATATATTAAATCTCATCTGCGACACCAGTGCGGTGACATTTAAGACCTGTAAACCATCACAAAACATAATACCATATATAACGCCAACACATCTCACGTTTCTTAGGCAATATTAACATGTTTTGTTTTGTTTTTGGAAGTATTATACAATAACAGAGTCAACATGTAATCTAAATGTACTTTTTTTCTTGTTTAATAACCAGTTACACTCGCTTTAGGACGCCTTACGGAAGCAAAGTTGGTTGTGAAAGATTTCATGTAATCCATTTAATGGATTTTATAGTTGGGATACTTTTTTCAGTTCAGAGCAGTTTTTTGTTTGTAAAGTTGCATTTAATATTTTCGGGGAAAAAACTATTAAAAATGTCAAACTTAAAAAGTGCAAATAAATGTATTGGAATAAGTATAGTTTACATGCATTTTAAATTAATAGAAATACATATTTATTTTTATTAATATAAAATAAATGTATGTTTAGTTTTACTTGTTATTTTAATATTTAATATTTTACTTATTTTAAACTTGAGAAAACTTAGTGTAAGTTATTATATTAGTACGTTTAAGTAATTATTTTTAACTCTTATTTTATTAGTTAACGTTTGTTTTATGTAAAAAACAATTTAAAATTACTCTAAATGTTTTTATTTGAATTAACTTTGTAATTATTAAAAAATTACTTTAAATGTTTTACTTTTAAATATTATTTATTTTTTAACTTTTAATTTTAAAACTACATTTTATTTTATGTATTTTATATATTGTACATATTATTTATTTTACACCAAGTATACAGTTATATTAATATTTAAGTTATTTATATTTAGTTATTTTAATTAATATTTTACTTATTTTAAACTTTATAAAACGTAAAAAAATGCAATTATGTTAGTATGTTTAAGTACATTTGTTTAAAAAACATTATTATTTATTTATAAAATTATTATTTAACTTTTAATTTTAAACTATACATTATAATTATATATTTTATATATTGTAAAGGTTTTTTTGACACCAATAAGTATACAGTAAGTTTATTTTTATTACTTTATATTAATATTTTTCAGGTTATTTATTTTATTTATATTTAGTTATTTTAATTAATATTTTACTTTTTTAAAACTTTTATTTATAAAAGTATTTATTTAACATTTAGCATTTATTTTTGTAATTATTTTTTTAATTTATTTTAAATGTTTTTATTTTGATTAACTTTGTTATTATTTAAAAATCACTTTAAATGTTTTACTTTTAAATATTTATTTTTTAACTTTTCATTTTAAAACTATGCATTTTATATATTGTACATTTTATTTATTTATAAATATTTATTTATTTGACACCAATAAGTATACAGAAAGTTTATATTTACTTAAAAAATAAACCATTTTAAAAATATTTTATTTTTAAGTGTCGTTTAGTTATTTTAATTAATATTTTACTTATTTTAAACTTTATAAAAACCTTTTTAAAAAGCAATTATGTTGGTATGTTACAGTAAATAATGTTAATTTAATATTTTTATTATTTATTTTAAATGTTACATTTTTATTTTTAACATTTGTTTATCATTAATGTTTTTATCTTGATTAACTTTGTAATAATTTAAAAAAAAATCACTTTAAATGTTTTAATTGTTAATGTTCATTTTTAAGAGTATATATTTGATGTTTATCTTTATGTATTTTATATATTGTGCAGTTAACCTGATTTCTCGTCTGAGGACGTACCACACACACACGTCTCGCTCTGAATGCCGTTAATGAATGTAACTTTCTCTGTAATGGCCGCCGGCGTGACGCGACCCGGAGCTTCAACCGCCGCAAAGAAAACGGAGGGAAATGAAAGCATTCATTAGCTAAGGCCGGCTAACTCGCGCCATGCTCAGCGGCTCCGCCTTAATTGCGCTCGTACAGCCTGAAAATGTCTTCGCTGCCTTTCCTCTGGCCGCTGGCAGCTGAAGAGCGACAGGTTTGAAGGAGACGATGAATGGAGGGAGTAAACGTGCGTCGGATGAGAGGGGAGGGGGAAGATTTCTCCCAGCAAATCTCTCTTCCCATCAGCCGCTAATGGCTACAGATATTAACGCTGGAAGCCGACATGTTTCTCAGTCTCGGCTGGTTTTCCCGCGTCAGGTTCCCCCTCTGAAGTGTCGTTTGCAGCTTAATTCAGCGGTTATTGGCTCTTTCATCAAAGTACAGTTCACTGAGTCCTTCAGCGAGATTACTGCCACCCGAGCTCAATGAAATTAATAACGTGGGGTAGCGGCGCGAGGGCTGAACTAAAACTACCCTCTTCAGAGGCGTTCAGGATTATTAACTTCAGGACACATGCAGAATTCAATTATAGAATTATATTCAATTGACACCATAATACCTGGCTTATTTTAATTGTATTTATTATTATTATTTTTTAAAATATGAATATATTGATAAGTTATTAAAGTAATAACTTCTTTGCAGTGTTTTTTAGTTATTTTAAGCCATTTTCTATTAATTTAGTTGACTTTTTAGTTATTTAAATTAATTTATTAAATAAATAATAGTAATAAATGTTACTTTTAATTATTTTTTAATTAATACAATTTAGTTAATACCTGAATTTCTATTAAATAAAATAATAAAAGCCATAAAAGAAATGGTGTTTGTTCCATTTTTGTTCATTCGTTCACATTATTTTTCTTTAACATTCTTTCTTTTTTCTTGCTTATCTATTTTAGTGTTTTTATTTAAATTGTATTAATTTAGATGACTTTTTAATTGTTTTTATTATTCATATAGTAAAAGTAATACAGTAATTTTTTCATTTTACTTTGTTCGTTCACATCACTTTTCTTTAATTCGTTCATTTTGCGTATAAACTACTTTAGCTTTTTTTCACAACAAAATGCGGAATTTTTTATAAATACCTGACATTTTATTTAAATTGCATTTAATTTAATTTCAATAATTTATTGACTTTGTTCACATCACTTTTCTTTAATTTGTTCATTTCGTTCTTTTATTTGCTTTTTTTGCGTATAAACTATTTTAGCTTTTTTTTGGCAATAGCGAAACGCTGTAATTGTTACAGACTCAATAGCCGTAAGAATGTAAAATTCTCAGTTTAACATATTTAACTATTAAATACAATTTTGTGGAATTACGAGATTATGCGGAAAAATCCGCACAGATAACGTGAAAACGTGTGTGTGTGTGTGTTCCGCGTAATGATTTTGCTGTTCTTTTTCTCGTAGATCACTCAAGAAGAGGGCGAGTTCATGATCACGTTCCCGTACGGATATCACGCCGGATTCAACCACGGGTTCAACTGCGCCGAATCCACCAACTTCGCAACCCTGCGCTGGATCGACTACGGCAAGATGGCCACTCAGGTGAGCGCAATTGACGTTCTTTATTTCGCATTTGTTTGTTCGTTCTTTCACTCGCACTGCTTTCATTTGTTTGTTCAGTAGTTCAGTCTTGTTTGTTTAATTTTTCTTCATTCGTTCCTTCATTCATCCGTACAAAACTTGGTATTTATCTTCGGCAGAATTATCTGAAGATACTCAAAAAGTGTTGTGGCACCACCATCTTGAATTATTTTTGAAACCTACTTTTTCGAACTCCTCCTAAGCCTTTGGTCCGATTTCCACCAAATTTGACTCGGATCATCTTCAGACTATGCCGGCAAAAATATATGGATTTCGTGCCAATAAACAAAACCGTTTTCTTTTTTCCGCATCTACGAATTTGATGGCATGATGCCAAAATGCATCTAAGGTCGAATCTCTGCAAGACTTTGGCATATTGGCACCAAATTTGGTGCATGTCATCGCCAGCCAACACTGACCACGCCACATCAGTTTGGTGACAGCGCCACCTATTGGTCGAAAGTAATAAGCAATTATGTCACATTGAATTTGTATTCATGGGTGTTCAAAATTTTTCTTTCGTTCTTTCTTTTTCTTATATATATAACACACGAGACATGTTTTAGATCATCTCGTCTGGCATGTACAGATTCCCCAGCTCATGTTAAGCACACGGAGTCTATGGATGATGATTAGAGAGATCTGAAGAGACGAGAGCTCGGCGAGGGTCAGGGACGCGCGGCGGCCGCTAATTAAACCACACGAGCAGCAGCGGCGTCTTCACAGTCATTATTTCAGTTCTGATAGAGCAGCTCATTAGTCAGAGATCGTTAAACCTGCACATTCATCTCAAAATACTGACTTTTAACATGTTGCTGAATGTTTTGTGTGTGATAATGGTGGACTACAGCAAAAATGCATCTGAGGGGCTGTTCACACGCCTACTTTTTATGCGTTTTGGCCGTTTATTTACATGACCACGGCATTTTGGGGGCATGAAAACGCATGCTGAGGGTCACAGAAGTCGCCCACTTTCTGCAGAGTCAAGAGCTCCAGACCTCCAGACTTCTGTGGCCTTCAGATGAGCTCAAGAACAGTGTGTAGAGCTTCAGGGAATGGGTTTCCATGGCCGAGCGGCTCATCCAAGCCTTACATCACCAAGTGCAATGCAAAGCGTGGGATGCAGTGGGGTAAAGCGCGCCACCACTGGACTCTAGAGCAGTGAGACGTGTTCTCTGAGTGACCAATCACGCTTCTCTGTCTGACAATCCCATTATGGGGTGAGGTTGTTTTTCAAGGGTTAGTTCCAGTGAAAGGAACTCTTAATGCTTCACCAAGACATTTTGGACAATTTCATGCTCCCAACTTTGTGGGAACAGTTTGGGGACGGTCCCTTCCTGTCCCAACATGACTGACCAGTGCACAAAGCGTCGCTCCATTAAGACATGAGGAGCGAGTTTGGTGTGGAGGAACTGGACTGGCCTCAACCCGATTGAACACTTTTGGGATGAATTAGAGCAGAGACTGAGAGCCAGGCCTTCTCGTCCAACATCACAAATGCGCTTCTAGAAGATTCCCCATAAACACACTCCTAAACCTCGAGGAAAGCCTTCCCAGAAGAGCTGAAGCTGTTAGAGCTGCAAAGGGTGGCCGACTCCATATTAAACCCTGCGGATTAAGGATGGGAAGTTCATGTGCATGTAAAGGCAGGCGTCACAAAACCTTTGGCAATATAGTGTATATATATGTCAATAATATTAAAGTATTTGATCTTAAATGGCATAAAATGGTTGATTTTTCCACTAAATGAACCAAGAAAAATGGTGTGACTATCTGATTTATATTAATTTGTAGTTTATGTGCAGCGATATATCAATATTTGGTCAAAAATCGGAAATATTTACCATATACATTTTTATACATTAACATTTGAGTGCTTACGCAGATGAATCCCTGAATCAGAGACAACTGAACTGATATTCATTGACTTTATTGACTCAGATGCTATTAAAACACACAAGTCAGACTGAAACACTAGTCTTTAGCGCATTCAGATTGTTGTGATGTTGTTTAATTGTCCCTCATTGTGAATGTCCTGTGAATATTTCGCCCATCTCCTGTAGTCTGTGTGTGTTTGAGATCCCGAGAAGCCGCCGAACGAACGGAGATGCTCGTAATAACACACCTGCATCACGTCCGAACGGCTCTCGTGAGAGTGAGTTATTAACATGTTTCATCTCCGATATGAGGCGCATCATCGCTCCGCTCTCCTCAGGGCCGGCTGATTGTTTTCTCCGTTTCCATTTATTCATTTAGCAGTGAGGAATAAAACAATAAAAGACATTGATCCCAGAGACTCGTGTGAATATAAATGTTTTCTTTTTCTTCCCTTATTTGCATAATTTCTCTCATTTTACTCTGTAACATTGTCTTTATCGTTCATTTTTCGTTTCATATTTTCATTGTTATAATCTGAAATGGGTTGTTTTTGGTGTGTGTGTGTATATACACCGATCAGGCAGAACATTATGACCTAACTAATATTGTGTTGGGATGCTCGATTGGATTGAGATCTGGAGAATTTGGACTCAAACTCGTTGTTGTGCTCCTCAAACCATTCCTGAAGCATTTGTGCTTTGTGTGGCCGGTTCACCACTTTTGATAGAGACTGATGACGCGCTGCCAAGATGGCGATGGCCAGCTCGACCCGACTTTACACTTCAAAACTGCTCTTCAGAATCCTACGTCCATATTTTTTTACAGTCTATGCTTAAAACACACAATATTACAGCAGGTTAGCGTTCGTCATGAAGCTTTGGAGATGCTCTGACCCATTCGTCTAGCCGTCACAATCTGGGGCCTCATTTATAAACGTCGCGTACGCACAAAAGAAGGCGTACGCCGCTCTCTACGCAATAATTGTTATTTATAAAGAGCAAACTTGACGGGAAAATGTGCGGTCCTTCACGCAAGCTCTGACCCAGGCGTACGCACAAAAACGGGTGAAATGAGAAATGGCGACACCGTCGGCAGATGAAAAAACACGTGAAAGTGTGTGAAACTGTAGACTGTTGTGTAAAAGAAATGGCTATACTGCCTCTCATAAATAACTTGAAGACTTCACAAAGCAAGTCTTACAATTAACAGCCTACACGAACACCCGCTTGATCGATCTGCAGTGTAAAACAAACGAAAATTACAACAGAAATGCAAATTAACACATTTGTGAAATATGTTCTGAAATAATATTGGCATGTTATGCAATTCATCCTCATAAATAATATGGTAAATAGAACGAAATAATGTACAAAACTGATATTCTCGTCAATGTGTCCGTCTGGCGGAGCAGATATAGATGCAATTAGATAGATAGATAGATAGATAGATAGACAGACAGACAGACAGACAGACAGACAGACAGACAGACAGACAGACAGACAGACAGACAGATAGATGGAGATAGATAGTCTTCATCAGCTACGGAATCATGGTAGGCTATTCATGCATATGCCTTTAGTTTGTTTTATTTTTGATAAAATAACGTATGACGTATGTCTCAACCATTCAGAAAGCAGCAAGACATTACATTTGCACTGAACTATTTCCCATTTCCACGTAGATTATAACCGACATCTGTAGCTTGTCAGATGCAATTAAATGGATGGAAATAAAATGCCCCATCACAATGCGTAATGACGCAAACGCTGATCTTGCGCTCTTAGAAGATGTGGCAAATGGAAGGATTCGGAGTGAACGCATCTTCAGACAAGAAGACTTGCTGGCAAACGAGGACACACTCTGGCGATGGAGCGCTAGACGTTTTTTTTGTCTCGACTTTGATGTCCGACCATTTCTTTTTTATTTCGTCCACGGTCTGAGGTTGTGAGGCTACAGCATTTACAGCGTCTGCAACCTTTTGCCACTCAAGAGCCTTTTTGGCTTTAGTAATGCCCACAGTGTGCCCTCCAAACAACATTTTCTCCTCTTTTCCACCTCGCCAACGATAACTTCTACTTCACATTGAGTGAAGTTACGTTTTTTTTATTTCCTCTCTGTGTTTGCAATGATTTCGCAATCAATGAATATTAACTTGTGGGCGTTTCACGGACTATTTATGGGCAACTATGGGCGTGACATGAAGCCGCAAAAGCTGTGCTACTTTTAGAATTGATTGTGATTTATTAAGGGAAAACTGCGTAGGATGTGCGTGCGCACCGTTTTATAAATCCGAATATTTCTGTGCGTACGCACGTCCTATGATTCATCCGTACGCCACTTCTGACGCAAATCCTACGCAAAGTTTTATAAATGAGGCCCCTGGCCCTTGTCAAACTCCCTCAAATCATTACTCTTGCCCATTTTTCCTGCTTCTAACACATCAACTCTGAGGACAAAATGTTCACTTGCTGCCTATTATATCCCACCCACTAACAGAGATCATCCGTGTTATTCACCTGGTCATAATGTTATGCCTGATCGGTGTGTGTGTGTATTTGTTACTCTGCTGATGAATGTTCGTATCATCAGTTTTTCCAGTGTTAGCTGGTTCTTCAGCGTGGCTTGTTTTCCAGGTGGACTCAGATCCTTCCAGTCGGGCTGCAATTGCGTTTCTGAGTATAATATGCCAAGCCCTGGAGTTACGCTGCGAGCCGTTGACATTTGGGAGTGAAGAACAGCGCTTGTTGCCGTTATTACACACACACACACACACTCAGGGTTAGCAGTGTTTGCGTGCGGCTGTCTTCTCTTCAGCTGCAGAATGTTTCTGGTAATTGAACAGCAGCTCCAGCGCAGCTCTGGAAATAACGGCAGATGTAATACACACAAACGCAGCGCGCAGGAAATGACTTTTATTCTCATCCGTCTCTCTCTCTGTCTCTCTCGGTGTTGATTGAGAGATGTTGATTTGTGTGTTTTTCACTTCAGTCCACGCCGCACAAACTCTGCGATTAAAAGCCAGTTTTTCCCCCTGCTGATGATTTAATAATCGCACGTCTGCGCGCTTCATCTGATCATCACGTCTCGTCTCCATTGCCTTCAATTTCACTGCAATCATCTCTGACGCGACGCCGTCACTTTGATTCTGATCTTATGCGTGTAACTGTACGATTTCATCTTTTTGAACCCCAATATTTTGTAGTTGAGGACTTTTTTAGGTCATTTGCATAGAATAATGTAAGTAGTTGTTGTTGTTATTATTATTATCAGAGTATTCCACTACAACTTTACTTTAAATCTGTTCTTAGCAACTGGATTTTACACATTAATTCATGTATGTTTAGCAGGATTCTACAATCTTTTTGGCCCCCAAAATTGTGTGGTTTACAGACTTTTTTTTTTGGTAATTTGCATATGTATTAGATTTCTCTTTCATTTTTATATTTTTTCGTTATATATATATATTAGCATTTAAAAAAAAAAATATTCAATTATATTTAATAATTTAATTTATTTTTTAAATTATATAAATGTAATATAATAATATAATTATTATATATTATTTTATATTTATTTATTTTGAGTACTTTATATTATTCATCATTCATTTATTTAATTTAATTATATTAATATATTTTATTTTCTATTTTTCATTATAGAAACAAGTTATTATAATTTTTTACAATTATTATACATTATATTTATTTATTTTGAGTACTTTATATTATTCATCATTCATTTATTTAATTTAATTATATTAATTAATATATTTTGTTTTCTATTTTTCATTATAGAAACAAGTTATTATAATTTTTTACAATTATATATTATTTTATATTTATTTATTTTGAGTACTTTATATTATTCATCATTCATTTATTTAATTTAATTATATTAATTAATATTTTGTTTTCTATTTTTCATTATAGAAACAAGTTATTATAATTTTTTACAATTATTATATATTGTTGTATTTTATTTATTTAGAGTACTTTATATTATTCATCATTCATTCATTTATTTAATTTAATTATATTAATATATTTTGTTTTCTATTTTTCATTATAGAAACAAGTTATTATAATTTTTTACAATTATTATACATTATATTTTATTTAGTTAGAGTAGTTTATATTATTCATCATTCATTTTTTTAATTTAATTATATTATATTTATTAATATATTGTTTTCTATTTTCATTATAGAAACAAGTTATTATAATTTTTTACAATTATACATTATATTTTATTTAGTTAGAGTACTTTATTTTATTCATCATTCATTTATTTAATTTAATTATATTAATATTTTTGTTTTCTATTTTTCATTATAGAAATAAGTTATAATTTTTTACAATTTTATTATATTATATTTATTTATTTAGAATACTTAATATTATTCATTATTTTGTTTATTTAATTTAAATATATGAATTAATATACGTTTGTTTTTTATTTAATTTAAGTTTAATTGATTTTATTTCTCTCCTCCAGTTTTGAAAATTTGTTAAATTGTTCACAACATCAGAACTATTTATTTATTCGCAAATTTAAATATTCGTTGTTGTGCCTAGTAGCCCCGCCCACTGTGGAATCTCATTGGTCAGTCCTCATAGCTGTGAACTACCCTGTTCTGATTGGCTGCGATTGTGTCACCTCACATCCAATCAGGACTGTCTGTTTCACACTAGTTGATGTGGTTTATTTAGAGTTGTGTCTTCTCTGCAGTGCTCGTGCCGTAAGGACATGGTGAAGATCTCCATGGACGTGTTTGTGCGCCAACTCCAGCCCAAGCGCTACAATCTGTGGAAACAGGGGAAAGATGTCACGGTCCTGGACCACCTGAAGCCCACGAGCCTCTCCAGCCCCGAGCTGGAGCACTGGAGGAAAAACAGAGTCACGTTCAGAGAGAAGCTCCTGCGCAGGTGCCACATGCCCCACATTTCCAAAACAAACCGACACTTTTCATGCAATGGAACATTACGAGTCAAAAAACAGCGAGTTTTCAGTTTCGTCTTTAAAAAGCTTAAGTGAAAAAAAGTGTTGTGTTCATAGATTCATTATGTTTTCATGGTGTGTCACTGTAGTTCAGCTTTTTTTCGCTGGGGAAAAAATACGCAAATGGATTTGGTTTTAACAAAACATTTTCACGCAGGGTTTTAACGTCTCTGTGAACATTTGTCATAGCAGCGAATTGACCTTAACTGTTCGAAACTTAAAAATATGTTACTTACTAATGACTACTGGAAATCTTTTATTTGGATTTAAAAATCGTACTGATGCTGAGATATTTTTCGCTGACCGGAAAAGTGCGCAAATGCATTATTTCGTGCGATGGCATGATGTAGGAATGTCACGTTATAACAACATTTATGGTTAGATATAGTAATAGTAGAGCTGTTATAATAAAAATGCTTTTATTTAGCTGAAAAAAATTTTTTTTTTCGCAAATGGATTTGTTTTAACGACATTTCTCTGCGAAAATTTGTCATAGCCGTGAATTGACTTTTACAGTTCCAATTTTAATAAGAAAAAAACTAGTGGAAATCTTTTGTTTGGATATAAAAATAGTACTGATGCGGAGATATTTTTCGCTGACCGAAAAGTGCGCAAATGCATTGTTTTGTGCGATAGCATGATGTAGGAATGTCACGTTATAACAACATTTATTGTTAGATATAGTAATAGTAGAGCTGTTGTAGTAAAAATGCTTTTATTTTGCTGGAAAAAAAACTTTTTTTCGCAAATGGATTTTTGTTTTAACATTTCTCTGCGAACATTTGTCATAGCAGTGAATTGACTTTTACAGTTCCAATCTTAATAAGAAAAAAACTAGTGGAAATCTTTTGTTTTGTAATAAAAATCTTACTAACGACGTCTCTGCGAAAATTTGTCATAGCAGCGAATTGACCTTAACTGTTAGAAACTTTAAAAATATCTTGCTAACGACTACTGGAAATCTTTAGTTTGGATATAAAAAATCGTACTGATGCTGAGAATTTTTTCGCTGACCAAAAGTGCGCAAATGCATTGTTTCGCGGGATAACGATGTAGGAATGTCACGTTATAACGACATTTATGGTTAGATATAGAAATAGTAGAGCTGGTGTAATAAAAATGCTTTTATATCAATGGGGGAAAAGCTTTTTTTTGTTTTCACAATTTTTTCCCTCATATTCTGCGAAAATTTGTCATAGTCGTGAATTGACTTTTACTCTTCCAGTCTTAATAAATAAAAACTCTTACTACCTAACAAATAGAAAACTTTTGTTTTGAAATTAAAAACCATACTGATGCTGAGATTTATATTTTCCGCTTGCCAAAAAGTGCGCAAATGCATTAACTGCACGTACTACCTTGAACAAACGCTGGTTATAGATCTGATTTTAGGGAGGGTTATAAACATTTCACATATTTTAAACCACTTAGTAGTAAATAAGGCAGCCACAAACTCTTTCCTTGTTTTTATATGAACCCCAACCCAAATTCATCTCAAAGAAACCCCATTAAATCTGCACCCCAAACAAACAGCAGCAAAAAGAAACTAAATGCGCAACATGACATGCGCATCTCAGAGATTATACATTCCAGCAACATTATTGCTCAGACTATAGCGCTTTCCCTATTGGGTAAGGCAAGGTGCAAGAGTTAAAGAGTCAGAGAATGTCTTATCTGTTACTATGATGTCCAGAGTTGCCTGTCTGATGACAATGACACTCAATGAAAAAGCAATCCATGAACAACCTTATAGTTCAACATACATTTCTTCAGCAATAAACAGAGAATAAAAGTTACTTACCGTTGAGCATGAAAACAAACGTTTCCCAACAAGGACTTTTGCAAACAACAGCCAGCATGTTGGCATTCTACCTGAGAGGTAGCCATACTTTCTTCCTCTACTGATCAATTAACATTAACTTTTACCCCAAGCACCAATAGATCGCCCCCCAATGGTGAGGAATGAAACTGCAGCCTATACAGCCCTAACAGGCTGGAATACTGTAGGACTGTCACGTTATAGCGCCACTTATGGTTAGATATAGTAATAGTAGAGCTGTTATAATAAAAATGCTTTTATTGAGCTGGAAAAAAAGCTTTTTTCTTTTTTTTTCACGAATGGATTTTCGTTTTAACAACATTTCTCTGCGAACATTTGTCGTAGCCGTGAATTGACTTTTACTCTTCCAATCTTACCAAGTAAAAACTAGTGGAAACCTTTTGCTTTGAAATAAAAATCGTACTAACGACATCTCTGCGAACATTTGTCATAGCAGCGAGTTGACCTTAACTGTTAGAAACTTAAAAATATCTTACTAATGACTAGTGGAAATCTTTTGTTTGGATATAAAAATCGTACTGATGTGTAATTGTTTTCCGCTGACTGAAAAAGTGTGCAAATGCATTTTCATTTGATAGCATGGTGTAGGAATGTCACGTTATAACGGCATTTATGGTTAGATATAGTAATAGTAGAGCTGTTATAATAAAAATGCTTTTATTTAGCTGGAAAAAAAGCTTTTTTTTTTTTTTTTTCGCAAACGGATTTTCGTTTTAACAACATTTCTCTGCGAACATTTGTCATAGCAGCGAATTGACCTTAACTGTTCGAAACTTAAAAATATCTTACTTCCTAACGACTAGTGGAAATCTTTGTTTGGATATAAAAATCGCACTGATGCTGAATGTCTTTTCGCTGACCGAAAATGTGCGCAAATGCATGGATTTTCGTTTTAACAACATTTCTCTGCGAACATTGAATTGACAGCCTTGAATTGACTCTTACTGCCCCAATCTTAATACGTAAAAACTAGTGGAAAACTTTTGTTTTGAATTAAAAATCGTACCGATGCTGACCAAAAAAGTGCGCAAATGCATTGTTTCATGCGATAGCAGGATGTAGGAATGTCACGTTATACCGACATTTATGATTAATTATAGTAATAGTAAAGCTGTTGTAGTAACCTTATTTCGCTGGGAATTTATTTTTTTTTTTTTCGGAAATAGATTTTGTTTTAACGACATGTCTCTGCGAAAATAGTAAAGCTGCTTTTCACTGTGGGAAAAAGTACGCAAATGCATTTTCATTTTAACGACGTCTCGGCGGAAATTTATCATAGCCGTGAATTGACTTTTACTGTTTGAATCAATAAATAAAACTACCTAAATACTATCCAGTGTTATTTTAGTATAATTTAGAGAATGTTATAGATATATTTAGATGCTACACTATTTATTGTTTGATTTTAATTTTGGTTAAAAAAAAAAGTAGCTTTTATTATAATTTTTTTTAAATGGTTTTGGCATTTTTTTATTTTTACCATGTCTATTAAGTTTTTAGTTTATTTTAGTACATCAAACTGAAATAAAATATGTTTACATTTTTGTGTATTTTATTTAATGTAGCTGGAAAAAAAAACTATTTTGTTTTTAGTTAACTATAGTAACTGTATCCACAACTACTAGTGTGAAATGTTTTGGTTATGGATTGTTCGTCACAGGGCTCAGGCGAAGGTGAAGCAGTTCCGGCGTCTGAAGCTGGAGGAGGTGAAGGTGCTGGCGGAGGAGGGCGTGGAGCTGGACATGAGCGAGTATATGATTAAGGTGGAGGAGCGCGAGGAGCAGCGGCGGCAGCAGCGGGACGAGCGGATGGCGCGGGAAGCCATGCTCACGCTGGAGGCGCTGGAGAGGGAGGAGCAGGAGCAGGCGGAGGCGGAGGCGGAGGCGGCACTCCGGGGAGCAGGTGACAGAGAATCAACCTTTAACATCTTTTATTAAAGCGCTCTTCAAAGCTTAAATCCCACGCAGCCGATGAATACTAATGCTAAAAGACACATTTGCATCTTAATGTGAGGGATTCTAACGTTTTTACGGGAAATCAATCCCTGAAGAGTGCCGTGAGTTTGATGAAAGCCCCTGATGCGTTTGGAAAAGGCAGTTTCTGAAAGGGAAACATCTTCTACACGGCCTTACAATAACATCACAAATACAGAGTGAAACCTATAATTATCAGATCATGATGAATGACAAAATGTGCAGAAAAAATACAGTTCAATCGACTTGGAATGCACCTAGCAACATCCTGGCAACCACCCCAAAAACCTTAGCAACCGTACAGCAAACCCCTGGCAACAACTAAGAAAGCCCTAGTAACCACACAGAACAACTTAGCAACTATATAGCAATGTCCTTGCAACCACTCAATCACCCTAGCAACCAACACCGAATACCTTAGCCACTGTATGTAGCAAACCCCTGGCAACCAGCCCTAGTAACCGCATAACAATGTCATGGCAACCATTTCGAACACCTTAGAAACAATATAGAAAATCCCTGGCAACCACTCAGAAAGCCCTAGTAACCGCACAGAAATGCAGCCACTCAAAACACCCTAGCAACCACCCCAAACACCTTAGCAACCATATGGCAAATCCCCTGGCAACCACTAAGAAAGGCCTAGTAACTGCATAACAATGTCCTGGCAACCACCCAGATTACCTTAGCAACTGTATATAGCAAACTCCTGGCAACCACTCAATCACCCTAGTAACCACCCAGAATACCTTAGCAACTGTATATAGCAAACTCCTGGCAACCACTCAATCACCCTAGTAACCACCCAAAATATCTTAGCAACTGTATATCGCAAACTCCTGGCAACCACTCAATCACCCTAGCAACCACCCAAAATACCTTAGCTTCTGTGTATAGCAAACTCCTGGCGACAACTTAATCACCCCAGCAACCACCCAGAACACCTTTGCAACTGTATATAGCAAACTGCTGGCAACCACCCAATCACCCTAGCAACCCCCCAGAATACTTTAGCAACAGTATATAGCAATTCTCTGGCAACCACTCAGAAAGCCCTAGTAACCACATAACAATGTCCTGGCGACAACTTAATCACCCCAGCAACCACCCAGAATACCTTAGCAACTGTATATAGAAAACTCCTGGCAACCACTCAATCACCCTAGCAACCACCCAGAATACCTTAGCAACTGTATAGTAAACTCCTGGCAACCACTCAATCACCCTAGCAACCACCCAAAATACCTTAGCAACTGTATATAGCAAACTCCTGGCATCCACTTAATCACCCTAGCAACCACCCAGAATACCTTAGCAACAGTATATAGCAATTCTCTAGCAACCACTCAGAAAGCCCTTGTAACCACATAATATACTGGCAACCTCTCAAAACACCCTAGCAACCATCTAGAACACCTTATCAACCACATAACAATGCCCTAACTACCAACCAGATCAACAACATAGCCACCACCTAGTAAACTCTAGCACCCACTTAGCAATGCATTTGAAGGAACTTGGAACACCTTAGCAACCACATAGTAGCACCCTAGCAACTGCCCTGAGTCCACTGATGGTATTTTCTTCCCATTCATTCACCAGGCGAAGATGGAAAAACAGATTTGCCGGATCCTCCGCCAGAAAACGGAGAGAAGAAGAAGAGGAAAAAGAAGAAGCTGAAGCATCCCGACGAGATCTCCTTCCAGCAAGCGTTTGAGCAGTTCGCGTCGGTCAACGAGGTGCAGAACCAGAGTAACGGGGCCGCTCCTCTGTCCGGCCTGCAGGTGAGCGACTTCTACGATTAATTCTGGCCTACAGACGCAAACATGGAGGTTAATTATTGTCAAATGTGTATTTTATTGTTCTCAGCCGAGTCCCTTCACGAAGCTGAAGAAGAAAGTTGAGGTGAAGAAGAGCCGAAGGCATCCAATCAGCAAGCCGCCCATGCGCTCGCCTCACTCCATCGTCAAACAGGAAGCCTCCAGCGATGAGGGTGGGTACCATGACATCATCAGCGCGAGAGCAAAACGCACAATACGCAGTATGAAAAAATATTTATTGATATTTTGGTCCTCATTTCATACGTCACATTAAATTCGACATTTTACGTAAGAATATGTTTAAGAAAGATTTGGGAATGATTTCTTTAAAATTACGTACGTTAATTTATGAAGCCATTCTTGCATGCGCATTTCAAAAATGACGTTTGAAATAATATACAAAAAGTATAATAATGTTGTTAACGTTGTTCGTACAACCGCTCTTGCGTGAACTGTTACGAAAGATTTACCCGCATTCGTTTTGCTCCTCTTTTATAGACGACGGACGTAAAGTCTAATTATATTTTTTAAATTGTTCGTAAAATTGTTCAAAATAACACAAAAAGTCTAATGATGTTCTTAAGGTTGATCGTACAAGCGTTCTTGCGTAAACCTTTACGTTTTAAATACGTACCTAAATTAGTTTCATTCCTCTTCGTAAAATCGAAATTTACTAAAGATTTTCTTGTTTTGCTCATGTTTAAAATTAAGTTTTGAAGTTTGTAATGACGTACGTAAAGTGACATTCGAATAATTTTTGAAAAGTCTAATAATGTTCTTAAGGTTGATCATACAACCGCTCTTGCGTAAAATGTTAAATTGAATGCAGTAATTTATGTAATAATACCTTTACGAAAGATTTACCCGAATTCCTCGTCTTTTGGTCATAAAATCGAATTAAATCATAAAATGTTTGTTTTACTTATTGGTAATAATGTCCGTAAAATCAAATGATGTTCGTGAAACCATTCATAAATCATTTAATTTAATGCATACATTTGCATTAGAATAGTTTTATTACCTAATTTGTTGTGCTAGTTTCATAAATTGAATCCTGGTAAAATAGTTTGGACGTCTGTTCTTATATGAATAGCACAACTGTTGCGCTGGTTTCTTTGTAAATAGGGTAATATGAGAAATATTGTCATCCTGGATTAATGTCTGATGGTAAATTTTCCACTGAGGAGAAAGTTTTTAAAAGTTAGATTAGTTTTTACAATATGAATGTTTCTAGAACATTTCATTTGGCTGTTTCATTTCAGAGTGTTCTGCTTTGGTGGAGAGTTTGTTTGTTTGCTGTGAAAGTGTGTACTTGCGAGCACAAAGAGCAAAAGCAATAAAGTATGAAAGAAAGCAGCCACAAACAATAAGCGCTTTATAAAATCGAGCGGCTGGAAGACGGTTATTGATTTGTCTGTGCTGGGTGTTATGAACAGACAGACAGCTGTAAACCTGCACCGCCTGCTGTCACTGTAGGGGGCAAAATACATGACAGAGGGGCATCAAAACCCTCCAAAAATACATCTTCACCTGCTGTCTGTAGAGTCCTGATCAAAGAGAGAGGAGGACACTAACATCAGCCCTGTTTAACTCTGGAGATCATTCATTAACCTCTAAACTATCTGTGCTGACAGTGTTAATAAGGCAGAATATTAACATTTTTATTTGGCTTCTACACCATTATTGCAAATAAAACAAATCTGTCTATGACTGTCGGTCGATCGATCTGTCTTTCTATATCTATGTCTGTCTGTCTCTCTGTATCTGTCTGTCTATCTGTCTATCTATATCTATCTAGGTCTGTATCTGTCTATCTATCTATGTCTGTCTATCTGTCTGTCAATCTGTTTATCTATCTATATCTGTCTGTCTCTATCTATCTATCTGTCTGTCTGTCTGTCTGTCTGTCTTATCTATGTGTATCTTGTCTATCTGTCTGTCAATCTGTTTATCTATCTATATCTGTCTGTCTCTATCTATCTGTCTGTCTGTCTGTCTGTCTTATCTATGTGTATCTGTCTATCTGTTTAGACGTCTGTCTGTCAGACGTCTGTATGTGTCTGTCTAGACGTCTGTCTGTGTCTGTCTAGACGTATGTCTGTCTGTCTAGACGTATGTCTGTCTAGACGTCTGTCTGTCTAGACGTCTGTCTGTCTATCTAGACATCTGTCTGTGTGTGTCTGTCTGTCTGTCTAGACATCTGTCTGTGTCTGTCTGTCTGTCTGTCTGTCTGTCTCTCTTATCTGTGTCTGTCTGTCTGTCTGTCTGTCTGTCTCTCTTATCTGTGTCTGTCTGTCTGTCTATCTGTCTGTCTAGACGTCTGTCTGACTGTCTAGACGTTTTTCATGTCTAGACATCTGTCTGTCTCTCTTATCTATGTCTGTCTGTCTGTCTGTCTGTCTGTCTAGACGTCTGTCTGACTGTCTAGACGTTTTTCATGTCTAGACATCTGTCTGTCTCTCTTATCTATGTCTATCTGTCTGTCTGTCTAGACGTCTGTCTGACTGTCTAGATGTTTTTCATGTCTAGACATCTGTCTGTCTCTCTTATCTATGTCTGTCTGTCTGTCTAGACGTCTGTCTGACTGTCTAGACGTTTTTCATGTCTAGACATCTGTCTGTCTCTCTTATCTATGTCTGTCTGTCTGTCTGTCTGTCTAGACGTCTGTCTGACTGTCTAGACGTTTTTCATGTCTAGACATCTGTCTGTCTCTCTTATCTATGTCTGTCTGTCTGTCTGTCTGTCTGTCTGTCTAGACGTCTGTCTGACTGTCTAGACGTTTTTCATGTCTAGACATCTGTCTGTCTCTCTTATCTATGTCTGTCTGTCTGTCTGTCTAGACGTCTGTCTGACTGTCTAGACGTTTTTCATGTCTAGACATCTGTCTGTCTCTCTTATCTATGTCTGTCTGTCTGTCTGTCTGTCTGTCTGTCTGTCTGTCTGTCTGTCTAGTAAAGAAGATCTAGTTATTTCTGTGCAGCTCTTCTGAAGTGTGTGAAAGGCAGTGAACCTCACGTGTGTGTGTGTGTGTGTGTGTGTGTGTGTTCTCTCTGTAGAGCTGTCCTCTGGGCTTCCAGCAGGCGGAGCCGCGGTACCGGAGAGCAAGAAGGCCCTGTGGCAGAACCTGCTGCAGAACTGCTTGCCAAACTTCCTGGCGGAGAAGCAGTTCAACGCAGCCATGGCGACCATTGAGCCACACTGCGCCGTGTGCTCGCTGTTCTGTCCGTACACGCAGGTAACGGATGCATCACTAAACACTGAGACTTCAGAAGCACTTGACCAATCACAACACACTGGTCCAGCCGACCAATCAGAGCACAGGAACTAAACACAGCAGACTGGGAAGAGAGGAGCTGATAGGTCGAATAGGTCGTCTTTAACCCGCTGGGGGTCTTCGGTCATTTCTGACCCGTTTTTTTTTTTTTTTTTTTTTTTTTTTTCTTTTTTTTTTTACATCTTAGCTGCATCGGAATGGTCCGAAACTTGGTAACTTTATTGGTACTTGGTATATGAACACACCAAAAAATTGGGGACAGGATTTGAAAAAATAGTCACACTCAGGGTCTTCGGGTCAAAAATGACCCCCATAGGAAATGAATGAGAAATTGGCAAAAATATGAAAATACAGAGTTTTTTTGTGCACACAATCTACAAATCAGCCAGGATGCAGAAAAAAAGGACTCAACAGTGAAGGGGTGAATCTCTAAAACATCAAGAGTGCAAAACAGACAAAAAAACTCACACACACACACACACACACACAAAACACAATTAGCTTTTGGAATGGCACGCGTTAATTTGTGTGTGCGTGTGTGTGTGTGTTTTTTTGTCTGTTTTGCACTCTTGATGTTTTAGAGAGTCACCCCTTCACTGTTGAGTCCTTTTTTTCTGCATCTTGGCTGATTTGTAGATTGTTTGCACAAAAAAACAAATTTTCCATTCATTTCCTTTGGGGGGCATTTTTGACCCGAAGGTCCTGAGTGTGACTATTTTTTTTACGACCACTTAGATTTTTCAAATCCTGTCCCCAATTTTTTGGGGGTGTTCATATACCAAGTACCAATAAAGTCATCAAGTTTCGGACCAATCCGATCAAGTAATGTTTGTTTTTTTTATTTATAAAACGCAAGATCCACTATGGTGGTAAAAATGTGCTATTGTGTGATAAAAATGCTCAATGTGTCCACCGGATGGCACCGATCTCATTTAAAGAATTGCTTTCATGAGGCCTAGGCTTGACTCTAAAATGAAATACAGCTTTAATAAAAAAAATAAAAAAAATAAAAAAATATATATATATATATATTTTTTTTTAATATTCAATGGGAAAAAATGGGTCATAATTATTGCATAAATATTAATTATTAATCATAAAATGATCTCAAAACACCAAAAAAGAAAAGAAAAAATATTATTGAACAAAAATATATTTCATAGATTTTACTCAAATCTTTTTTATCTTAATCCCGCCCTCCGGGTCATTTTTGACCCGAAGGCCCTGAGTGTGACCCATAAATGAAGACCCCCAGAGGGTTAACATGCTCACCTCTCTCCTGTGTGTGTGTGTGTGTGTGTGTGTTTAGCCGGTTAAGGACTTCCACATCTCCGACTCGTCCGGGCTGGTGTCCCGGGTCGGCTGCCGCACCCGTCCGCTGGTTCCAGAGATGTGCTTCAGCGCCGGCGCCGAGAACACCGAACCCCTGCCGGCGAACTCCCACATCGGGGACGACGGCACCAGCGTCCTGCTGTCCTGCGGCAGCTGCGGCCTACAGGTCCACGCAAGTGAGTTCAGCACCGCCAAACAGCCCGAGAGCGATATCCGGTTCACACACGCTCACTGTGCTCGATGAACGCCTTTGACTCCAGGTCTCACTGCTGTTCACATGTGTATCAGACCGGACTTGACTATTTATCTATGTTTTTGGGTATTGTGCTGTCCTTTGTTTGTTGTTAAATATAAAGAGAGGGAGAGAATTTTCCTTGCTAGTTTTCAAAAAGTGATGCTGAGCAGATTAATATAATAATTTCTATTTTTAATTATTGTTTATTTATTAATAAAAAAAATAAAAAAAAATGATGTAATGTTAATAATATATCAAAAAAATTATTAATCAAATATTATTAATAATAATAATAAGTATTATTATTATTTTGTTTTTTTGGATGAAAAATAACCCTTTGGACAACTCAAACAATCCCTTAAATTTTTTTCTCTTTAAAAATAAATAATAAATATATAATCCTGTATATGTATATATAATGTTTATTTGAAAAGAAAAACTATATTTATATAAGGACAAATAGTAATAATAATAATAAATATATATTTTTATTAATTCTTTGTTTTTAGATAAATGGTCTATTTTAGGTCAAATAAAATATATAAAACATTTATTATAATATCAATCTATGTCTGTCTGTCTGCCTGTCTAGACGTCTGTCTGTCTGTGTAGATGTCTGTCTGTCTGTCTGTCTGTCTGTCTAGACGTCTGTCTGTCTGTGTAGATGTCTGTCTGTGTAGATGTCTGTCTGTCTGTTTACACGTCTCTGTCTGTCTGTCTAGACGTCTGTCTGTGTAGATGTCTGTCTGTCTGTTTAGACGTCTGTCTGTACAGTCTGTCTGCCTGTCTAGACATCTGTCTATGTAGATGTCTGTCTGTCTGTCTGTCTGTCTGTCTAGACGTCTGTCTGTGTAGATGTCTGTCTGTCTGTTTAGACGTCTGTCTGTGTAGATGTCTGTCTGTCTGTTTACACGTCTCTGTCTGTCTGTCTAGACGTCTGTCTGTGTAGATGTCTGTCTGTCTGTTTAGACGTCTGTCTGTACAGTCTGTCTGCCTGTCTAGACATCTGTCTATGTAGATGTCTGTCTGTCTGTCTGTCTGTCTGTCTAGACGTCTGTCTGTGTAGATGTCTGTCTGTCTGTGTACACGTCTCTCTGTCTGTCTGTCTAGACGTCTGTCTGTGTAGATGTCTGTCTGTCTGTTTAGACGTCTGTCTGTAGTCTGTCTGCCTGTCTAGACATCTGTCTATGTAGATGTCTGTCTGTCTGTTTAGACGTCTCTCTGTCTGTCTGTCTAGATGTCTGTCTGTGTAGATGCATGTCTATGTCTGTCTGTCTAGACGTCTGTCTGTGTAGATGTCGTCTATCTATCTGTCTGTCTGCCTGTCTAGACATCTGTCTGTCTGTCTGTCTGTCTAGACGTCTGTCTGTAGTCTGTCTGTCTGTGTACACGTCTCTCTGTCTGTCTGTCTAGATGTCTGTCTGTGTAGATGTCTGTCTGTCTGTTTAGACGTCTGTCTGTAGTCTGTCTGCCTGTCTAGACATCTGTCTATGTAGATGTCTGTCTGTCTGTCTGTCTGTCTGTTTAGACGTCTCTCTGTCTGTCTGTCTAGATGTCTGTCTGTGTAGATGCATGTCTATGTCTGTCTGTCTAGACGTCTGTCTGTGTAGATGTCGTCTATCTATCTGTCTGTCTGCCTGTCTAGACATCTGTCTGTCTGTCTAGACGTCTGTCTGTAGTCTGTCTGTCTGTGTAGATGCATGTCTGTGTCTGTCTGTCTAGACGTCTGTCTGTGTAGATGTCGTCTATCTATCTGTCTGTCTGCCTGTCTAGACATCTGTCTGTCTGTCTGTCTAGACGTCTGTCTGTAGTCTGTCTGTCTGTGTAGATGCATGTCTGTGTCTGTCTGTCTAGACGTATGTCTGTCTATCTAAAAACAATATCTATATAAAGACAAATGGTAATAATAATAATATTAAATAATATATATTTTTATTAATTCTTTGTTTTTAGATAAATGGTCTATTTTAGGTCAAATAAAATATATAAAAAAATTTATCATAATATAATATTATTGTTTTATTATTGGATAATTTTTTGGACGAGTGAAAAGTTCCTTTCATTCTTTCCTGAAAAAAATTCAATTTAATCTATTTTTGGAACATGGTAATATAAATAAAAAGAATATGTCCAAAGGACCGTTTGGTTTTTCTGTAACCAGCTGTATATCGTAAATACCCAACATTTTGGAATATTATGATGCAATACGTCACATATTTCCCTGAAAGGAGAGTTTGAACAGATGAAGTGTGTGTTTTCAGAACAGATAATACAAGTGTTCATTGGTCCAGTGGTCCTGCTCCTAAAACAAGAAGTAGTTCAAAATCACGCCGCTTGCCGCCCATCCTCATATTCCTGTGTGTCAGTCAGGAGGCGTGTGCTAATAAAGGCCCCTGATTCTCTCTTCATCTCGTCGCCGGGCCCTCGAGAGCCTCTCACGGAGACCCGGACGTCACTCCAGCCAATTTACCGTCAGTCAGGCTGAACTCCAGCGCTGGAATTTATTTAGAGGGGCAAAGAAAAAACCTCCCGAAGAGGAAAACGCAGATGGCAAAAGTTGTTTGTTTCTCTTCGGCGCGAGTCTAAGCCGCGTAGCCAATTAGTGTGAGTGTGTGTGTGAGTGGCGCCGCGCTCTGATTGGCCCGTTTAAACGGAAATGACAGTTCAGGCGGAACTACTTCAACTTTTGCCTGATGTTTTTGTGTTTTCCAGAAGCATCCGGCCGTGATGTATGATTATATTTACCATCAAAACAAGACTTTTCGCTCGGATACTTCCAGAGTGCGGCTCGCCGTATGTCGGCTTCTTCTTAAGTTCATTACGCCGAGCGGGAAGACGTCGTGAGATCGCTCCGGGATGAGCCGTCACTTATTAGTCTGCTTTTAGCTGCACTAATCAGTTTACCGTCAGTCTGTTTTCACTCTGTCAGAGTGATTAGAGCGGATTCTCTTTCATAAGCACACGCTCATATTTACCTCCAGATCTGTCACCTCCATTCAAGCTTTCTGTGAAGACGCAGCGCTCATAAAACAGGTATTTCTGGCTCGCAAGTCCCACGTTCGATTAAAATAGCTGATATGTGTGTCTCCGTCAGTTATGCTAAACGGCCTACAGGTTTGTAGTGGAAGCATCGTTTATTGCTATCACTCTTTTCTTATGTTTTTTGGTTCTGTCGTTCGTAAAGTTTTGGCTTATCCCTTTCATTTTCTGTCTCCATGCGCAGGGTTTCCGCGAATTTAGAATTTCAAAAACGTAAACGAAAACGTATCATTCACATTTACTTATTGTAGCTAAATATCATGAATGAAAATCAACCATTTACCTCATTCCTGGAATCAAGAATCAATCGGCTGAACTAATGATTCAATGACTCATTCATAAAGGGAGCCATTTACCTCTGAAGGAATCAGCCTTTTAAATGAATCAATCGGCTGAACTAATGATTCAATGACTCATTCATAAAGGGAGCCATTTACCTCTGAAGGAATCAGCCTTTTAAATGAATCAATCGGCTGAACTAATGATTCAATGACTCATTCATAAAGGGAGCCATTTACCTCTGAAGGAATCAGCCTTTTAAATGAATCAATCGGCTGAACTAATGATTCAATGACTCATTCATAAAGGGAGCCATTTACCTCTGAAGGAATCAGCCTTTTAAATGAATCAATCGGCTGAACTAATGATTCAATGACTCATTCATAAAGGGAGCCATTTACCTCTGAAGGAATCAGCCTTTTAAATGAATCAATCGGCTGAACTAATGATTCAATGACTCATTCATAAAGGGAGCCATTTACCTCTGAAGGAATCAGCCTTTTAAATGAATCAATCGGCTGAACTAATGATTCAATGACTCATTCATAAAGGGAGCCATTTACCTCTGAAGGAATCAGCCTTTTAAATGAATCAATCGGCTGAACTAATGATTCAATGACTCATTCATAAAGGGAGCCATTTACCTCTGAAGGAATCAGCCTTTTAAATTAATCAATCGGCTGAACTAATGATTCAATCACTCTTTATAAAGAGAGCCATATACCTCATTCCTGAATGAATCAGCCGCTTGAAAGAATCAATCGGCTGAACCAATGATTCAATGACTCATTCATAAAGAGAGCCATTTACTTCTGACTGAATCAGCCATTTGAACAAATCAATTGGCTGTACTAATGATTCAATGACTCATTCATTAAGAGAGCCATTTACTTAATTCCTGAATGAATCAGCCGTTTGAACGAATCAATCGGCTGAACTAATGATTCAATGACTCATTCATAAAGAGAGCCATTTACTTCTGAATGAATCAGCTGTTTGAAAGAATCAATCAGCTGAACCAATGATTCAATGATTCATTCATTAAGAGAGCCATTCACTTTCCAATGAATCAGCTGTTTGAACAAATAATTCGGGTGAACCAATGATTAAATGACTCATTTATAAAGAGAGTAATTTACCTCATTCCTGAATTAATCAGCCGCTTGAACGAATCAATCGGCTGAACCAATGATTCAATGACTCATTCATAAAGAGAGCCATTTACTTCTGAATGAATCAGCCGTTTGAACAAATCAATCGGGTGAACCAGTGATTCAATGACTCATTTATGAAGTGAGCCATATACCTCATTCCTGAATGAATCAGCCGCTTGAAAGAATCAATCAGCTGAACTAATGATTCAATGACTCATTTATAAAGTGATCCATTTACCTCATTCCTGAATTAATCAGCCGCTTGAATGAATCAATCGGCTGAACCAATGATTCAATGACTCATTAATAAAGAGAGCCATTTACTTCTGAATCAATCAGCCATTTGAACAAATCAATCGGGTGAACCAGTGATTCAATGAATCATTCATAAATAGAGCCATTTACTTCTGAATGAATCAGCCGTTTGAATGAATCGATTGACTGAACTAATGATTTGATGACTCATTCATTAAGAGAGCCATTTACTTCTGACTGAATCAGCCGTTTGAACAAATCAATTGGCTGAACTAATGATTCAATGACTCATTCATTAAGAGAGCCATTTACTTAATTCCTGAATGAATCAGCGGTTTGAACGAATCAATCGGCTGAACTAATGATTCAATGACTCATTCATAAAGAGAGCCATTTACTTCTGAATGAATCAGCTGTTTGAAAGAATCAATCAGCTGAACCAATGATTCAATGTTTCATTCATTAAGAGAGCCATTCACTTCTGAATGAATCAGCTGTTTGAACAAATCATTCGGGTGAACCAATGATTCAGTGACTCATTTATAAAGAGAGCCATTCACTTCCGAATGAATCAGCCATTTGAACAAATCAATCGGGTGAACCAGTGATTCAATGACTCATTTATAAAGAGAGGCATTTACCTCATTCCTGAATTAATCAGCCGCTTGAACGAATCAATCGGCTGAACCAATGATTTAATGACTCATTCATAAAGAGAGCCATTTACTTCGGAATGAATCAGCCGTTTGAACAAATCAATCGGGTGAACCAGTGATTCAATGAATCAGTCATAAAGAGAGCCATTTGCCTCATTCCTGAATGAATCAGTCGGGTGGACCAATTATTGAAGCGAGCCATTTACTTCTGAATGAATCAGCAATCTGAACGAATGAATGAATGACTCGGTGACTCACTAATTTAGACATTTGCCGACTGTATTAGTTTCTTCTATAGAGTATTATATGCTATATAGGCTAGTGCACATTGATCTGTCGGTGAATGTGAGCACGAGTGGCCGTGTGATGTTGCTGCTACTCACATGTTTCAAATGATAAGCCATATTTGAGGTCGATGGATGATGGGCAAACGTTTGGATTTCCTGCCCGACATTAAGGACCGGCCGTTAACGATCTGCTTTTCTTCGACTAACCGTCTAATAAAGCGTGTGTTCGGATCCACCGGTCGAACCGTTCTAGAGGAAGACAACAGCAACATGTCGAGCTTGTGTACGGGCGGTGAAGTGAAAGACAGCTTGTTAGTTGTGCTGTCTTTGCCTCCTCATTTCGGGATGCTATTTTCTGCCCGCCTGGTTTCGTAAGCGCTTGAACTCACAAACACTCTTCCAGCGGTTATGAAAATGACTTTCCTGAACGCGTGTAAGCGCGTGTTTGTGCTTGCGTGCATATTAAAACTAATGCCCGGAGGCGGTGTGTGTGTCCCGTGGGCCGTGGCGGAGGCCGTTATGGCTGGAGCTGGGCTTGGACGCGCCGCTCCCGCTGGTAGTGTTTACCTGGCGCGGATGAGCTGGGCACAGCTGCTGAAAGCTGGTGATTTCGATAAGACGGGGACGGGGGGGAAATGACAGCATGTCAAAACGAGCTTTCCGTTTGTGTGAGCTTTCACCTGCAGCAGGAGCTTCTTCTGAAAGGGTCGCGCGCGCAATATCACAATCCGTTTCTGTGCCTCGCGATCGAAGGGTGCCGGGTGTAATTACAGGAAACAGCAGGTCCTGAACGACACACACCTTCAGACGGCATCTCTTCTCCTGCGCTGACCGGCTTCAGCTTCAGATGGGAACTCTTCCTTTGGCTTACAGCTCGGATAATGGGTTGAACGTGAACTTAAAATGTCACTCGTAACTAGGCCTGTCGATTTAATGCATTAACTTTAATTATTGGGTTAACATTTACATTACATTTACATCTATGCATTTGGCAGACGCTTTTATCCAAAGCCACTTACATTGCATTCAAAGTAGACATTTTACATTTAGTCAATTCTTGCTTTCCCTGGGAATCGAACCCATGACCTTGGCGTTGCTAGCGCCATGCTCTACTGTTTGAGCACAGGAAAGCTATAGGAAAGCATGGTTAAAAACAACCATGTCGGTGTTATTTGGCGACCCAGCGCTGGGTCAATATCGGACAGAACACATGCTGGGTTAGCTTGTTGAGTTTTATACATTAACCCATTGGCTGGGTTGTTTTTTGAAAGTGCTGGGTCAGTCAATTTGATATTGAAGATATCGTGAAGGTGGTCCAGTGGGTTAAACCATGGAACTGGTACACAGAAGGTTGCTGGTTCGATCCCAGCGGTCACTACCAGTGTGCACTTTACTCCATGTTGCTCCAGGGGGATTGTCCCTGTAATAATTGGATAAAAGCGTCTGCCAAATGCATAAAGGTAAATGTATAAAGTACACATTTAGTAAATGTGAAAGGAGCAGCCATTGGCAATCTGTGGGAATAAAATTGCTATCATGGGCTGTTCCAGTTCATGAAATCACAATCATATTACATTTATGCATTTGGCCGACGCTTTTATCCAAAGCGACTTACATTGCATTCAAGGTACACATTTTAGATTTTGTCAATTCTTGCTTTCCCTGGGAATCGAACCCATGACCTTGGCGTTGCTAGCGCCATGCTCTACTGATTGAGCTATAGGAAAGATAATATGACCTATTTCCAACTGAATATTCATCTGTGGTGACAATCTTTGAGATTTTCCAGACGTTAAGTTTGAACTACTAGTAAATAAATCACTTCCAACTGAATATTCAGCGATAGTGGCCATAATCGTTGAGTTTTTCCAACGTGAAGTTTACGTTTTTTTTACGATTTTCGAGTAATGACTTGAACTGTCCTTCGTAACGCATACATTTTTTGTAATATGTGATTTCCAACTGAATATTCAGCTGTTGTGACCATAACCGTTGAGTTTTTACATTTACGTTTTTGATTACACATTATTCTCGTTTGTGACATAACTTTTCCATCTGAATATTCAGCAATGGTGACCATAATCGTTGAGTTTTTACATTTCATTGACGTTTTTGTATTAATGACTTGAACCGCCCTTCGTAACACATTTATCGCTCATAATATAACTGATTTCCATCTGAATATTCAAGGATGGTGACCATAATCATTGTTTTTCCAAACATGACGTTTAAATTGTATTTGTTTTTCGATTATTACTTAAAACGTTCTTCGTACCAGTCATATTTTGTGAAATAACTCACTTCCATCTGAATATTCAGCGATAGTGGCCATAATCATTGAGTTTTTCCCAACGTGAAGTTTAAATTTTATTTACGTTTTTTGATGAATGACTTAAAACGTCCTTCATATATTGTGAAGTAAATCACTTCCATCTGAATATTCAGCGATAGTGGCCATAATCAGTGAGTTTTTCCCAACGTTTCCCAAGTTTACATTTTATTTACGATTTTCGAGTAATGACTTGAAACGTCCTTCGTAGCGCATTAATTTTTTGTAATATGTGATTTCCAACTGAATATTCAGCTGTTGTGACCATAACCGTTGAGTTTTTACATTTTAGTTACGTTTTCGATTACACATTATTCTCATTCGTGATATAACTTTTGCATATAAATATTCAGCGATAGTGGCCATAATCATTGAGTTTTTCCAATGTGAAGTTATTTTTTTTTTACGATTTTCGAGTAATGACTTGAACCGTCCTTCGTAAAGCATACATTTTTTGTAATATGTGATTTTCAACTGAATATTCGTCTGTGGTGACAATCTTTGAGTTTTTCCAGACGTTAAGTTTGAACTATTTAGGTTTTTCGGTTAAAACGCCCTTCATATTTTGTGAAATAAATCACTTCCAACTGAATATTCAGCGATAGTGGCCATAATCGTTGAGTTTTTCCATTTTGGTTACGTTTTCAATTACACATTATTCTCGTTCGTGATATAACTTTTGCATCTGAATATTCAGAGTTGGTAACCATAATCTTTGAGTTTTTCCAGACGTTAAGTTTGAACTATTTAGGTTTTTAGATTAAAACGTAGATTTTTTTTACTTCATCGGAATGGTACGAAACTTGGCAAAGGTTTTGGCTCTTGCTGTGTGAACCCACAATAAAATCCTGGACATGATTTGAAAAGGTTAAATGGTCCTGAGAAAAACAGTCACACTTGTATTGTTCGCAATGAAACAAATGGGAAACAAATTACTTCCAGTGGAAGCGTCTGGTACTGCGCCCAAACAAACTCAAACTCACTGAAAGCTCATTTTGTGAGATATCAACCTCAAATTTGGAACACAACTTGTTTAGATTTATGGCTTTGATTTTCTACTTTTCTACCAGTTCTAGTGTAAAACGTGTTTTGGAAAATATATATTTCACATAAAATTTAAAAAAAAAATTATTTTTAGCGCATTTTTCATAATAAACTTGAATTAAACTTCCACTAAAAGTGCTCTAAAAGTGATTCACAGGTAATACATGAACCATAACTACCATAAAATCCCCTACAAAATATGACATAAACATTATTAATTGAATTGAAAGATGTTTGTTTTGTTGTTGTTTTGCGCAGAATGTGTTTAATGAAGTTTTGGTTTGTTCTCCGTCAGGTTGTTACGGCGTCAGTCCTGAGACGAAGCAGGAAGGCTGGATGTGTTCTCGCTGTACCTCGATGGAGTGGACGGCCGTAAGTGTTGAACGCCGCACACAGGAGACTCGTGTATTGTTGCGTTAACCGTTGCGTAATGATTGTGTAATGGTTGCAGGCCTGCTGTTTGTGCAGTTTAAGAGGAGGAGCGTTGAAGAAGACCACAGATGACAGGTCTCACATCTTCAGCTCTATTAGCGGCTTCTGCTCATGCTGACACTTCACATGTAAACCAAACGTTTGTCTTCCGGTCTGTCCGTAGGTGGGTTCACGTGATCTGTGCCGTGGCCGTGGCCGAGGTTCGTTTCGTGAACGCTGTGGAGCGAGAGCCTGTGGACGTGAGCGCCGTCCCTGACACCAGGAAGAGTTTGGTGAGCTTTCTCGGTTCCTTTGCTTTGTTTCATACTTTTGTTTCCGTTCGTTCGCTCATTGCGCATCCATTGATTTGTGCTCCTCACAGTTTTTCTTTTCATTCTTTTCTTATTTTTCGCTTTTGCCCTTTTTGTTCATATGTTAGTTTCACTCATTTTCTGCTGTTTTCAGTTCTTTCTGTTTCTTATTGGCCTTTCGTTTGTCTTTTGTTTTCTTTTTTGTTTCTTTCATTCATTTGCTGGTAGTTTTTCTTCTTTTGTTTGTTTTGTTTCATTGTCCACTATTGTTTTTGTCTTATTCCTTTATTCTTTCATTTTTTTATTTATTTTATTCGATCGTCTGTTTTTTTGTTTGGCTTCTACTTTTATTTGTTTTATTTTATTTTTCACTCATTAATTTGTCTGTTCGTTCCTTTTTTTGTTTGTGCTTTTGTTTTTTGTTTTGTTCATTCATTGTTTATTTCTTTCTGTTTGTCTTTTCCATACTTTAACTATTTAATTCTTTTTTCATTTTTTGTTCGTATTTTAGTTAAAATTATGCTTCTTTTTTTTTGCTCTTTCAGTTTCTTTGTTTGTTTCTTTTTTGGGTATTTTTCTGTTTGGATTCTACTTTTGTTTGTTTTCATTAATAAAATCATAGAATGAAAGAAAAAGGAACAAACAAAAGATAGTGAACAAAGATACAGAAATACAACAAACAAAAGTTTAAAACAAAAAACAAAAGAAACAAAGAATGAAAGGAAAAGGCATGAACAAAAGCAAGAGAGTGAATAAAACAAACAAACGAAAAAAAGAACATCAAAAAAAGAAACCGCAAATAAAAAGAAAGAGTAAAAAAGAAACGGGCACAAACAAAAGAGCGCGAACAAAAGATTCAAAAACAGAAAGAACAAACAAAAGTAGAAAACGAAAGAAAACAAACCCCAAAGAATGAAAACAAAAGAACGAACGAACGAACGAAAGAAACAGAAACAGAAACAGCAAGAACAAACTAAAGTGGAAATGAACAAAAAACTAAAGAAAACAAACTGCAAAGAATGAAAGAAATGGGCACAAACGAAAGAGCGAACAAAAGGAACAACAAAAGTAGAAATGAACAACAACAAAAATTAAAGGGGAAGAGACAACTGAACAAAAGAAACAAAAATAGAAAGAACACAATAATGATCATAAGAGTAAAAAACAAAAGCTTTGTTTCTTTTTCTTTTGTTTGTTCTTTCGGTATGGGGAATATTCACTATTTACTACGAGTTTTACCTCAATGAACTCCTAATTACTGCTCATTATTATTATTATGATTATTTTTAGTGAGTAAGGCAGTTGTTAAGTTTATGTTTATGGGATGTAGAATAAGGCATTAATATGTGCTTTATAACAGACAGTATCCTATAATATGCATGATAATAATCAACGTTAACAGTGAGGATTGAACACTAAAGTGTTGCCGTTCTTTCCGTTTCTTATTCCTTTATTCGTTTGTTAGTGCTTGATTCTTTCCTTATTACATTCTTTATTTCTTTTATTCATTCTTTTGTTGTTTTTCTGTTTGGCTCCTACTTTTGTCTGTTTTAATTTAGTTTTTTCCACTTATTCGTTTGTTTTAGTTTCTGTTTTATTCCATCTGTTTTTTTTTCTTTTGTTCATTCTTATTTAGTTTCTTTTTTTCTGTCTTTTTCTTTATTTTTTATTTATTTTCCACTTTATAGTTTCATAAACCTTTCATAATAATATTCATACGTCTGACTTCAGCTATTTCATGTTTAAATTTCTTTGATTATAATTTTGCACTTTGTATTTTTGTTTTCATTCATGTGCGTGTTGCTTTTGTTTGTTCCATTGTTTCCTGTGTTCGTTCTTAATTTTGTTTCTTAATTTTTTTTATTTTTTTTATTGTTTAGTTTTGTTTTCGTTTGTTCATTCATTTGTTGGTTCTTTTGGTTTCTATTTTGGTTCTTTTTTCTGTTTTTTTTTTCATTCTTTTTGTCTGTTTGGCTTCTACCTTTGTTTGTTTCAGGGTTTTTTTTGCTCATTTGCCGGGTTTTCATATTTTGTTTGTTTTTTTCAGGGAGGGGTTTTCGTTCATGCACTTGTTGCTTTTATTTGTTCCATTGTTTCTTGTGTTTTGTTTTTTTAATCTTGTTTCTTTTAGGTTGTACGTTTTATCATTTTTTTTTCATTTGTTCGTTCATTTGTTGGTTCTTTCAGTTTCTGTTTTTTTCCGTTCTATTTTCATTTGTGTTTCTTTTTCTTTTCTTCTGTTTGTTTTTCAGTCTTTGTTCTGTTTGGCTTCTACCTTTGTTTCAGTTTTTTGCTTATTTGCTGGTTTGTTCTCTTTTTTTGTTTGTACTTTTTCAGAGTTTGTCTTTTTTTCATTCTTAATCGATTCATAAACCTTCATACACGCCTGACGTCAGCCTGTGGACTAGAGCAGGTTTGGAGCGAATCGATGTCGGTCGTTTGTTGTGAATGTTTATATGAACATCAAACATTTACTTTCGTTACTTGCACATGCTGAAGATTAAAAGGAAGTCTCTTCTGGCTCACTGCAACACAAAATGGACGCCAGGTCTTGATGTATGAATAAATAACTGAGAGGTTGATGCTCATAAATCACATATTTTTCCCCTCCCTTGTCCGATGGCCTGTCTTGTGATCAATCCCTGAGGAATGATAAATCAGAGCCTTTCACCAGCCGATGAAATATTTCCGAGCCGGCGCCGCATCGAAAGGCCGTCGTACATAACGGCCGCTTGGCCACAGGGGGCTGAAATGAAGTATTGACAATTTAATAAAGAATTTTTATTCCCGTCGATATCCCCGTGCGCTGTGTGTGTGTGTGTGTGGAGGTGGTTTATGGGGAAATGGAGGAGAGAGAGACGAGGAAGAGCAGACACAAAGAAAGAGGGAATTATGTTTTCCATTCTGAGGATATTCGCATAAAACAAGCGACTTCATTGGCCTCAAAATAAGCCCTTGTTTCTGCGTGTTAATCCACTGTCTTTGTGACACTTCTGGTGTTTTTATTGTTGTTCACCGTTTATAAATGTTCCTCTGTCTAATCTTTCATGGAAATGTAAACTTCTGCGCTCCTGAAATGACTTTCCTTTCCAGCTGACACATGAAAATAATGTTAAGCAGTAGCCAAATATATATGTAGCATTGACTTCGCAAACTCGCACCCGCCTCAGGCTCCATTTCCTGATGAATAAAACACTCCTCTCATTGAGTTACACTAGAGTTGATGTTTATATTTCCTTGTTGTTTATACTTATGCACTTTTTTGTTTGTTTTGGTTCATTCACTTGTTTCAGTTCTTTCGTTTATTTTGTTTTTTTCCTTGTGTTTGTTTTTCCTTTCTTCCATTATTTGTGTTTCTTTTGTCCTTTTTCTTGTCTTTTGTTTCCTTTAGTTTGTTTGTTTTCTACTTTTGTTTTCATTAATCCATTCATTTGTTAGTTATTTCCATTTCTATTCCTTTTTTGTTCTTGTTTTGGCTTTTACTTTTGTTTTAGTTTGTTAGTTTTTTGCTCATTCTGTTGGTTTTATTCCTTTTCGTTCTTTTGCTCATTTCATCTTTAGTTTATTCTATTGTTTAAATAGAAAATAAACAAATTAATGAAAAAAGACGAAACAAACAAAATAAGAATGAACAAAAGAGAAAATGGAACAGACCAGCAAATGAGTGAAAAACTGAAACAAAGAAAAGTAGAAGCCAGACAGAGTAAAAGAATGAAAAAACAAGCAGAAAGAAACAAAATAGAAAAAAGAACCAACAAATGAACAAACAAGCAAAAGATTTTTGCTCTTCTGTTTTATACCTTTCGTTTATTTCATCTTTTCATTCTTTAAGTAGATAAGAAACAAACAGGATGAAAAAAGATGAAACCAAAAAAATGTAAGGAATAAAAAAGAACAAACTAGTGTGAGCGAAAAACTGAAACGAATAAAAGTAGAAGCCAAACAGAAAAAGAATGAAAAAACAAGACGAACGAAAGAAAATAGAAAAAAGAACCAACAAATGAACGAACAAGCAAAAACAGAAAACAAACAAAAGAACAAAAAAAATTAACAAAAAGTATACTTTTTGTTTGTTTATTCCTTTCGTTTCTTTGTTACGTTTGTCTTTTTTGTTCTTTCATTCTTTTAGTTTGTTCCTTTTTTTCTACTTAATTGTTTCTGGTGATTGTTATAGTTTGCACATGGATAATCATTCATAATTGTTTTCTTTTATTGACGAAACGATGTTCTTTTTTTTAGCTGTTCACCATTAGCCAAATAGCTATTTAGCATTAACTCACGCCCTTGAATCACTTTTTGTCATTATGTTGGCATGCTAGCCATGTTTTAAAACATCCTAGCAACATGCTCATTCATGCTAGCAATATATTAAACATGCTACCAATGTGTTAATTCATGTTAGAAAAATACTAGCAACAGGTTAAATCATGCTAGCAAAATGCTTAAACATGCTAGCAATGTGTTAATTCTTGCTAGAAACATACATAATTGCTGAATAATGCTAGCAACATGTTAAAACATGTTACCAAAGTGCTAATTCATGCTAGCAAACATAGTATGTGCTAATTGATGCCTAGTAACATGGTAGCAATGTGTTAAACCATGCTAGCAACATGTTAATAAATGCTAGAAATGTGTTAACAATGTGCTAATTAATGTTAACAACATGTTAAAACATGGTATGTGATAACTAATGCCTAGTAATATGGTAGCAATTTGTTTAATCATGCTAGCAATGTGTTAATTAATGCTAGAAACATGCCAGTAACTGTGTGCTAATTCATGTAATCAACATGTTAAAACATGGTATGTGATAACTGATGCCTAGTAACATGGTAGCAATGTGTTAATTCATGCTAGAAACGTTAGGAATTTTCTGAATAATGCTAGCAACATGTTAAAACATGGTATGTGCTAATAGAGGCCTAGTAACATGGTAGCAATGTGTTAAACCATGCTAGCAATGAGTTAAACAATGCTAGCAACATGTTAATTAATGTTAGAAACATGTTAGCAATGTGCTAATTCATGTTAACAACATGTTAAAACATGGTATGTGCTAATAGAGGCCTAGTAACATGGTAGCAATGTGTTAAACCATGCTAGCAATGAGTTAAACAATGCTAGCAACATGTTAATTAATGTTAGAAACATGTTAGCAATGTGCTAATTCATGTTAACAACATGTTAAAACATGGTATGTGCTAATTGATGCCTAGTAACATGGTAGCAACGTGTTAATTCATGCTAGAAACGTGCTAGCAATGTGTTTATCCATGATTAAAACATGTTAATTCATGTAAGGATATGTTAAAGCATGCTAGCAATGTGTAAAACCATTTTAGCAACATGTTAAAACTCCCTATCTCTCTAAAACACACATGTTTTCTGATAGACTGTATTTTAAGCGGTAAACTTCAAACGTATTCACACTTTCTGGTCAGGCTTTCTCAAAGTTTGTGTCTTGACCTGGTTATGTATGTTTCATATTTCCATTTCCCTGTCACGATTTTCAGAAATGCGTCTACTGCCACAAGACGACCAAGCAGATCTTCGGCGCGTGTATCCAGTGCTCGCGGGACAACTGCTCCACGTCCTTCCACGTCCCCTGCGCCCTCCTCGCCGGAGTCGCCATGAAGCCGGCCGATCTGCCGTACGTGGTGTCCGTCACCTGCCACAAACACAAACAGACCAATCAGAAGGTGCGTAGCCTCGGTAACACGCTAAAAAGAGAGCGCGGTGTTGCTCCAGCTGACGGTTTGCCTCCGGTGCAGGTCAAAAGCGGCTCCCGCGAGCTGTCTCTAGGGCAGGAGGTCATCGGGAGGAGCAGTAACGGCTGGTTCTATCGCTGCACCATCACCGGCATCGGCACGCAGAACTACTACGAGGTCAACTTTGACGACGGCTCCTACTGTGATAACGTCTTCCCAGAGAACCTGCTGGTGAGCTCGACCTTCTAAAACACTTAGTTCTGGTCCTGGATGCTGATTGGTTGAAATCTAAGTCTAGGTTGCCAATTGCCTTATAAAACACTTGTAGTGCGTTCACACCAGACGCGAATGAAGCGTTTCGTGCGAGTGATTTACATGTTAAAGGGTTAGTTCACCCAAAAATGAAAATTCTGTCATTAATTACTTACCCTCATGTCGTTCGACACCCGTCAGACCTCCGTTCATCTTCGGAACACAAATGAAGATATTTTAGTGTAAATCTGATGGCTCTGAAAGGCCTCCATTGGCACAATGCACTTTACACTCTCAAGACCCTTAAAAGGCACTAAAGACGTCGTTACAAAGTCCTTCTCACTACAGTGGTTCTACAATAACTTTATGAATCGGCGAGAATAGTTTTTGTGCGCAAAAAACCCCTAAATAACGACTTATATAGTGATGACGATTTCAAAACACGGCCTCATGAAGCTTCGAAGCATTATGAATCAGTGAGTCAATTCAGCAGTTTGAATCGCCAAATTTCAGCAGTTTGGCGGTTTGACACGCGATCCGAATCATGAATCGACTCACTGATTCATAACGCTTCGAAGCTTCATGAGGCTGTGTTTTGAAATCGTCGTTATTTAGGGTTTTTTTGCGCACAAAAACTATTCTCGCCGATTCATAAAGTTATTGTAGAACCACTGTAGTGAGATGGACTTTGTAACGACGTCTTTAGTGCCTTTTAAGGGTTTTGAGAGTGAACCGTGCCATTGGGTCAATGGAGGCCTTTCAGAGCCATCAGATTTACACTAAAATATCTTCATTTGTGTCTGAAGATGAACGGAGGTCTGACGGGTGTCGAACGACATGAGGGTAAGTAATTAATGACAGAATTTAAATTTTTGGGTGAACTAACCCTTTAAGTCAATGCAAAGACGCCAATTGACATTCTGCGGCGCGAATTGAGCGTTTGACGTGTGATTCGCGCAAGTTGAAAAATCTGAACTTTGGCAGATATTCGCACCGCGTTAACCAATCAGGAGCTTGCTCTAGTAGTGACAACAATGAGGAGAAAATCTGGTTTATATTAATCATATATTAATATCTGGTTCAGACAAGTGTGCATATGATTATCACTGTGATAACATTAAATGACATGAAACACAACCCAGTCTCTTTTTGTTAAATGCACGTTTATGTTTGATCAATAATACAAAAGTATAAGTAAAAGGTGTAATAAGCTATACATGAAATAAAGCAAACAATTCAGTCAAACATTCAAAGTCAGTGCTAGTCGGCTACAACTGTAACGTAAAGTTAAAGCCTAAAAATAAAAAAGTAATGAAACTTCACTTTGCCCTCAGCCTAAACGATTTGCCAGGGAACAAATTATAGATCCATGAGAGCAAAAATCGGCCGTTACAAGACGAGTTATAGCTCGAGACACACCACAGAGACATCAGAGCCAGCGGCAAATGTCTGAAGGACTGGCCGAGGAAAGGCTGCCCTCGCCGAAAACGCCAGATCACATGTTCAAATAGGAGCTCTCTTTATAAATAAACCACAGATTGAGCTTTAAAGCTACACTGTGTAACTTTTTTTAGTTTATTCTTAGCTAAAAACACTTAGTTCTTTCAAAAATATGTGCTCGTTAATGTATATTTACTTCTTTCAAGTAATAAAGTATTCTCGTAAGTTTATAATATGCCATTGTAAATACATACGGGTGAGGGTTTGAATGCGGGTCGCCATGTTGCTCCTCCATCTTGAAAGTACATTAGCCAAAGAGGGACATACCCGTAAATTCAAGCTTGGCCTTTGGCGTTTTAACACTCGATGGCACCGTGTCGAATGTGGACGAGGTTGAACTGGAAGCCATGTTAATCTTGGACTAAATCGGCCACCGTAGGAGTTCAAACGAAATCGGAATTGAGAGGAACAGAAACTAATATTCACTGGATGGTCATATACCTTTTCACCGCTAGATGGGGGAAAATATCACACAGTGTAGCTTTAAACAACTACATTATCGCCTGAAAAAGTCTTAAAACTACGTTTTGTCACACATTAACAGTAGATTTTAACAAAAAAGACGTGTGAACACAGCCCATGTCAGCCATTTCTCAACGCTGGCAGAAGCCCCTCCCATGACGCGAATTCACGTCTGTTGTGCAGTGAATGTCCCACGCGCGGATGAAGCGAGTAAACTCAAAATGTTCAAGCGTCCAACTTTGTGCGAATAGCACGATTTATTCGCGTCCGGTGTGAACGCACCATTAGTTCTGGTCCTGGATTGGTTGAATTGTAACTCTAGGTTGCCAATTGGCTTTTGGTGCATTAATTTGGCTCATCCAATCAGATGTGATCGTCTCTTTGGTTTGTGTCTCAGAGTCACGACTGCCTGCGGAACGGCCCTCCGGAACCGGGCGAAATTGTGGTGGTCAAGACAATCGAAGGACGGGTTCTCAACGCGTCTTTTGTCAAGGAGCACGTCCACCGGTCCTACCAGGTAACTGTGACGTCTTACATTCATTTCTGTGTTTATTTATCCACATTTGTATTGAGATGCGTTTTGGTGGATCGGATCACGAGTGGACGAGGGCGACACATTCCCCTTTACACCTGGCGTCTCTCTTTAGTCCACTTTTACCACTTCAGAATGATCTATGGGCGGGGAAATGAATGGGTTTTTTCAGGTGTTTCGATCTAATAGATAGTGGAAATATGACCGGAGACGACGGGAAAACAGACGAGCCGAACGCTGTGAGCGTGTGTAAGACGTCAGGAGTGGAGAGAGAACATTGTGCTTGGGACGTTTTTCCTCTTCAAACCAAACTTGGGTCTTTTAGCTGACAAAGTTTAACCCTCTGGTGCTCTTCGGTCATTTCTGACCGGAAAACTTTCTGTTTTGAAATTTTAAAAATCACAGCTTCATCGTAATGATATGAAACTTGGTGATTTTTCTAGCATTAGGTATTTAAACACACAAAAAAATTTGGGTCAGGATTCGAGCATGCTAATTGGTCGTAAAAAAAAAAGTAGGGTTCATTGTCTTCGGTCATAAATGACCGACCATAGGAAATTAATGGAGAATCGGCAAAAACACAAAAATTCACAGAATATTTGTGTGTACAATCTACAAATCGGCCACGATGCTGAAAAAAGGGGTGACCACTCTAAAACATCAAGAGTGTGATATTGACACATCCACTCACACACACACACACACTTATATACACACACCCACACCTATGAAAAACTGAACCTATGAACCACATTTTGAATTTTTTTTAAATCACAGCTTCATCAGAATGATATGAAACTTGGTGACTTTTCTAGCATTATGTATGTAAACACACGAAAGAATTGAGGGCATGATTCGAGCAATGCTAATTGGTCGTAAAAAAAATACTCCCACTTGTGCTCTTTGGTCAAAAATGACCACCATAGGAATTGAATGGGAAATCGGCTAAAACCCAAATTCACAGAAAAAATCTATATTTCTAACAAAAAAAATATCTAAAACTTTATAATAAATAGTCTTTGAGATTTTTTAAATATATATTCAAATCCATCAAAAAAAATCATTAAATGTGTTCAAAAGAGAACTAGGGAATGCTCAAGCCTCTAGTGGTTACACCCATGGTTGCATGATTTCTTAAGTAATTCCAAAAGAGGGTGCTAATCTGCCTTCAAAATAAAATATTTTGAAGGCCTAGTCTCTATTTTAACCTGAAATACTGCAATAATTAAAAAAAATATACAAAAATTGTAATTAAAACATTTTGTATAATTTTCAATGGCAAAAATAGACCATAATTATTGCATAAATATTAAAAAATCCCATCAAATCATCTCAAAATACAAAATTAAAAAGAAAAAATATTATTGAAGAAAAATAAATTGCATTGGTTTTTTTACTGAGGTGGAGGAAGTTTAATTTTTAGGTGTCGGGTCACTTATGACCGGGAAGACGACCAATGCAACCCCTAAACGAAGAGCAGCAGAGGGTTAAATCCCGTCTCACTAGTGCGCGTCCCATTGGGTCAGAAGCCGGAGAGTAGGCGATCTCGAGTGCATACGCTAGGAAAGCAATCCGGTTGAAAGTGGACCTCAAATACACGTGTATTTAGCGCCACACGATTTTTAGGTTAGGAAACTAAATCCTCCATTGAAGTTCCTCTTGATTTCCGCCCTTGTCCGAGTCTTTCACGAGTCCAGGTTTGGTGTTAAGTTGGCTTTCCTTGTACACAGAGGAGCCAAAGGGAGGAGAGATTAATGGGGAAATGAGAAAACTAGGCATATGTGCCGCTCGGGGGATTTATGGAGTCTTTATATGAAGCTTATGAGGTGTGATGGACCGCAGACAGCGAGAGTAGACCGCCATTCATCTGCTGTTCCTCGTCACAGGAAGTGCTTCTGTGTTCTCGTGCACATGTTTCTCCTCACATCTGGGTCACATTTCAATGGAAAAGTGACTCAGAAACTACCAGGAAGACATGCCTTTTCAGCTTTCCTCCTAAAACAAGGCTCGCCAAACTGCGTTAATGCATTGTTTGACACGTTGGATGAGCTAGTTTTGGTTCACGTCAGCCTCTCTCTCATTAAAAGCCAAACACACACACACACACACACACTCGATACGGCGTTTCGCTGCTCGGCTGAACCCTTGAGAGACTCCTCTGTCAGCATTAACGAACCGTTTGATTCTCTCCTCCGCCACAAGACTCCATTATTTATCAGAGCCGCGTGAGTCACGGCCCTCCATAACAACCGCAGATCCGTGACGTCACGCTTACCGTTCCCAGCCACCCCAGGCCATCTGCTGCTGCATGATGGGAAGTCTGACAGCTCTTGAAGCCGCTGGGAGTTGATCTGGAGTAGGGTGTTGATTGCAGACTGGTGGAAAGTTTGGAGCTTGTTATGTCGGATGCTCTTCTGTTCCCAAAATAAGAGTTGTAAAGAAACATTCCGGGTTAAATGCAGTTTTTACAGCTCCATCATTAGCATTAGAGAAGTAACACTTTAGAATGGGCAACACACATTCACTATTAACTAATGAACTCCTAATTTACTGCAGCAAGCCTGTTTTTGTAGCGTTTAAGTTTAGGATTAAGGATGTAGAAAATGATCATGCCTTAACATGTGCGATATCCTAGTAATATGCATGCTAATAAGCAACTGTTTAACCCTTAAATGCGTGAATGTTTCATTTTATTACATTTTGGGGTCTTTAGCGACCCGGATCTACTGTATATCTAACACGGATGGATCTCTACCTGTCGTGATGATATAAAACTCTCCTGATATTAGAGTAACAATTACAGAAGGATAAAATAAAGCACATTTTGTGACCTTTTGGAGCTTGTACGGGTTCAGCTTGAGCAGATGTTTTACACCATCACTGTCCTCGTCATTTCTCCAGCACATTCAGCTTCTGCCTCATATTCGCCATCTCAAACATAATCTCAAAACGATCATGTTACATCTTCAAAATCAATGTTTTGATGTCTGACAGCTTCTTCAGCCGATCCACCGTCAGTGACAGTGATATTTGACTTCAGTAAATCGCTGAGTGCTGATGATGATTCTTCTATTCTGTTGTTTTCTGCCTGCGCTGACTATGAGTGAAACGTCACTTCATCGCTGTGACATCGCCACCTTGAGGAATAAAGATAATGGCGCTCTCACACCACACACACGTTCTCACGTAGAGAAAATACATCGCGGAGCAAAGAGGACACTGACAACACGCCGACAGACAGGACAGAGCAAGTTACTCTTGATATGAAACAGTCTCAACTTTGAAATTGTCATTTTTTAAAGAAATGTAAACAATAAATAGCGTTTTGTGGCTCTTTAATGTGTCGTGATCGCCTCAGTTAAAGCTGCCCGTGAACCGATCATCTCTTCCTTCATTGATAAGCATGAAATAAACATGAATGAACACTAAAAGAAATGTTGTTTCAACCGCGGAAAGACGCCAGCACACACCGTTTTTCCAAGTTCAAGTCCAGCGACATTAATCTACTAACTCTCCTGACTGCTCTGTCGGACAAAACGGCAGATTCGGCGATGTGATTGGTCAGATCGCCTGTCAATCAAACTCGCGGCGAAGGGTGAATTATTGTAGTGCAGAAAAACTATAATTGCACTTTGCTGCTGCGTTCACACCAAACACGAATAGAGCGTCTGGAGCGAGTGATTTCCAGGTTAAGTCAATGTAAATACACGTTGACGCGCGTCTGGAGGTCCTGAGGCGCGATAGACACGTTTAGCGTGCCGCGGTTGACGCCATTTCGCGTCATTCGCACGTCAAATTTGTGCAAATTGAGCGTCTTGTGCGATTCGCGCGAGTGGTGCTTTTTGAACGAGCCGACGTTGAAAACTCTGAACTTTGTCGTCAATTCGCTCCACGTTAACCAATCAGGAGCCTGCTTGCTGCTGTCACATGGTGATAAACGAATGGCAAGTCAATAGCGGATGAGAAAACCCGCGTAATTTAAAAATACTGCTGTTATTGTGTAACACAATGTAGTTTTAAGACTTTTTCAGGCAAGAATGTACTTGTGTAAAGCTCAAATCTGTGGTTTATTTATAAAGAGAGCGTCTATTTGAACATTTGATCTTCTGTGTGTGGAGTTGTGAGCTCCAGGCGCTCAGCGGCGCTCAGCGCTCATTAACCCCGGCGAGATCAACCTTTCCTCGGCAAGTCCTTTTGCCGTCTGCCGCTGGCTCTGATGTCTCTGTGGTGGTTAAACATGAGATATAATTCATCTTGTGTAGATGTAACGGCCGATCTTTGCTCTCATGATCATTATTTGTTCCCTGGCAAATCGTTTTGACTGAGGGCAAAGAGAAGTTTCATAACTTTATATTTTTAGGCTATTTAACTTTACTGTTGTAGCCGACTAGCACTGAATTTTTAGCTTTATTTATTTTAATAGCTTCTTATACCTACGTCCAACTAAACGCGAATTTGACGCTCCATTCGTGTTCGGTGTGAATGCAGCATTTCACCTCGGGGTGTTAGAGACCCTATACAATTTTTACACAAAAAAATGAATGGAAAAACAGGTATTCTTTTATAGTTGAATATTTATTTTCTAGCTCTATTCTTTATAATGAATTGATTGAGTTTCAGGACTCAATTTTGTGCATTCACTCGTTTTAAGCGAATTTGCGTCTGACGCCTGACATTAAAAAATCTGAACTTTGGTGTCAATTCGCTCCACGTTAACCAATCAGGAGCCTGCTTGCTGCTGCCACGTGGTGATAAACGAATGGCAAGTCAATAGCGGACGAGAAAACCCACGTAATTTAAAAATACTACTGTTATTGTGTAACACAATGTAGTTTTGAGGAATACTAAGAAGGTTCATGAACGAGGAGGAGGGTGGTGAGTGATGTCCCGGGTCACTAAACCCCAGAGGTATGCGTTTAAGGGTTAATAGCGAGAATTGAACCCTAAAATAAAGTGTTCCCGTAATTCCTGTGCATGTTATGTATTGTCAGTTCATGTCCCTTCCTGAAGGATCTGGCCCAACAGTTTGTAGATTTACGCAGATGGTGCTGTACTTGTATAACTGGAAAACAGCTTCCCGAGGGTGTTAGTAAAGGTGGCCGCTGAGCAAACTGACACACAAGCTTGGAATCGACACTAGTATCTTATCCACTCTTCTGGATCGCATCATATCATTTGCTTCCAAGAGCGGTGAAGCATGTAAACTGACTGCCTTTCTTTCCAGGTGGAGTTCCAGGACGAGACGCAGATCTTACTGAAGCGCAGTGAGATCCACTCTCTGAACCAGGAGCTGCCCAAGAGGGTCATGTCCCGTCTGGTGAGCGCTTTAATTCGCTTCAGGCCGAGAACCGTATGTTTCTGCACACAGTCGGAGTGCAAGTTTAACACCGTCAAACTGGAATGTTTTTCAAGCTAAGCCTATTTTGAGAGCTCTGTTTGACGTCACCGAAGGGTAATCAGGTTTTTTTTCTCATCGACAGGCATCTGTGAACCAACAGCAACCTCAGGCCCAACCGTCAGACGAACCGATGGCCGCGAAACGCCCACGTCTGCCAACGCCGCCGCCCACGCTAGCCATCGAGCCCTCAGCGCTACCTCCTGAATTAGTCACCGCTTTCCTGCCCGCTAGTATTACTCTGAACACCAGCACCGCCCCTTGCCTGCCCCCCGCCACACTTCCCGTCTCAGCGCCCACACTTCCCGCTCCGGAACCCAGCGAGAGTTACACCCACAGCTCCAGCTACATCGCCTACATGGAGTCTCTCCTCAACTCTGACTTTCCTCCAGAAGAGGGCGAACCAGGCGTCGAGCCGATGTATTGAAGCGCCGCCCCGCGCTAGCAGCTTTCGGTCGACGCTTACTGACTTTAAATTCATCCACTGCATGTCTTTGTTTCATTTATTCGCTGTCGTGCTAATCCGAGTCCTCCGTGGGACGCATGTGTGTCATTATAGACTGAAGCCCGAACGGACCCAGTACAGAGCCTTGGGGGACGCCGCATTCTCCGGACCCCTTTCCGCCATCCCTCGCTCCGCCTCTTCCGCGCAACGGAACGCTTTCCGATGGAATGATCATTAATGTCTGCTGTTTACTTTATACCTGATTTTCTTTTCTCTCTAACGAGTGCAAACTATTTTTCTAACTCAAGCCAAAACGTTACGCTACCCGGTCACCGAACAAACACACGGTCTATATCTGTACAGTTTCAGGTATTTTTCTCTGTACTCAAGTGTTTGAGAGGGTGGGGGGGGGGTCACAGGAAGTTTTAGCAGGGCTCATGGGATTTAACAAGTATTTAAATGTCTTTTGTCACATATAGATTTAATATTTGTATAAAGAAAATCACAATTATGACAGCATCGGAAGCTACGGTTTTCAGTTAGCGCACACGCGTACGTGTTATGATAGAGTCGCGCATCTTTATGTATTCGACTATACCCGACGGTTTAAGGTTTTTCAGCGCCAGATGATTGGATTTGTTTTTGTAGCATACTTGGTAGACGTTTATATGGGATACTATTCACCTCGTCTGTTTTTTTTTTATATATATATATTATAATTACCGTTGTTGTTATGGTTTATTTGTATTGATTTTTATTTTGGTGAAACTTTGCAACGCAATGTTGAAAGATGATGAAAAAAAATACGTTGAATTTATCATTTCTATCAGAGATTGAAGTGGCGTACATTTAAGCATATAGTCATAGGTGATGTTAAACAGATACGCAGCCGGCCTTCTCAAGGTGCTATAGAGGTCTTAGACTACTGAGGGGCGCTCCGGGTCACGTGACCCACCACGAGGTGTACATACTAGACGTCCTGCTCACCAAACTGAACATTCTTCAGTGTCATTTCTAGAGTCTTATTAAAATGCCATGTCACAAATAAAGGGTCTGGTTGTCGCTTCGGATTTGTTTTCTCCTCTTCTGTTGTTTGTTTTGTCTTGTGATGTGTATCGTCCGCCGGTGCTTGCAGGTTTGTCGTCCAGATAGCATTGCGAATTTGCTCCAACGCCCGCCCACTCGATTCATTGGGAAACGAACGCTCGTGTGAGACGCCCCATGCCAAAGATTTCTGAGAATTGTCCAAGACGCAGGATAAATTCAGGCACGAAATTCCCCGAATTAAAGACCAGTTCACCCAAAAAAGATTTACTCACCCTCAAGCCATCCGAGATGTGTATGACATCCTTCTTTCAGACGAACACAATCAGAGTTATATTAAAAAATGGGTTAATAAAGGCCTTCCGAATCAATGTGTTTTAAAATATCCATATTTAAAACTGAAATCTAGCTGTCGTCCGCGCGTTCACGAGAGACTGGCGTTCCAGCTTATGACGTAGGACCCAGCTTGGATTAGCATTAGCATTTATTAATATAACTCTGATTTTATTCGTCTGAAAGAAGAATGTACATCTCGAATGACTTGACGGAGAGGGTCGTTTTAATTTTTGGGTGAACTATCCCTTTAAGACGACATTGTGGTTGACAAGTCAAACGTTAAATGGGCTTTTTTTTATGTGTTTTGTGATTTTCGTCCCGCTCGTACCATAATTCCTCCTCCTTTTTTAAAATAAGACTATCTTTTCTGATCCGAACTACACCTCAAAGATCGTAAATCTCTAGGGGCGAGGTTTGAACCTCTCCCGCCGTCGCGAGCACATCCTCTCCCTTCCGTTTGACGCGACCGCCGTTGTTCTCGTCTCACGACTGAACACCGTTTGTTGTTTTCCACCTGTCGGTGACGCCTACGGCCGCTCCAGGGCTAGACACAGTGTGTCGATGGCATTTGTACTCCTCTGTTCCTGGGGTTTCTGCTTTGCATTAACACAGAAACGTCACAAGAGGCGAGTTTAATGATATAACCCACCACAGCTTGCATACTGATGATGGCAAATGTTTATCTGTGCAGAAGTAGGCCTACTAGGAAAGATTCTAATAAAATGTGAAGTGAAACTGTGCTTCGTGTTCACTGTGCTTATTTCCCTGGTCAAAAACCAGCTTTAAAGGTGCAGTGTGTAATATTTATGAGGATCTATTGACAGAAATGCAATATGATATACATAACTATGTTTTCAGTGGTGTATAATGACCTTACATCTACACGTTTTCTATCTACACGCCGCGGGTCCCCTTTACAGTGAAGTCGCCAGTTTGTGCCGCCATGTTTCTACGGTGGCCCTAAACGGACAAACTGCTCTACAGAGCGCTAGCTACTCTCTGTTCTCTCCGACGACAACAATATGTCCTGTGTCAGCCACCGTAGCTTCTCTATGTGCGTCAAAAGAAAGGCTTGAGCGGTGGGTGATTGCAATTCTCAACCTCAACACTAGATGCCGCTAAAATTAAAAAACCTTTACTGTCACCAACCATAAGTTCGATATCATATGAAAGCTTAAAAATGCAAGATTCATCCTGTGAAAACCGTTTTGAAATCGGACATTGTGTTACCATGGAAACGGTACTTTAAAATCTTAGCAGGCTCCTCCCCCTTAGTGGGCGGGGTCAAGTGTCATATTACGAAATGTATTATAACCAAAACTTTTTGTAATCGTGACAAAATACATATCGTCTGAAAGGTCTGAGTCTCAAGGTCTCATATTTGGTGGTTATTTTGTGGTTGAAGTAATATTGCAAAAGAAATGTATACATTTGTGACAGGAAAATGTCTGGGTCTCACCCGGTGGCTGTTTTTGGTATAACGCCTAAATAAAATCAAACTTGTTTTTATATAAATTTGAAATTGGGAGCATCACTTATTTAGACACATGGCTTTTATTTTAGAGCAATTTCAGGGAAAAACATATAGTGTAAAATGTTTATTGTATATAAAATATAAATGTATAGTACAGTACATTTTCTTTACTGTAAACGTCTATAACTTTTTTATACGTTATCTTTTTTTTAATTATATTTATCTGCGGATTGTCGTCTTTAAAATTAGACAAACCTTACGTCTGTATTACAAAGGGTTCATTAATCGCAACAGTTTACGTTCGGACAGTGCATTCTCAAATCTAAAAAGGGCAGGGTGAATCCGTTCCCAAATGTAATAAAACTAGTCCTTCAAACCGGTATCCAGTCATCACAATCCACGGTGAAGGTCATGGACACGCGCTGCTCTATAAGTGTGTCAATCATAAATGCACGTTTTGCTCTTTGTTTTTATAAATTGCTTAGTGAAAACTCCACCCAAGTGCTTCCTGCAGTTCAGAGGTCAGTAAATTGCTGTTTATGAATTGCAGACGATCACAATCGGAACATATTAAAAGCTTTTCTCGGAGACCGGCGCTATTAAAAATAAACCATTGGGGGGAAAAAATGCCATGAATCATCCGAGGGAAAAACATTAATCCGCCTGAGAGTTGTTTTGTCAGATCGAACCCTCGTATTGACGTTCAGCTGCTCTAAATGTGCCTTTATCTGATTAAAAAACAATTAGGCTTTTAAAATGCCGTCTAATTGTTTCGCGCGACTAAAATGAAATGTCAGTCAGGATTTGTTTGGCGCCACTGTATATCCCATAATACACCACGGCATTAGAGAGAGCTTCACACAAACTCTTGGTGAAGTTATGAGTCCTCCTACACTTGGAGATATTTTGAGACACAGCTGACTCTGTAGGGGCCGAACTGAAGAAATGTGAAATGACACCTGCGCTCATTACCTGCTGCGTATCTTCATTAGTTCATTCATTCTGTGTGTGTGTGTGTGTGTGTGTGGTAGTTCAAGCTCCGATGACTTTAACCCGACGGAGCACGACATGTATCAAACACGCACAGCTGCGACCATAATAGACGAGATGCTGGAAATGAAGCTGTTGCTAAAGACATTATCTATCTATATATACACTATATCCAACTCACTGAGTTCAGGTGTTCAATCACTTCATGGCCACAGGTGTATAACTCAAGCTCTAGGCCTGCAGACGCTTCTACACACATCAGTGAGAGAATGGGCCGCTCTCAGGAGTGTGTGTGTGTGTGTGTGTATTCGCTTCTACACACATCAGTGAGAGAATGGGCCGCTCTCAGGAGTGTGTGTGTGTGTGTGTGTGTGTGTCTGTGTGTGTGTGTGTGTGTGTGTGTGTGTGTTCGCTTCTACACACATCAGTGAGAGAATGGGCCGCTCTCAGGAGCTCAGAGAACTCAAGCGTGGGGCCGTGATCGGTGCAATAAGTCCAAATATTATACTAAATATTCCACGCTCAACTGTTAGTGGTGTTATAACAAAGTGGAAGCGATTGGGAACAACAGCAACTCAGCCACGAAGTGAAATCATAGAGCGGGGTCAGCGCATGCTGAGGGTCACAGAAGTCGCCAAGAGCTCCAGACCTCCAGACTTCTGTGGCCTTCAGATGAGCTCAAGAACAGTGTGTAGAGCTTCAGGGAATGGGTTTCCATGGCCGAGCAGCTCATCCAAGCCTTACATCACCAAGTGCAATGCAAAGCGTGGGATGCAGTGGGGTAAAGTGAGCCACCACTGGACTCTAGAGCAGTGGAGACGTGTTCTCTGAGTGACCAATCACGCTTCTCTGTCTAACAATCCCATGGACGAGTCTGGGTTTGGCGGTTTTATCTATCTATCTATCTATCTATCTATCTATCTATCTATCTATCTATCTATCTATCTATCTATCTATCTATCTATCTATCTATCTATCTATCTATCTATCTATCTATCTATCTATCTATCTATCTATCTATCTCTCTGTCTATCTATCTATCTATCTATCTATCTATCTATCTATCTATCTATCTATCTATCTATCTATCTATCTATCTATCTATCTATCTATCTATCTATCTATCTATCTATCTATCTATCTATCTATCTATCTATCTATCTATCTATCTATCTATCTATCTATCTCTCTTGTCTGTCTATCTATCTATCTATCTATCTATCTATCTATCTATCTATCTATCTATCTATCTATCTATCTATCTATCTATCTATCTATCTATCTATCTATCTATCTATCTATCTATCTATCTATCTATCTATCTATCTATCTATCTATCTATCTCTCTTGTCTGTCTATCTATCTATCTATCTATCTATCTATCTATCTATCTATCTATCTGTCTGTCTGTCTGTCTGTCTGTCTGTCTGTCTGTCTGTCTGACTATCTATCTATCTATCTATCTATCTATCTATCTATCTATCTATCTATCTATCTATCTATCTATCTATCTATCTATCTATCTATCTATCTATCTATCTATCTATCTATCTATCTATCTATCTATCTATCTATCTATCTATCTATCTGTCTATCTATCTGTCTATCTATCCTGTCTGTCTGTCTGTCTGTCTGTCTGTCTGTCTGTCTGTCTGTCTGTCTGTCTGTCTATCTATCCATCTATCTATCTGTCTATTTGTCTATCTATCTGTCTGTATCTCTTTCTGTCTGTCTGTCTATCTATCTATCTATCTATCTATCTATCTATCTATCTATCTATCTATCTATCTATCTATCTATCTATCTATCTATCTATCTATCTATCTATCTATCTATCTATCTATCTATCTATCTATCTATCTATCTATCAATCTGTCTATCTATCCTGTCTGTCTGTCTGTCTGTCTGTCTGTCTGTCTGTCTATCTATCCATCTATCTATCTATCTGTCTATTTGTCTATCTATCTGTCTGTATCTCTTTCTGTCTGTCTGTCTGTCTATTTGTCTATCTATCTATCTATCTATCTATCTATCTATCTATCTATCTATCTATCTATCTATCTATCTATCTATCTATCTATCTATCTATCTATCTATCTATCTATCTATCTATCTATCTATCTATCTATCTATCTATCTATCTATCTATCTATCTATCTATCTGTATCTCTTTCTGTCTGTCTGTCTATTTGTCTATCTATCTATCTATCTATCTATCTATCTATCTATCTATCTATCTATCTATCTATCTATCTATCTATCTATCTATCTATCTATCTATCTATCTATCTGTCTGTCTGTCTGTCTGTCTGTCTGTCTGTCTGTCTGTCTGTCTGTCTGTCTGTCTGTCTGTCTGTCTGTCTGTCTGTCTGTCTGTCTGTCTGTCTGTCTGTCTGTCTGTCTGTCTGTCTGTCTGTCTGTCTGTCTGTCTGTCTGTCTGTCTGTCTATTTGTCTGTCTATCTATCTATCTATCCTGTTTGTCTGTCCTTTTCTCTCTCTCTCTCTCTCTCTCTCTGGGACGTGATCAGCATCTCGATCTTCATCTTTGATGCTGGTGAAAGTTGTTTTGAAGTGAGCAGATGAAGCGAGGGCCGGCGTGTCGAGAGCGGGTGTGTCTGCGTGACCCCCGGTGACCCCGTCGCCACAGCGGGGCCGTTTGATGTGAGCCGCTCCCCCCCTAATTACAGTCGCCGGACCGGCACCGCCTTAGACAAATCCTGCCCGCGCAGCGGAGCTGCAAGTGACAGCGGCGGTTTGACCCGTCTGTCTCTCTCTCCCGGAGCGGGCGGATTGATATTCCACTCGCGTCCTCACGGCCAGAACGGGGCGCTAGGATCGTGCCAGATTCGCAATTACAGATATTAAAATGCATTTAGAGAAAGACAAGGCAGGCTTTGATATTATGGATCAGGGCAGTGAAATACTAAAGGAGAATTTAGTGCCGGCCAAGTGAGATCACCCGTCATGTGACAGGAAATGAACAGCCTTGCTGAGTCACAAGCGTGGCTACTGAGAACCAGCTGGAGCATTTTATGTTGTTTCTATTGCAATTTCTTAACATCATTTTCTTGACTCGTCGTTTGTTAAAACTTCCAAAAGTTGAGATCCACAAAAATGGATTAAAGATGCAAAAGAAGATGATAACTGAATGGCAGGTCAAGTACAGTATATCTTTAGTTGTATAAATTAGGGGTGTGAAGTTTGGTACACACCTCAGTTTTGGGATCATTGTTCGTTACGAGTTCAGTACAAGAGCAAAAAGCTACAAATCTACAATGGTAGGCCTCACTTCATTTATATCGAGCAGACAGAAGAGTTCAAATGACAGTTTGTTCCACCTAGCAGCATTAGCCCCCTAGTTGGTACAGCCTCCTCTGTAAACCCTCACGCTCAAAATAATGAGTTGGTTTGAGTAGAGCCAACTCAAATTAAACAAATTAGTTCAAACAAATTAGTATTTAAAACTTTCTTTTTCTTTTGAGTTCTCAAAACTGACACATTTTGAGTAATCTGAACTGCTTCACTGTTTTGAGTTTTATGAACTTGTTTCTTTTAATTTAGACTAATTTAAATTTAACTGAAACTGGGCTGTGACTTCAATTTCCCAGCATGCTTTGCCATGACACTTAAAAAAGGAGAGTAAATGCCAAAATTAAGTGTTATATTATGTTTTTTTTTGTGCAAGATTAAGTGTTTAATGTTTTGCTATGCTAGTTTAGAAGAGTTTCTGTCATGTTCGTGTTTTTGGGGGGTTGACGACATGGGCTAACAGCGGGGGGGCAATAAACATAAAATTTCTCAAGGGCAATTTTTGAAATAATACAGCCAAAATTGTACCTGTAAGGATATGTGTGGCGTTTTGGTGCACTGAAAAATAATCTTATGTCCGTTTTTCTTTTCTCTGTCATTTTATCTGGCCAACAAAACAAAGCAATAGTTGTTTAAATATGAGTTTTCATAGGTTCACCACGCGGTAATATTACAATTATTAATTTGTCTTGCTTCATCCACTTAGCATTGAGAAAAACTCAACACAGCCTAATATCAGTACACAGTGGGGGATTTACAACAAGCCACTAAACTATAATCGCTAACATATCAGACTCATGGAAAAACACATCTGTTATCATCATTTTTTTGTCATTGCCAATTTATTAATAACTCAGCATCGTCTGTTTTAAAGAGAAAAGAATCACTTCATCCGATGTTTAAAGTGAATAAAATATCTTTGACATAGACTTACAGGAGTTCCACAACTACTGAAGAACTTTGTTCTCTCCCACTGGACTCCCACTGTCTGTGTGTGTGTGTGTGTGTGTGTGTGTGTGTGTGTGTGTGTGTGTGTGTGTGTGTGTGTGTGTGTGTGTGTGTGTGTGTGTGTGTGTGTGTGTGTGTGTGTGTGTGTGTGTGTGTGTGTGTGTGTGTGTGTGTGTGTGTAGGTGAGGTGTGCGATGGATCAAACCACAGTGAGGCAAGAGAGGAGGGACTTAAAATGTTTCTAAACTTAAAATTAACTGGTTAAATCTAGCCAAGTTTCCACTACTAAAATATTAAAATATTTGATTACTTTCATTAAATTGTATGAAATTGGCTTACTCAAATATTTGAAGTTAAGAGCAATTAAAATGCATGAGTACAAAATACAAATCTGCAAGTTCTGCTAACTTAAACTGTACATTTCTTAACTTAAAAAATGTGAGTTTTGCCAACTTATTCAGGTTTACGGTGTACTAAGCAGTAAACAGAAAGCAGAATAGCTCATTTTTTTGTAGGGTTGATTAAAAAAAACTAAAGGTATTTGGACACAATAGCTACAAAACTGAAAAGCATCTCTTGTGTTATAAAAGTACAAAATAAATAGAATAATGAAAAATGTCATGCATTTTGACTTATTTACACTGTTAAAAAGTTGATGCTCATGATAAACATGGACAACATTTCAAAAAACCAGTTGGACGTATGACGGAGTATTTCAGTGCCAAATACACTCCTTCAGGATTCAAACAAGTTTTGGAAAGTTTTTTTCGAGGATGGCCCTGTATGACATCATAAAGGGCGGAATTCCTTATATGGGCTTTTCTCCAGTAAGAGCGAGAGCCAGTGTGCGTCCATCAATGAGACGGCAGTGTCAATGTCACTAAAGAAGTGTGTTTCTGGTGTGAGGGAAAGATCACCTTGTTCAGCTTCACAAATAACCCAGAGTTAAGGGAACAGTGGATGCAGTTTGTGTTTCCGGAGTTCTGCAAGTGTGTGTGTTTGCTCCCGGTCATGAGTGGAAACTGCATCAAATGTGTGTGTTTTGTTGGCAATCGGTGCGAAAGTGGATGTAATGTGAACAACACTAACGTATAGTGAATAGAAAGTTATCCAAGGATAATGCCTTGATGTGTGTGTGTGTGTGTGTGTGTGTGTGTGTGTGTGTGTGTGTGTGTGTGTGTGTGTGTGTGTGTGTGTGTGTGTGTGTGTGTGTGTGTGTGTGTGTGTGTGTGTGTGTGTGTGTGTGTCTTTAGCTCCGCCCACTGCACGCCTCCACGGACTCGGCTGTTTTCAGAAAGAATCAGTACAGTGTATCAGTCTTTTATAAATATCTGAAAAAACTAAAAACTCTTGGGAGATATGAAGAATCAACACTACTCTATAGATACTTCTACTGGCAGAAACTGTGCGTGTTAACCCCCCCACCCCCAAACAAAAGTTCCCCCTTAAAGTTCAATATTACGTTTTTCAAAGAAATCACGGAACGGTGAGCGAGAAGGAGAAAAAAAGTCTACTTCACCTTTCCACGAGGAGACGGCGAGTGACGCGACACACATATTTCATCACTGGACTGTAGTGAGACGACACAAATCAACACAACGACTAATGATTTACTCTCATTATAACAGCGGAAACAACTTAAAATACTCCGTCATTAATGCTCTTACAGATAAGAGTAAGACATCATTCCAAACTGCTTAGAGTCTATTTTTAAGTGTGTACCCTCATGATAAAAACAAAAACATTGTGCTTTTGTAAAATAAGGGGGGGAAAAAATCGCTTTCTGTGAAGTTTGTGGAGCGCGTCACAAAAATGTATCAGCGTACAGGCTACTAGCAAGCTCTTGCGTGCATCTGAACTCTTGTTTTGCGTTGGTGCATAGATTGTCTCTTCTTTTCCTGCTCTTTTCCCTGTTGTGGCGGTTAGCAAACAGCGTTGCGTTACCATGCGCGCCCCCTTCTGGACTGGAGTGTGAATGTATTCATCGTCTGTATGTACTGAACATATAGTACATATATATAATATTATAGCCTGAATTTTTTTTAAACTAGTGTGTGAAACAGAACACATGATAAACATTTAGTTCATTAAATGTAAATGTAATGTTCAAGTGGTGTTATCATTTCACATATAGGGTTATTTTCATAGTATACATACTGCAAAAATGGTACTTATAGTATCATAGTATGCAATGTTACACACAGTTCGAGTGTTGGTTTGAATACAAATGTCTGCAGAGTTTGTGTGTGTGTGACAGGCAGCGAGAGAGAAAGAGAGAGAGAGAGACATACAAGTCGTCCTCTAAGTTTAATGAAAAACAGCGTTGTGAGTTACTGGCATGCTAATGAAGCATCTTTGTCCAGTCAGGGACGGCAAACTAATCGCTTCTCTCCTCCAAACGCTCCTAAACGCTCCATTAGTCCAGAAGTGGATGAGGGATCTGATACGCCGAGCTCGGCTCTATTTATTAGCGTCTCTGAAATGGCTAGCCACACACATTTGCTTAGCTATCTAAATGAGGCCATTTGTTCTGTTTATATATAAAGTTAATTGCAGTAACTAACACAAAACCCTTAAAAGAAGTCTTTGAGGAAATCACGTTTAAGCTAATTTTTTTTAGCTAACTGCAGTAACTAACTAAAATCCCTAAAAGACGCCTTTAACCATGCTTAAGCAATTTATTTTTTTAGCTGCAGTATCTGACACAAAACCCTAAAAGATGTTATTTATCATGTTTGAGCTATTTTTTTGTTTTAGCTAATTCCAGTAGCTAACACAAAACCCTAAAAGAGAAGTCTTTGAGTAAGCTAATTTTTAGCTAACAGGTAATCCCTTCATCTAACCGTACAAATAGACAAACTTTTCTGTAGGCTACAATAAAACTCTGTCCATCTGGTTATAACAGACGGAGAAACTGGTCTCAGATTTGGCTCTGTGTCCTTCAACCTCAACTAATTCTGCTGCTTAAAACCTCATTTCAGATACAATTAGCCTTTAACTTGTGAAAAGCCTTGGAAGATCCCATGAAATAAAAATAGGATCTTGTGGCTTTTAGTCCATGTCTATTAGCATTAGCTTTGAGGTCATCGAAGTTGACGAAACAAACTTTCAGCAGATGTACAAAATGGGAATGATGTCTCCAATACCGCTGACTAGCAATAGCAAGTCAGCTAGCATTCGAGATAGATAGATAGATAGATAGATAGATAGATAGATAGATAGATAGATAGACAGACAGACAGACAGACAGACAGACAGACAGACAGACAGACAGACAGACAGACAGACAGACAGATATAGATAGATAGATAGATAGATAGATAGATAGATAGATAGATAGATAGATAGATAGATAGATAGATAGATAGATAGATAGATAGATAGATAGATAGATAGATAGATATGAATGTGCACTGATAAAAGCTCTCAGGTTTTTGCCACGGCCTCAGTTTTGCTGGGTCTCGGCGTTCATGTAGCAATAAACCTCCATGGCAGTCTGACATGTAGATAAATATGCCGTATGATCTAATTCCTGGTATCTGTGGGTCATGGTGTAATCATAACTGTAATCACGCGCGCCGTTATTATAGCGCGTGTCTGTCAGCGCGCGCTCCCCTCAGAGGAAACCTCCGTGTTTCGCTGCTTTTCCTTCTGTATTTCTCTCAGGATTGTAATTAGAGAAGAGCGAGGAAGGCTAGAAAACGCTTCCTCTCCTTAATTATCTGTGGAAGCCTTTGTGTGTTTGTGTGTGCCGGCGCGGAGTGGGAGATTTCATTTGAATAAAATTGAATTTAATCACCATGTAGAGAGCGCGAGAGCAGGGGAAACATTTGCAGCCCTCAGGGTCAACATTACATGAAAAAGAAATTAAAACAAGTAAACATATTTCTCCTGTTTGGTGCCGTGGAGCTGGAGGGGGCTGCAAAATTGTATTTGCTGCTGTGTGAACAAATTTTTCACTCTGTTCCGGGAATATTAGCTCTCTCTGCCCCCTCGCCTTTCTTTGACATCTGCCTGCTTACGTCCTGTGAGCGGTTTTACCCGAATTAACATCTAATCTAATATCATGCCCAGTGTGTGGTTGTTGATTAACGCCGGCGCTGTTCTTGCAGATGGTTTTGTTGATTATGACGCGAAACATATTTCACGCGTCGTTTCAGAACCGCGTATTTCTAAACAGTATTTAAGGAGACATAGGCCATCTTCAGGTGTGAACAAAGTCTACACAACTCTAATTGAGTAAAAGTACTGGTCAAATATGACTCTGTTACAAGTGAATGTTCTAAAAAACAGATTTTTACTTAAGTAAGTATTTGTTTTTAAAAGTTCTGAAAGGATTAGTTCACTTTCAAATGAAAATGTTCTAAGTTTACTCGCCCTCGTCTCATCCAAGGTGTTCGTGTAATGTATTTGGGGAAAACATTCCAGGATTTTTCTCCACATAATGGACTTCAATGGGAACCTACGGTTGAAGGTCCAAATCAAGGGAAGGGCTTCAGAGGCTCTGACCAATCCCACACGAGGAATTGAGTCTGATCTAGCGAGACAATCTGCCCTTTACAAGAGGAAAAAACAACATTTGTATACTTTTTTTTAACCTAAATTGCTCATCTTTTGCCGCTCTGCGACACACCACGGATTGCGTAATCACGTTGTAGATGCGGAAGTACCGCGATGGATTCTGATTGGCTGTTAATGTTTTTATCGTTCATCAGCTGGAAAAAATCGTTCTGAAAGTTATTGCACAAATATTGTTTATCTATGCCATTAACGTTATAGTTGTGGTGCGGACTCTGCTATTCTTTTATATCTTTAAAACTATTTCGTTATCGTTATAGTTATCATCGTTGCCTTAAAGGTGAATTTTAGCATTGGGAATTGCAACCATAGATACATAATAAAGGCTAGAAGTCTTACGGCGGAGTCTCTAACGTCATCACCGGCGGCCATCTTGTCACAGGCAAGCTTTCTGGCGGGCTCCTGATGTAAGGTGAGTGATTTGAACACAAATACTCTTATCTCGCTGAAATCTTGACAGATTTACAAATGGTTTGGTTTCTTACAAACGTTATTAACAAGGCTATAATTGTGGATGCTTGAACAAATTATGAATTATTCATAAGTATGCAGTGTCATAACTACATCTCTGACGTTTATAACAAACCAAACAGTTTGAAAATCGGTAGAAAACTGAGCAAGTCATGGTTATTTAAAAAGTACACACACTATTAATAGAGAGGCGAAGGGAAGGAAAATATGTGCTAGAAAAAAGTGTACAAGCAATAGGGATAACCACACCCTGGAGAGGATTGTGAAACAAAACCCATTCAAAAATGTGGGGGAGATTAACACAATGTTAGGAGTGAGCGAGCTAACTGTGACAAGATGGCCGCCAGGTGCGGACGTCGACCCCCATTGGCCAGCAGCGCGGACGAGACATCTAGCCATTATGTATATCTATGATTGCAACAGCCCGCGCTCACCCCTCCCTTTCAAAGCACATAGAGAAGCTACGGTGGCCCACACTGGACAAAGATGTCGTCATCGGAGGCAGCAGAGAGTAGCTAGCGCTCTGTAGAGAAGTTTGTCCGTTTTGGGCTACTGTAGAAACATAATGCTACAAAATGGCGACTTCACTGTAAGGGGACCCACGGTGTGTATAGATATACACCGATCAGGCATAACATTATGACCTGGTGAAGTGAATAACACTGATGATCTCTGTTAGTGGGTGGGATATATTAGACAGCAAGTGAACATTTTGTCCTCCAAGTTGATGTGTTAGAAGCAGGAAAAATGGGCAAGCTTAAGGATTTGAGCAAGTTTGACAAGGGCCAGATTGTGACGGCTAGACGACTGGGTCAGAGCATCTCCAAAACTGCAGCTCTTGTAGGGTGTTCCCGGTCTGCAGTGGTTAGTCTTTATCAAAAGTGCTCCAAGGAAGGACCAGTGGAGAACCAGCCACAGGGTCATGGGCGGCCGAGGCTCATTGATGCACGTGAAGGCTGGCCCATGTGGTCCGATCAAACAGACGAGCTACTGGAGCTCAAACTGCTCAAGAAGTTAATGCTGGTTCTGGTACGTGTGCGTGGCTTACCTAGGGAACACATGGCACCAGGTGCACTATGGGAAGAAGGCGTGGCGGTGATGCTTTGGGCAATGTTGTTGGCCCCCAAATTCCACAGATCTCAATCTAATCGAGCATCTGTGGGATGTGCTGAACAAACAAGTCCGATCCATGGAGGCTCCATCTCACAATTTACAGGACTTAAAGGATCTGGATAAAGGATTATGTAAAGTCTGAGAACATAGTTATGTATATGATATTGCATTTCTGTCAATAGATCCTCACAAATACTACACACTGCACCTTTAAGAATGCAGACACCTTTGTTGATTATAATGGGAGAAATTATTATTTTGTGTTTTAGTTATTTGACTGGCTGCGCTTCACTGGCTTACAATGTACACATTGATTTTGAGCTTTTTCCCCAGATTAACGTCTAATCAAATATTCTGCCCCAAAAAGTTTTCTCTGGAGCTCTGCACCTCTCCTTGTCATCGCACTGAGACTTCACACAACTTTCATCTCCTTTGACTGAAGTTTTGTGTTCCTTGTTAACTGGAAGGAGATGCTAACGCACCACCCGCCTCCTTCTGCTTTTTTTTCCAAGCGCTCTTAATCGTGTTTTAAGCCCTGCTTTGCGAGGGGGCTTGTAAATTCATTACGGCTTTGCGGTCGGCAGACGGATGCGGCCTCTTCCTGGTCTCACTACATTATAAATGGACTTGCTGGCCAGATAATTAAAGCCACGATGCTCTGACATAATTCTCCATTAAGCAATAATGCGATAAGGATGAAGTGCGAATCCTTGCCCTCTTTAGGAACAGACGTCTAGAGCGCATAATGTAATTCTGTTTGTGGCAGTTCGTAAACGTCTTAATGAATCGGAATAGCCTAGAGTGGACATCAACGGGCAGAGTGGCATTTCAGTTGTGTTGAAATACCCCCTTATTTAAACAACAGGTCAGGAAATCCTTCAGAACTGAAGTGGTTACTTATGATAATGATGAATGTGCGTGTAGGAGCCGGGAATGCATATTAAATATCTTCAAGATCATTTTAGTTCTTGAGCAAAACCTAAAGAATACACATTTTGGAATTAGCTGATAATCATCTGCTGGCTGCTATCAAACACTAGATGCTAATCCAGTGACATTTATGGTCGAAATGCCCATCTTTAAAGCCCACGCACCAAGAACGATAACTATAACGATAACTATATACTATATAGCGTCCACACCAACACACCATATAGTTGTGTTTATTATAAGCTCGTCTATTACTTTAAATGCTTGCGCTCTTTAAAGCAGGATGGATTCTGATTGGCTGTCAATGTTTTGAATAAAAAATTGCTCTGAAAGTGATTTCAACGGTATCATTTCTCTGTGCCGTTATCGTTAAACTTGTGGTTTGGACAATTTTTTTATATTTAGAACGATTTTTCAGAACTATATCGTCATTGTTATCATCCTCGGTGTGAACCGGCCTTTACTTCAGTGCTTCAAACAATGTTTTACCGCAAGTTCATTTGTTAGTTACTGGTAGTACAATTCAGTGTTTGACTTTAAAGCTAAGGTGTGCCATTTATGAGCAAATAGCGCAGTATTTAAAATAGTTTTCAAACAGATTTCCCAAATACTTCCCGTCTACCATTAGTCACGTTTCCATTAGCCTTCAAATTGCGCAAATTGAACTTGAAAACTAAATTTTAGGAAAGTGTATCCCATATATTGAAAAAAAAATAGTGTTTTTTCAAGCAATTAAAAAAAGGAATGTTTCGCAAAACTGCATTGGAAACAGTTTTTCGCTAGCCTAGAAATCTAGATGCACCCTAGCGGCAGCTAATCTAATTTGCAGCCAGGGTCGTCTCGCAACTCTCTGTTGGCTTGCGAGCTGGAAAAAACAAACTCTGGTGAGGCCAATCACATCGTGTATAGAGTCGGTGGGCGGGCTTAACATAATGATGGCAGAGTTGCCGCGGTTCCGCTTGCTACTTGAAAACAAAGAAGCAGGAGAACAGTGGTCTTTCGAATCGGCTTTGGCCGTGATTCTGGAAGACTTGGAGTTCAGCTTTTCTTTGAGAAAAGAACAAAGAACGACACTGAAGTAATTATTAAGAAAGGAAGATGTGTTCAGAGTTTTGCCGACTGGATACGGCGAAAGTTTAATCTATCAACTAGCTCCGCTTCACCTTCTCCGTTGCTCTGGTTGGTTGTAGCGCTATCCTATTGCGTGCAGAGGGAATTTGAAAGACAACCGTTTATCCCACCCCTCGGATTGAGCCCTGGCAATGGTGTGTTCCCAGACCCAACATCTTGATGTGGACCTCATGCATTTGACCTCATCTATGAATGCTCAAGTATAAGTGCTTTCCATGGCATTAACGCTTGGATAACACGGCTACATCTCTTTCGATTAAAAACAATGGCAAGTACGGTGGCTGCGATATATGTAAACCTACCAACATCCTTCGCCATGAGTTTTGGAATGACATCACGAGAGGAAATAATACGCTTTAGTCGCATAACATCAGTGTAATGAAGTTCGTTGATATGGGAAGAAGGAGGCGGGAACCGGCGAACGTTAAAAGACTTTAATCAAATAATAAACACAAAATGAAAGTTAAAGCGCCAGCCCCTCACGGACGACTGCCGTGCACACACACACATAAAAAACAACAACAAAAAAAACAACGTAAAGTCCAGGCCTGGTCCTCTCTCGTCCTTCACTGGAGTCGCTCATCCTTATATGCCTCCAGGCTCCCTCATGTAAGGACTCCAGGTGTGCCTCGCAGGTGACGCTCATTCTTAATCACTCACCGGTCTCGCTCGCTCCTCCCACGTGTCTCACTCGTCAACCTCGCCACATGCCTCTGTCGCCCCTCGCAGGCCAGGGGGTACACCCGTGATGCCCCCCCCGGGGGGCCATTCTCTCCTTCTCCCGCATCTCCCGCGACTGGGGGTATGAACAGATGAGACGAGAGAAACGGGAGATGGAGAGACAGACAGCGACAAGACGAGAGAGTGGAGAGAGGAAAAAAAAATAAAAAGACTTGGTCCGGTTCCTTGACGTACTGTTGCTCGGTTGGCACCAAGATGTTAGCAGCAGATCCTTTAAGTCCTGTAAGTTGTGAGGCGTGGCCTCCATGGATCGGACTTGTTTGTTCAGCACATCCCACAGATGCTCGACTGGATTGAGATCCGGGGAATTTGGAGGCCAACAACATTGCCCAAAAAACCACTGAAAGAATTTTGTTGACTTGTGTATTTACATTATCCCAGATGTTTCCAGGAATGTTTAAATCCAAAGAAACAAGCGGGATACGGACATCAATGACCATTCCCGTGTTACCCTTGATTTCCGGTTTGATTTTGTAGAAACCATGGAAACACCAAACACGCTTTATTATATGATGTGTTTTATTAGACACTGTTTGGATCATTGATGGACAGAAACTCATGAGCGGAAATTCTCGTCTGCCGCATCATAAAATCTGCGAAATCAAGGCGTCTTCAAGCCACGCCTTTGTTTTGAATAAGCAAAAAATTACATATTGTGCCTTTAATGGATCACGCCTACTTTTCCCCCAGAGTAAGATAAGTCCATATACACCATTCTCATCTCCGTGCGTGCCATAACTCTGTCTGACGCACCCACTGCTAGCCTAGCTTAGCACAAAGACTGGAGGTAAATGGCTCCAGCTAGCCTACCACTCAATAAGAGACAAAATAACGCCAACAAAATTGTGATTTTCTAGGCCGATATGTCTAGGAACTATACTCTCATTCCTGCGTAATAATCAAGGAACTTTGTGCCGTCCCATGAGTGCAGCGGCGTAATGATATTACACAGCGTCTGAAAATAGGCTAACTTCCGTCAAAATAACCAACGTGACAACCGGCTTACACAGGGATCGCTAGAGACTATTTTCAGGCGCTGTGTAATATCATTGCGCCGCCGCACTCATGGGATGGCTCACAGCTCTTGATTATTATGCAGGAATGAGAGTATAGTTCCTAGCCATATCAGTCTAGAAAATCACAACTTTGTTGCCGTTATTTTGTCTCTTATTGAGCGGTAGGCTAACTGGAGCCATTTACCTCCAGTCTTTGTGCTAAGCTAGGCTAGCGGTGGGTGCGTCAGACAGAGTTATGGCACGGAGATGAGAATGGTATGTATGGACTTATCTAACTCTGGGGATACGGTAAGATAAAGTCCCAAAAAGTCGTTGTGATCCTTTAATGGAAACGCCATCATTACTTAAAGCTACACTGTGTGATATTTTCCCCCATCTATTGGTGAAAAGGTATATGACCATCCAGTGAATTTTAGTTTCTGATTCTAATTCCGATTTCGTTTTAACTCCTACGGTGGCCGATTTAGTCCAAGATTAACATGGCTTCCAGTTCGACCTCGTCCACATTCGACACGGTGCCATCGAGTGTTAAAACGCCAAAGGCGAAGCTTGAATTTACGGATATGTCCCTCTTTGGCTAATGTACTTTCAAGATGGAGGGGCAACATGGCGACCCGCATTCTAACCCTCACCCGTATGTGTTTACAATGGCATATTATAAACTTACCAGAATACTTTATTACTTGAAAGAAGTAAATAAACATTAATGAGCACATATATTTTTGAAAGAACTAAGTGTTTTTAGCTAAGAATAAACTAAAAAAGTTACACAGTGTAGCTTTAATCATTTTTTTATCGACATTTAGAAAATTTTGCAAAAGTTATGCGCAAATCTTTAATGGAAACCATCAGGCTACTGGCAGTCCTGTCCCAAAATCATATTTTATTTATTCATATTTGTGTCTGTATATTATACATATTTTAACCCTGTAAATTTCCAATGTAAAATCTGGCCCCAGAAGCAAAACCAGTTGAAAAACACTGAGCACAACCGAATGATTGGTTTGAGAGCTCTACTTACAAGCAAACAGCTTGCAGAGATAGAGGAAGGGACAGAGGGAAGGAAGGAACGGTGCCAGAGAGATTGCGGGGTCATTGGGCTGAAGGACGCGTGTTGTCGGCCCCTCTGGCTGTGCTGTCCGCAGCAGGCATATGTTCCCGGCCTCAGCGGTCCCTCCTGTCTGAATGTGAAGGGGGTCGTGGCCACTGCTGCATTTTAATCCTCTAAATGGAAAGTTTGGAAATGCTATTATCTTCCATCTGTCGGCCCCCCGCTCACGAAAGGGCCCGCGCTCCGCCGGCTGACAGGACCCGAGCGCCTCGCTGGATCTCACGAGAGGGCAGCCAAGATCTGCGTTAACTCGAGAACATGTCTGACATCCAAAGAATCCCAGGGTTCAAGACTTTAAACTTAAAAACGGCATTTGCTTCCCAGCCGGAGATCTTCAAAGGGAAAAAGTGCTTCCTCCACTTAGCTGTAGCGCTTGAGCAAAGCTACCCAGAGAGACGGCGCCCAAACACAACACGAAATATTATTTATGCTTATTTATCAAATGCGTAGTTAATGTTTCTGAGGGGCATGAAACTGCATTCCATGGCAAAAAAGTGCAGTGTTTTTATGCATACCATGGTTCATGCATGCTTTTATATAGTACTCAGATGTGGCTTTGGCACTTTTGTGGAACCATATTCATGCACCATGATATTGATGGTATAAACCATGAAGTTACTATAAATCATGTCTAATAATATTAAAGGGGATATATGTACAATTCAGAAACCCTTGTTAATAGCGACACCTGTGGCCAGTATGTGAACTGCAGCCAGCAACTTATTGCTCTGCTAGCACGCGTTTCAAGGATATACTTGAATGAAAATTAGCCCATGATTTACTCACCCTCAATTGTTGTCTCGTTTATGAAGTCCATAAAAGTGCATCTATCCATCATATAACTGCTCCACACGGCTCCGGGGGTTAATAAAGGCCTGCACCAGCGAAGCGATGCGTTTGTGTAAGAAGAATATCCATTTTTAAAACTTTATACACTCTAAAAAATGCTGGGTTAAAAAACAACCCAAGTTGAGTTGAAAATGGACAAACCCAGCAATTGGGTTGTTTTAATCCACTTTTATGATGGATAGATGCACTTTTATGATGGATGTATGCACTTTTATGATGGATGGATGCACTTTTATGATAGATGTATGCACTTTTATGATGGATGTATGCACTTTTATGATGGACAGATGCACTTTTATGATGGATAGATGCACTTGTATGATGGATGGATGCACTTTTATGATGGATAGATGCACTTTTATGATGGATGGATGCACTTTTATGATGGATAGATGCCCTTTTATGATGGATGGATGCACGTTTATGATGGATGGATGCACTTTTATGATGGATGGATGCACTTTTATGATGGATGGATGCACGTTTATGATGGATGGATGCACTTTTATGATGGATGGATGCACTTTTATGATGGACAGATGCACTTTTATGATGGATGGATGCACTTTTATGATGGATAGATGCACTTTTATGATGGATAGATGCACTTTTATGATGGATAGATGCACTTTTATGATGGATGGATGCACTTTTATGATGGATAGATGCCCTTTTATGATGGATGGATGCACGTTTATGATGGATAGATGCACTTTTATGATGGATAGATACACTTTTATGATGCATAGATGCACTTTTATGATGGATGGATGCACTTTTATGATGGATAGATGCACTTTTATGATGGATGGATGCACTTTTATGATGGATGGATGCACTTTTATGATGGATAGATGCACTTTTATGAATAATAGATGCACTATTATGATGGATAGATGCACTTTTATGATGGATGGATGCACTTTTATGATGGATGGATACACTTTTATGATGCACAGATGCACTTTTATGATGGATGGATGCACTTTTATGATGCATAGATGCACTTTTATGATGGATGGATGCACTTTTATGATGGATAGATGCACTTTTATGATGGATGGATGCACTTTTATGATGGATAGATGCACTTTTATGATGGATGGATGCACTTTTATGATGGATAGATGCACTTTTATGATGGATGGATGCACGTTTATGATGGATGGATGCACTTTTATGATGGATGGATGCACTTTTATGATGGATAGATGCACATTTATGATGGATAGATGCACATTTATGATGGATGGATGCACTTTTATGATGGATAGATGCACTTTTATGATGGATGGATGCACTTTTATGATGGATGGATGCACTTTTATGATGGATAGATGCACATTTATGATGGATAGATGCACATTTATGATGGATAGATGCACTTTTATGATGGATATATGCACTTTTATGATGGATGGATGCACTTTTATGATGGATAGATGCACATTTATGATGGATAGATGCACATTTATGATGGATGGATGCACTTTTATGATGGATAGATGCACTTTTATGATGGATGGATGCACGTTTATGATGGATGGATGCACTTTTATGATGGATGGATGCACTTTTATGATGGATAGATGCACATTTATGATGGATAGATGCACATTTATGATGGATGGATGCACTAATTGCATGATGTGTCATAGATTGTCACATCCTTTTGATTTTTCCCAGCAAAAACATCTCGAGTCTTTCACATAAAAATCTTTTTACAGGCTTTCGTAAACAACCTAGAGAAGAGCTTGTTTTTACATTTTTGTTACAAGCTGTTCATATTGCCATAAAAAAGCGATTCGTATGGAAATTCTTACATTTGGCCCCTTTCACATGGTATTGTGTCTAAAAAATAATTGCACTTCTTTTTAAGAGATGGTAAAAAAAAAAGGCAATACCATGGTGTTGTGAGCAATCACTTTAAATGTGGATCTTACCAAAATGGTATTATCATGTTTTGGACATTGTACTATGGTAATGCCATGGCATTTAATCATGAATGAATGCTATATTATAATATTTAGATAAAAGCTCAAAAACATGGCATTTACATGTGCAAAAAACATAATACCAGGGCACTTTTATTTATGTTTTTCCATCAAGTCCATCTGAACACACACACACACACACACACACACACACACACACACACACACACACACACACACACACACACACACACACACACACTCTCTCTCTCTCTCTCTCTCTCTCTCTCTCTCTCTCTCTCTCTCTCTCTCTCTCTCTCTCTCTCCTCTAGTCTGTGTGTGGCGGCTTTGTGCAATCGCTTCCGTGGATGTTATTCTGGAAACTGGAATTAAACCTGACTCTAACCTAATCCCGTTTTATTGCCATCTATTTCATTTCACAGAATACGGAGGGGTGCCACTAAGCACTAACACACACACACACACACACACACACACACACACACACACACACACACACACACACACACACAGGTGATAAAGCTCTGCTGTGGATAGTGTGCGCTCAGACAAGCCGCAAACACATTGAACTCGCATTACAATCATCACATCACCTCATTTTACACCGGAAATTCAATTTCAACTCAGCAGCAGCTAAGATGAACTAGCTAGTCGCCCTTTTTGATTATTCATATCTTCATGTCTCGTTTAGTCGAGTAGCACAACAGTTTCTGAAATAACGTGTAAATAACCTCGAGGGATCGAGTCACGTGCTCGCAGTTGTATTTGGGCGCTATGAATCAAATCTCCTCAAACTCTGAACTCTAGGAGCACAATACCCGACCAATTCTCTCATCTGTGTAAACAACCACGAGGGATTATGAACCGAGAGCTTTACCTGTTTCATATTCAATATGTTTTTGATAATTAATTGACCTTTACCCGCTCGCGGAGGCTGAATATCGTTAACTCCCAGAACTCAAATGTCAACAAGCGGAATGGGGGACGTCTAATTCACGCAAGTGTAGAATAAATTGCTTCTCATACATGTTCCTGCATATGACAAATTGATTTGTGGAAAGTCAGATGGAAAGAGGGAAAATCCAGCAGACAGAACTGCAAACACGCACTCAAATGTAATTGAAGTCCCCGCAGCCGGGAGGCAACGCGCGCTCTTTCCCGCCCTTAATTTGTTGGGTTAACAGTCTTTCGGTCAATAAAACGAATCTAAATCATTTTCCCTCTGCGTGTGAGCGCAGATGATTATTCAATATCAAGCTTTTTTGGAGATGTTTGCTTGCTGATGCACTATTTCCTGTCAGTCTTCTAGCAACATGCTGCTGGTTATGCCAATAACGTCTTTTTAATTTACCGTTCGTATCGTGATTGAAAATCCATTATATCGCGATGTGAGGCAGAATTAAAGAGATGGCTTTTTGTTTGCTCTCACGTCCGTGGGTTATGATAGTAGTCAGATTTCACTGGGATGTGGCCCTGACGCTGACAAAGGCGCTATAAAAGGAACGATATTCATTCATAACGCCCAAATTACAGCCGAGCACCTGGCCTCCGGTCGTCCTTTAACCATAGCCCATTTAGTCATGTTCCCTGCTCTCCAAAGCACAGGTGATCATGGCATTGTTAGGCACATTATCTCTCCTAATTGCAAGGTTGACACCAAACATTACGGATGGTTTGCGCTTTCCTCTGTTCGCGCGCTGGGCTTCCTCGCCCAAAAAAGGAAGCCGCAGCCCTTTCTAAGAACTGCTGATGGCCTTATTTTTCTTTTTTCCCCCCACACCAGGGATAAGGTTATCTGAGCAATTCGTCATGGAGTTTGCAGATAATTAGCTTTTTAAAGTTTCCCCCGAAGTCAAGACTGTCCTTGCAAGGGCGAACCTGTCTCTGGAAAAATGATTCAGCTATAAACAAAAGTTTTGAGCCAGAATCCCCCAAAAAGTGTAGTTTCCCACAGAATGACTTATCCATGACGCACTGTTGCATCATTTTAGATATGTCTGCATATCTACAAAAACCTACATAATGTATTTTTATATCATTACAAAACAAAGATAATTTGTTATGGGTCAATGACAAATAAGGTTTTCAAGATAAAAACAGGCAAAACAGTCCAAAAATTATTCATATTGGTTTTACAGCTTTTATTAATTCATTATCAAACAAGATTTCAGATTTTACCACCCAGAAAACCTCAGGTGGTGCGACCATATTGTTTTAAAATATGAATCATTGTAGTGTCTAAAATACATATCACATGGTAAATTCCCTTTCCATTTCTTTATGTATTGCCCTTTTAGTCCAATTCATATAAACGGACACTTTTCTATGCGTTCAAACACCCAATAGTTTTTATGTTTTTTATCAATTATTGGTATACATTATATAACAGTTTACAGTTATATTTCTTACTTCATTTTGCAATTGCAGTGGGAATTGATAGTTTTAAATGTAAATTTGCTGGGCGCACCACCTGACCTGATTTCAAACTCAATTCAAATCTAACAGGCATTAACTTGGACACCTATACAAATGTTTGACCATGTGCTCAGGGTTATACAGATTTTTTTTTTTAATCAAATACACATTTTTATAATAACAACACATTTTCAAAGTTTTCCAGGGGTCATACCACCTGACACAAGTTGAATCAACCTCATCATTATTCAAAAATGTCAAATTATCTGATATTTATGGGAGGGTGACTAACATTGTTCCTCTGGGGTCTTCTCTGTGATGGCATATGCTGGTTTTCTTAAAGAAACAGTGCATAAAATGGCATTTTTATGTCGGTCGCTCTCCCTGACATTTGAAGAAGTAAATGTTTCGGACAAAAGTTTTTTAAGTAATAGAATAGTTTTCAAATAGGATGGATACACTAGGAATTTAACATAATCATGCCAAACTATTTAATTAAGAATTTGACTGAGAAAATGAACCGTTTTATTGCAGTTTTGTTTTCTGCTTGTACGTTCGGACAGTCGCACCACCTGACATTTTTGGTCTTTCAAACACCACAACTCAAAAAGTCAATTGAATTTCAAACAAATGAAAAGGGTTTCTTATAAAGGAAATATTTTGAATTAATTATCATGTATGACATGTATTTATTTTTTATTTTTTTAGGAAAATAATGAATTCGGACACAAAAAATACATATATATACACGTAATACGCAAATTCTATCTATTCTTAAAAAAAGATATATATTAGTGCTGTCAAATCGATTAATCATGAATAATCGCGTCCAAAATAAAAGTTTGTGTTTACGTAAAATATGTGTGTGTACTGTGTTGAATTATTATGTATATATAAATACATACTCATTAATGTATATATGTAAGAAAAATGTGTTATATTTAAATAGCCTATAAAATATTTATATAATATTACATTTATAAATATACATACAGTATGCAAATATTCCTTTAAATATATAAATTAATGAGTGTATTTATATATAGCCTACATAATAATTATACACAGTACACACACATATATTATGGAAACACAAACTTTTTTTGGAATTGATTAATCGATTTGACAGTACATGTATATTCTTATACCTTTCATTATAATACAAAGCAAATTATTGCATAGAATACGTAAATATGCAAATTCTTTCTATTCTTTTGAAAGAAGGAAAAAAAAGGGACAGAAAAATCAATTTACCGCCCAGCAACAACAAATGCGTGTGATTGGTTCAAGCCTCTCAGCGCTCAGAGAAGTAATGGCTTCCTTATGACTGTGTTGTTTGTAGCTGTTTGGCTTCATTTGCCAAATACATATTACAGCACAGGACAAGCCAAACTATTAACCATCAGTAAAGAGGAATTCATAAGTGTTTATTTAGTTAACCAGAAGTCGAACACACCTAAACTAAAGCACCGGACTACACGCAAACGATTTCCTGCCACGCCCATCTAATGGAAGCGGCTCGTCGATCGCGGCAATCACACCAAACAAACCAGGTCGGCCATTTTAGATTTCTTTAATATTGTGCTTGCTGGTTGTACTCTCTGTGGCATTGTGTTTTAATATGGCTTCTGAAATAAATGCTATAGTTTGTCTTTGTGTGGTAATAATAAATCACAGGTGAATAATAAACCACTGGTTAGAGAGGTAGCTAGTGCTCAGCTATTGATACAGCAGATTATTGTTAATTTGTTCAAATAAAGTTGATAGCCCGGCTATATGGGCAAATTGATCCAAGTTTTGCTGCTGTACTTGTTTGTTATTCACCAGATGCATGTTTTTTTGCATAGCTGTTTTGAATATGATTTGCTGCTGAAATAAATGCTGATGCTATAAACTATCATTTGGATTCATAGGGAGTTAAAGAGACTGTTCAAACTGCACTGATCTTGACCATTCATAATCAATTATTAATAAATTAACAAATAAGGGCAAGTTTATGAAACCTTTCCTGGGGTTTTATTGCCTAAATAGTGTTCATCTTCATTTTACATCTAGATTTGTTCATTTCAACTGCAAGTATTTTAGAAATCATGAGCTGGCGTTGGTTATTGTATAGCATAGTATCAGTATATTGTTAGCTATAACCCAGCTTGTATATCATTGTTGTCATGTAGGGTTGGCTTTATTATGTTTGGTCTTCGCTCTCAAATATTGTAGTTTTGTGCACACAAATGACAACGCATATTTATATTTAGTGGTGATATTTCGTAAAAATGGGCGCGTCAACGTCAAAGATTGTGGGGTTGATGGCCGTGAATGATTTTGCAATGTTTCAGTATTTCAATAACAGATGTTGTTTATGATTGTGTCGTATAGTTTGCCCTTCGTAGTTTGCATTATGCTAATGAATTAAACATTTTGTTAGATATCCATCCACCCATTCATTTATAGAAGGAGAGCACTAGAGTGTGACAATATCCCGTTGTTCAAAATAATGTTTGATGCTTGAAGTCTAGTGTAACCAGGTGCACTTAAAGCCAGGTTTCCATCGCAGTGGCTAGTTTCTCAGTGGCAGGTAGAGGTCACTTCACCTCTCCGTTAGAGCTGGCACACGCATTAGCCCTGGACTCTTTAGCAGGGCACAAATCCGAAAGCACAGAGCCCCTATCGACAGCCTGGGCCTCGTTCTATTGACTGCCTCGTTTCCTGCCATCCAGAGAGCTCAGTGGAGCGTGTGCGTGAATAAGCACAACACCGGGTGTTTGCGAGAGTGAGAGAGTGTGGTTTGACCCGTGACTGCTGGGATACGGACACCGCTGCTCTCGCTACAGCAGTGAGTCATGGTGCGGACTGGGCTCAGTGAGCACACAGCAGTGATTGATAACTACCCAGAAAGATTGCTCATCCCCTAGTTTATTTATACCGCCGTCCTTCACTTTAGCTTTCTTCTGAGCAGGCATGCATTTCCAACGTCGATGAGCTAAATTTGTCGTTTTTTTTCTCACTGTAGATCCGTAAATGCATGTCAGAAAATGTCTTACAAAAGTTTGGATTACCATATTTTGGGGTTTTTTACACTCTTAGAATAAAAGTGTTTTCTGTCACGCACTTCATATAGTTTTTAAGGTTGCATTTCTGAATGAACCAGTTAATAGAGCTGCACGATTAATCGTTGAAAGAGTGTGTTCTCCATTCAAACACCCATGCGATCTTATGCCTAAATGAGAACGATTCATCTGTGTCTATAAACCTTTTATAAAAACACACCGGAACATTCAAGTTTGAGAACAACCCAGAGAAAGGCATTTATCAAAACGCTCAAACGCTGATTCATCCAGTAATGAAACAAGTGAAGTCTTTATAAGTGAGTCATTGAATCATTTATTCAAGAGATTCATTCAAAAACACTGATTCATCCAGTAATGAAACAAGTGAAGTCTTAATGAGTGAGACATTGAATCATTTATTCAACAGATTTGTTCAAAAACCCTGATTCATCCAGTAATGAAACAAGTGAAGTCTTTATAAGTGAGTCATTGAATCATTCATTCAATAGATTTGTTCAAAAACAATGATTCATCCAGTAATGAAACAAGTGAAGTCTTTATAAGTGAGTCATTGAATCATTCATTCAAGAGATTTGTTCAAAAACGCTGATTCATCCAGTAATGAAACAAGTGAAATATTTATGAGGGAGACATCGAATCATTTATTCAACAGATTTGTTCAAAAACGCTGATTCATCCAGTAATGAAACATGTGAGGTCTTTATGAGTGAGACATTGAATCATTCATTCAAGTGATTCATTCAAAAACACTGATTCATCCAGTAATGAAACAAGTGAAGTCTTTATGAGTGAGTCATTGAATCATTCATTCAAGAGATTCGTTCAAAAAGGCAGATTCATTGAGTAATTAAACGAGTGAAGTATTTATAAGTGAGTCATTGAATCATTCAGTCAAGAGATTTGTTCAAAAACACAGATTCATTGTGTAATTAAATTAGTGAAGTATTTATAAGTGAGTCATTGAATCATTCATTCAAGAGATTCATTCAAAAACACTGATTCATCCAGTAATGAACAAGTGAAGTATTTATGAGCGAGTCATTGAATCATTCATTCAAGAGATTCGTTCAAAAACGCTGATTCGTCCAGTAATGAAACAAGTGAAGTCTTCATGAGTGAGTCATTGAATCATTTGTTCATAAACATTGATTCAGCCAGTAATGAACAAGTGAAGTATTTATGAGCGAGTCATTGAATCATTCATTCAAGAGATTCGTTCAAAAACACTGATTCGTCCAGTAATTAAACGAGTGAAGTCTTCATGAGTGAGTCATTGAATCACACAGGAGAACTTCTCACTTCTCATCATTTTAGTTTTAGTTAACTATATTAACCCTGGTTTGGTTTAAGTTATTCCTACATTTTTCCGAAAATTTAGAAAAAGTTTTAGTGTGAATGTTATTGATGAATCATGGTTTGTTTGTGAATGCAGATTTCACGCACTAATTTGTGAACTAACTGCTCTTTCGTCACTGTTTTTAACCATTTTCAAACCACTTTAACTTTGTCTTTTGGTCATGTTTGAGTCAGGACGATACCAAGAACCCATGTGGACAAGTTTGTTTAGCGCCCAACTTGCTAATCAATGCATATTTGACAGTAATGTAGCGTACTACCGTTTGAGATGTTTGTTGGAGCGTTCAGGTAGTGTATACTGTCCAGTGTGCTTGCTTTTGTCTCCAAATCCATCCGTTTGGGGTGTGAACATTGACTCTTTCCTCTCGAGATCATCATGTCAAGCATCCACACATCCCATGTATGTGCCGCTTGACGCTCTGCTGGGTTCGTCTCGCGGACGTCCCGCTTCAAGCTCGGCTTCCTCTCGACTGTCTGATGAGCCGCCGTCACTCTCAGGCTTGATCCCTGTCAGAGTTTTTTGCTCCTGAAATCAAATGAAAACTGATGCGTTTCCCCCCTCAGCAGAACTCTCTCTCCGTCAACCGTCACTACTCACTGTCATTCGGATTGTTAGCGGGTCTTAATGGCTTTTAATGGTGAAACTTTTGTTTTTGTAATCAGGCTCTCAAAAATGATATAATTTGGATTTAGATTTATTGGCCAATATATCGGTTATGGGTTTTCAAATATAAAGTATTATCGTATTGGCCAATATATCGGTTAGCAAATATAAAGAATTATCAGTATCAGCCAATATATCGGCTATAGTTTTCAAATATAAATAATTATCGGTTATTGATATCGGCCAATATATCGGTTATTGGTTTCAAATATAAAGAATTATCGTATCGGCCAATATATCGTTTATCGGTTTTCAAATATAAAGAATTATCGGTTATTGGTATCGGTCAATAATTCTGCTATCATTTTCAAATATAAAGAATTATCAATATCGGCCAATATATCGGTTATCGGTTTTTAAATATAAAGAATAATCAATATCGGCCCATATATCGGTTATCAGATTTCAAATATAAATGATTATCAGTTATCGGCCAATATATTGGTTATCTCTCTGTCAACCGTCACTACTCACTGTCATTCGGATTGTTAGCGGGTCTTAATGGCTTTTAATAGTGAAACTTTTGTTTTTGTAATCAGGCTCTCAAAAATGATATAATTTGGATTTAGATTTATTGGCCAATATATCGGTTATCGGTTTGCAAATATAAATAATTATCAGTATCAGCCAATATATCGGCTATAGTTTTCAAATATAAACAATTATCGGTTATTGATATCGGCCAATATATCGGTTTTCGGTTTCAAATATAAAGAATTATCGTCACGGCCAATATATCGTTTATCGGTTTTCAAATATAAAGAATTATCGGTTATTGGTATCGGTCAATAATTCTGCTTTCATTTTCAAATATAAAGAATTATCGGTATATCGGACAATATATTGTTTAACGTTTTTAAATATAAAGAATTATCAATATCGGCCAATATATCGGTTATCGGTTTTAAATATAAAGAATGATCAATATCGGCTCATATATCGGTTATCAGTTTTCAAATATAAATGATTATCAGTTATCGGCCAATATATTGGTTATCTCTCCGTCAACCGTCACTACTCACTGTCATTCGGATTGTTAGTGGGTCAATTTGACCCGGATATACAATCGTTTAAAGGGGGGTCTAATGCTATTTCATGCATTTGGACTTTAAAGAGCTGATTCTCATGCTAAACATGGACAACATTTAAAAAAACGAGTATTTCTGTGCCAAATACACTCCTTCAGGATTCACATTTAATCCAATGTAACTTGCCTTTTCTTAAATTATCTGTGGAATTTGAAAATTGTTTCAAAAGATATACAGCACCAATTGTTTTCTTTAATAAATGACAACAGTAGCATAAATGCTTATAACGGACTATTACGCAACCTCTAGTTCTGTCTGTCTGGCTATAAATGATAAAAGAGCAGCGAATGAAAGACACAGTCTCCCCCCCCGTCCTCTAAAACAAGCAGTCAGCAGAAGCCACAGAACAGAAAGAGAACGTACACAAGGCAAAAAGAGTGTCATCAGAAAGAAATTCTCGTCACCTGACAGATACACGGCAAGCCGGAAATGAATAGCGTGTTTTGTGGCGGCGACGCAGCAGTGGAAGGCTATCGATTTCCCCTCGTCACCTGTGAGCGGTTCTCGCTGGGCTTTTCTGCAGTGTCAGACGCACACCAGCAACTCAAAGAAACAATTAAAAGTTTCCTGCTGTGGATGGCCACGCTGACGGCTGCTGTTGAAGGGCTAGGACACACTAGAGCTTGGCTACTTCCTGTCTGACGATATTGTAGGAAGTACAACGTACGGTTGTTTATGTTATGAATAGTTTGCCCGCTTAAACCATCAAACCAGACCAGCCTGACTAGTGTATACCAGCATGGCGGCCAGCTAAGATCAACATTAACCCGGTTTTAAGAGTTTTTAGGAAGGTACGATATATCGGCCACCATATCAGCCGATATGCAAATTTTTAACGATAAGAAAATTTGGCCGATATAAAATGCATGGCACATGTATTTTGATTCTTTGTACGCAAGTAATGTTGTCCAATCACTTGTTTGCATTATTTAGGCATTCTTTTATTCATTTGTAAGGCAACAGATTTTATTTGATGAAAAAAGTTCATCGGTCAAAAGTCAAAAGTTCAGCCATTGGAGTGTAAAATTAATTTGAAATCTTACACCGGTTCAAACTAGACCACGGTACTGTATTTGTGTGATTTATGTTGGGACATGGCTTTTAATGGTGAAACTTTTGTTTTTGTAATCAGGCTCTCAAAAATGATATAATTTGGATTTCGATTTATTGGCCAATATATCGGTTATGGGTTTTCAAATATAAAGATTTATTGGTATCAGCCAATATATCGGTTTTCTAATATAGAGAATGATCAGCCAATATATTGGTTATTGGTTTTCAAATATAAACAATTATCTTTTTGACCAATATATCGGTTATGGGTTTTCAAATACAAAGAATTATCAGTTAGCGGCCATTATATCGGTTATCGGTTTTCAAATATAAAGAATTATCAGTTAACGGCCATTATATCGGTTTTCAAATATAAAGAATTATCGTATCGACCAATTTATCGGTTTTCAAATATAAAGAATTATTGTATCAACCAATATATCGGTTATTGGTTTTCAAATATAAAGAATGATCAGTTAGCGGCCATTATATTGGTTATCGGTTTTCAAATATAAAGAATTATTGTATTGATCAACATATCGGTTTTCAAATATAAAGAATTATCAGTTAGCGGCCATTATATCAGTTATCGGTTTTCAAATATAAAGAATAATCAGTTAGTGGCCAATATATCGGTTATCGGTTTTCAAATATAAAGAATTATCATATCGGCAAATATATCGGTTAACGGTTTTCAAATATTAAGAATTATCGTATCGCCAATATATCGGCTATCGGTTTTCAAATATAAACTATTGATATCGGCCAATATATTGGTTATAGTTTTCAAATATAAAGAATTAACGGTTATTGGTATCGGCCAATATATCGGTTATCCGTTTCAAATATAAAGAATTATCATATCGCCAATATATCGTTTATCAGTTTTCAAATATTAAGAATTATCGTATCGCCAATATATCGGCTATCGGTTTTCAAATATAAAGAATTATCGCCCAATATATCGGTTATCGGTTTTCAAATATAAAGAATTATTGTATCGACCAATATATCGGTTATCGCTTTCAAATATGAAGAATTATCGCATCGTCCAATATGTTGGTTATTGTTTTCAAATATAAAGAATTATCGGTATCTGTCAATATAGCGGTTATCGGTTTTCAAATATATAGAATTATCGGTATCGGACAATATATCAGTTTTTGGATTTCAAATATAAAGAATTATCGTATCGGCCAATATATCGTTTAACGTTTTTAAGTATTAAGAATTATTGGTATCGGCCAATATATTGGTTATTGTTTTTCAAACATAAAGAATTATCAATATTGGCCAATATATATCGGTTATCGTTTTTTAAATATAAAGAATTATCGTATCGCCCAATATATCAGTTATCAGTTTTCAAACATAAAGAATTATCAGTTATTGGCCAATATATTGTTTCCGTTTCATTTATTAATATTTTTATATTTCAGTTTTTTCCCAGTTAATAATCTTAGCACGTCAACTTTAACTTTTCAGTCAAATTTTAATTTAGTTTAAGTTTTTCCAACCAACATTTTTGTTTTATTTCAGCTTTATTTCAATTATCAGAAATGTTTTTAATAGATTTAGTTCACAATAATCTCACACATAAAAACTGTAATTAATACTTTACAATTATGTTTCATCTTTTAACATTAGTTAACTATGTTCATTCACATGGCTTAACAATGAACAATACTTCTGCTGCAATTATTAATCTTACTAATATGTATAAATTCTAGTGTTCCTTAAAAAATTATGCTCTTGAGTATAATCGTTCGTTCGTGAATCGTTCTTGAGTATGACAATCGTTCTGTACGTTTTCTGTAAAGGGGATTGGGTAAGTCTACAGAACATTTAGAAACAAAATCTGAATAAATAAATTATAAATTATATTTTGCTTAAAGAAAATTAAACATATTGTGTGTTTTTTTTGTATTGTGACATTATTTCCAATACAATTAGACATGTTGTCACCCAATTTATCAATTCTGTAATTTGAAAAATGTCTTTTAAATAAAGGTTTAGTTCAATTAGATTTTTATTTGTGTGTGAGTGAGTGTGAGCATTAACTCATAACATTATTATTATTTTTTGGTTGAAATATGACCTAGACATGTTCTTGACCAGCATTATAGAGTTTGAATGCTTTCTAAGTAAGTTTGGGAGGAAAACCTTATGAATACACGCGAATAGAAATATTAATGTGTTCTGCATCATTTTCCGGCAGGTGTGTCTCTGCAAACTAGATTTGCTGGCCCAAGATGCATTGTTCTGTTTGAGATCCACATTATTTATTCATATAGCACCATTCATAATGGAGCGGCGTGGTTTATCCTTCATATGTCAATTCCATTTCCATGAAAAATGCTGTGATTATCATAACACATCCATTCTCTTGTGCCCCGGATGCGCTTGAGTTGGACCGGTAACCTCTGTAAAGGACTTTGCGGCGAGCAGGGCCTGTTATTGGTGGATCAGGATGTGTATGAGGGTAATGAGCTGTTCTTGTGCCATGTTCTCCACATGTGAAGTGTTTGCGCTACACGTCTGGTCAAGCAGGGGCTGTGACTGCAGGATAACGCTGGGACTCGTCCTGTGAGGCCACGCCCCCTGTCAGATTACAGCGGGACACATTTCTGATTATAGACTCTGCTGCTGTTGGCATTTAACCCTTTCCACGCCAGCCAGCGCCAGCATTTTATCAACATGCATCATGTCAAAAGAAAGAACAGAGCCTCTGCTTTTAATCAAACAAACCTGTTTTATTCTAGGGATATAACAGCCCAACCACTGGGATAAAACAACCCATTCTCTGGGTTAAAACAACCCAATCGCTGAGTTAAATCAACTCAATCACTGGGATAAAACAACCCATTCTCTGGGTTAAAACAACCCAACCGCTGGGTTAAAACAATCCATTCACTGGGTTAAAACAACCCAACCGCTGGGTTAAAACAATCTATTCACTGGGTTAAAACAACCCAACCGCTGGGTTAAAACAATCCATTCACTGGGTTAAAACAACCCATTCACTGGGTTAAAACAACTCAATCACTGGCTTAAAGCAACCCATTCACTGGGTTAAAACCACTCAATCACTGGGTTAAAACCACTCAATCACTGGGTTAAAACAGCCCATTCGCTGGGTTAAAACAAACCATTCGCTGGGTTAAAACAATCCATTCGCTGGGTCAAAACATCCCATTCACTGGGTCAAAACATCCCATTCACTGGGTTAAAACAACCCAACCGCTGGGTTAAAACAGCATTCACTGGGTTAAAACAACCTAATCGCTGAGTTAAATCAACCCATTCGCTGGGTTAAAACAACCCATTCACTGGGTTAAAACAACCCAACCGCTGGGTTAAAACATCCCATTCACTGGGTTAAAACAACTCAATCGCTGGCTTAAAACAACTCAACCACTGGGATAAACAACCCATTCACTGGGTTAAAACAACCTAACCACTGGGTTAAAACAACCTAACCACTGGGTTAAAACAACCCATTCGCTGGGTTAAAACAACCCATTCTCTGGGTTCAAACAACCCATTCAACCCATTCACTGGGTTAAAACAACCCATTCGCTGGGTTAAAACAACCCATTCTCTGGGTTCAAACAACCCATTCACTGGGTTAAAACAACCCATTCACTGGGTTAAAACAACCTAATCGCTGAGTTAAATCAACTCAATCACTCAATCTGGGTTAAAACAACCCATTCGCTGGGTTAAAACAGCCATTCGCTGGGTTAAAACAACCCATTCGCTGGGTTAAAACAACCCATTCACTGGGTCAAAACATCCCATTCACTGGGTTAAAACAACTCAACCACTGGGATAAAACAACCCATTCGCTGGGTTAAAACAGCCCATTCTCTGGGTTCAAACAACCTAACCACTGGGTTAAAACAACCCAAACGCTGGGTAAAAACAACCCAATCGTTGGGTCAAAACTACCTAACCACTGGGTTAAAACATCCCATTCACTGGGTTAAAACAACTCTATCGCTGGGTTAAAACATCCCATTCACTGGGTTAAAACAACTCTATCGCTGGGTTAAAACATCCCATTCACTGGGTTAAAACAACCCAACTGCTGGGTTAAAACAACTCAATCGCTGGGTTAAAACAACTCAACCACTGGGATAAACAACCCATTCACTGGGTTAAAACAACCTAATCGCTGAGTTAAATCAACTCAATCACTCAATCTGGGTTAAAACAACCCATTCGCTGGGTCAAATCATCCCATTCACTGGGTCAAAACATCCCATTCACTGGGTCAAAACATTCCATTCACTGGGTTAAAACAACCCAACCGCTGGGTCAAAACATCCCATTCACTGGGTCAAAACATCCCATTCACTGGGTTAAAACAACTCAATCACTGGGATAAAACAACCCATTCGCTGGGTCAAAACATCCCATTCGCTGGGTTAAAACAGCCCATTCTCTGGGTTCAAACAACCTAACCACTGGGTTAAAACAACCCAAACGCTGGGTTAAAACATCTCAATCATTCAATCACTGGGTAAAAACAACCCAATCGTTGGGTCAAAACTACCTAACCGCTGGGTCAAAACATCCCATTCACTGGGTTAAAACAACCCAACCGCTGGGTCAAAACATCCCATTCACTAGGTCAAAACAACCCAACCGCTGGGTCAAAACATTCCATTCACTGGGTTAAAACAACCCAACCGCTGGGTTAAAACATCCCATTCACTGGGTTAAAACAACCCAACCGCTGGGTTTGTCCATTTTCAACCCAACTTGGGTTGTTTTTAACCCAGCATTTTTTCTAGTGCAGGTTGTGTTGTATTGTCATGCATGTTTTGGTGAGTATTATCTGATGTGTTTATAGCTGGGCTGAAGTTCTTCCTCCTGTCCTGCTTTAACAGTAGAGCTGTAAAGTGCTAGAATGACGATGAATCCCCGGAGCTGAGAGTGCAGGTGGATTGTAAAGAACACGCTACAGTTTCTCTCCAAGCATTCGCCGTCATCACAACTGTCAGAGTAGCGCGTGTTCGCTGGGCTTTTAATCTAAAAGCTGCCGTGTTATTTGACTAGACTGGAATAATCTTGTCCATTGTGACAGCAACACTAACGCAGTGTGATATTGCAGTTTCACACTCTTTTTCTCCGGCAGGACGGACGCCGTTTCTGAGCTGTGCTTCAACAAAGGTTGCCTTTCAGCAGTTTCCATTAGGGATTTCTTAAATTCATGTTTGTAAAAGGGAGAAATGCTCTGTTTTCCTTCCCCTCGATAAAGCAGAAATGCATGAAAAAGAAATGTCAAAGAAATGTCAAACGCCCGCTGGCCCCGTCCACTCCATCTACCTGACAGAATGTATGGAAAGCCACTGAAAGCTGTTCCTGATCTCTGATTCACCGCGACCCGGCGTAAGTGCCCTGACTTTCATCTCTGCTTTTAGTGTCTGCCTCTGGAAAAGCCAAAGAGTCTTTATGGACGTTTTTGTACCACTCATAGAAAATGCGAAGTTTCGAAAGTTTTGCTTTATTGACTTAAACCTAACACACTTACCCATCTGGCAGATATTTTTTGTTTTAAGTGTAAACTGGTTTAATTCTCAGACAACAAGACTTAGGATTTATTCATCTGCAGTCCTTCTCAAGTAAAGGTGTCTAGATTTAAGAATATGTGGATATTTGGACTGGAAAGCAAAATTAAATTCTAGACTTTATGGGTTAGTTTTGAACGTGCGCACATGCTTTTAGCTACTCGTAGATCAGTCATCGCTGCTGTTTTAGTTTTCATTTATGTATTATTTTAGCATTATAGTATAATATTTTGAATTAGCTTTTATTTTTATATTTTGAATTTATTTATCGTAATTTTATGTGCTTCCTGTAATTTTTATGCTTTTTTTTTTTAAATATATCTATTTAGCATTTTTAAAGTTTTTTTAGCTTTTGTTTTTACATGTGATTATTTATATCGTAATTTTTTGTTAGTTTGTCTTTGAAATATATCTATTTAGCTTTATTTTTATTTCAGTTTTAGTCATTTTAGTTCTTCAACTTTAGTCCTATAAAATTTAGAGCCCGACCACTATATAACGGCAGGCCAATATTATCGGCCGTTATGATGGCCGATAAATGAATATTTAAAAAAATAATAAAAACAGACGAAACACTGCTCAACCACATTATGAGTGATGGCGTTTCATAGTTTGTCCACCAGAGGCCAAGAGTGAAACGGAATTAGCTAGTAAGTTATAGCGTGACGTTTCACAGCATGAGACGTATCGTCTCACCCTGCCCGTTATTTTGAAAAGTTATGTTTTACAATATTTTGCAGTATGACGTTGTCCATTTCTAAATGATGTCTTATCATAGACTTTAGCTAACCACAACGCTAGCTGATGCCATGGCTATCAGTGGAAGACCGCTAACATTAATGCGCTTGAAAATCACAACAAATCACATAATGGATTTACTGCAGGCAGCTTATATATCAGCTTATATATTTTGCTGTTGTTATTTATCAGAACTTAACTGAACTTCCAGTCTTTCTCAAAGTTATATTTATGAAGCTTACCACGTCTATTAATACTGGTATCTTTGATATTCTTGTTTTGTTTTTGTTATTGTGTTTTCATCCAAAGGACTTTGTTTCACATCTTAAGTTTGTATTTTTAATAAATGTTATTTATCAGAATTTGAATATATTTTTATGTTCCTCTGTTCTGTTATGACAATAAAACAAACATTATCATATTATTTTAGAGATTCATGATTAACTACAAATAACTTATGTAAGGGAAAGTTTTTTTAAATGTGTTTCTGTTTTATGTGTATATATATATCGGCCGATATATCGAATATCGAATTTTTAAATCACCAAAACATTTGTATCGGTATCGGCCTTAGAAATCCTTTATCGGTCGGGTAAAATTTAAATTTGTTGCCAAAGCAACATTTCTTATTCATACGTTGTATGAAAAAAGTGTTTTTAAGTTTGTTTTTACATGTAATATATTGGAATTTGTATTAGTTTTTCTTTTTAAATATATCTATTTATCTCATTTTTATTTAAACTTGAGTCATTTTAATACTTCAATGTAAAAAACTTAAAGCAACATTTCTAATTGATGTTTTTTAAGTTTGTTTTTCCATGTAATATTTATATTGTATTTTTTTAGTAGTTTTTCTTTTAAATATATCTATTTAGCTTTATTTTTATTTTTATTTTAATACTTAAACATAAAAAACTTAAAGCAACATTTCTAATACATGTTTTTAAAGTTTTTTTTTAAAGTTTATGTTTTTCCATGTAATATTTATAATGTATTTTTATTAGTTTTTCTTTTAAATATATCTATTTAGCTTTATTTATTTAAGTTTTAGTAATTTTAGTACTTCAACATTTCTACTTTAAGTTTTTTTAAGTTTATGTTTATATTGTAATTTTTTTAATTAGTTTTTTTCTTGGAAATATATCTATTTAGCTTTATTTATCTAAATTTTTTAGTAATTTTAGTACTTCAACTTTAGTTCTTTAAATGTTATTTTAGTTTGTTGCCAAAGCAACATTTCTAATTTATACGTTTTTTAACTTTAAGTTAGTTTTTCATGTAATATTCATATTGTAATTAACAATAGATTTTCTTTGAAATGTATCTATTTAGTTTTAGTTTTATTTCGATGTTAGTAATTGTAGTACTTTGTCAAAAACTTATAGCAACATTTCTACTCTATACGTTTTTTTTAAAGTTTATGCTTTTCATGTAATATTTATATTGTAATTTATATTAGTTTTTCATTGAAATATATCTATTTAGCTTTACTTTTATATCAATTTTAGTAATTTTAGTACTTCAATGTAAAAAATTTAAATGTTTCCTCCTTAACTAACTGAAATAAAATGTAAGTTTATCACAATTAATTTTATTTCAGATTTAAATGTATATATTTTAAAGTTTTAGTTGTATTTTCCATTTTAGTCAACAATAACACTAATGGCAATTAGTTATAATACATTTCAAAGTACAAAGTGTTTCTTGCTCCTGATTTATATCTCAGATTAGCCTCTTCAGAACGTCACGTTTTGCTGATAATGATTCAATTATAGCATGCTAAACAAGTGCAGTCTGTGTCAAGAGTAATCTCACATTACATCTGTGCATTAATAGCTTTGAATATTGATTTCTCGTCACCCTTAAGTGTCCCTGTGTCCCGCTAAAACGGCAGAATTACACATCTCAGACGTTTGATTTGCATGTTTATGTATATGCTTTAGTCATTCATATATATTTCCACACTAAACACACAGTGTTTTGGTTGCTAGTGTGTGTTTTTAAGCAAGACGATTTGTTTTGTGCTGTCAGAACTGGTGTTTGCTCTCTAAAGTGGCAGAATATTTTGTCATTATTTGCTCATCCTCGTGTTCCTCCAACCAAAAAATTTAATTATTTATGCTGTAATAAGTCCAAACTCCAAATAGAGCAAAACAATTATTATTATTATTTAAAAACCACAATAAAAAGTCATAAACGTAGTTTGTATGACTTCTGAGATATATTCCAAATCTTCTGAAGACAGAATAGTTTTGTATGAAGAACAGATTAAAAGCAATGTGTAAATTTGACATTTTTAGTGTCAAATATGTAATTCTGTTTAATTGAACGAGAGAATATTTTCAGTAAATAAAAACTTAAAACTACAATACAACTTCAGAATGCTTACAAAATAAAGTATACGTTTGTTATTGACTACTTTTATGATGCTTTTTTGATTTTTCCCTCAGTATTTTGGTTTTACAATATCTAAACATACCTGAAAAAAAAAGTCTGTTGGATTTACATGTGGAAAAATCCAGCAAAATGCGGGTTCAGAGGGTTAATTGTGTTCATCGGTCCCACATGAATCAATTAAGTTAAACAAACATAATTTGTTCAAGTAACTTCAACATCCTAGAGCGAATACATTTTAAGTGACCCAATTAATAGAATAGAAATGAATTTTATACGGCTCCCTGACATGATTCAGGCATTCAATTTCATATATTCGTTCATCCACTTCAATTTAATATATTTTAATGTTACACAACTGAATTATAATACTGCACTAGCTAGTAGACAAACCTTTAGCTAGTAATAGCGCACATCATAAATGCTAAAGCTCCTTCAGCAAAGCCGTTATGACATGAAAAAAAAACGTCATTTTCAACAAATAAATCTATGTTTGGTACTTTACTTAATATTTTGAGTCACTTAATTAATATAATGTAGTAAACACATGTTGTTGTTTTTTTTTACAATTAAATGGTGTTTGTATTATCTTGAGTAATGTTTACTAGGCTTTTTAGATAAGTAACATTTATTTAAAAGACTAAACAATTGGATTTGGCTGTTGCAAAAACACAAATGTTCATGACAGACGTCATTTTGATTGGTGACTGAATTGGCTTGGCTGGCAACCCAACAACACTAAAAAAAGGTAAGAATGACACTACATATGAACTGTTTAATGGTTTAATGCTTTAGGTAGATATGCAATGATCAGGCTAAATGTTTGTATTATTGACTTAAATTTGCCTATTTTTGAATAAAGTTGTTATTTTTGTTTGTTTTTACACATAAAGTGTGTTCTCACTGCTTCATAACATTAATGTTGAACCACTGGAGTCATGTGGACTATTTTAACAATGTCTTTCCTTTAGGGCCTTGGAAGTGTTCATTGCACTGCTGTCTATGGAGGGGTCAGAGAGCTCTGGGATTTCATCTGAAATATCTTGTGTCTGTCTGAAGATGAACGAAGGTTTGGAACGACATGAGGGCAAGGAATTAATACAGCATTTTCATTTTTGGGTGAACTAACCCTTTAAATTGGTGTTTAATTTACTTTGTCAGCTTTATGTAAAGGTACTGTGTTTTGCACAGTTACATTGTGATTTTAAAGTGAATAAATGTTTTGTATTAAGATGCTGGTTTACTGTTTCATGATAAAAATGCAGAAAATACATAAAAATAAAATAAAGTAGCTTGGGAAAAAAAGGAGACATTTGTAAACATTATTTAAAAGATTATGTTGGATATACTTAAAAATTGAAATTAAAAAAAAAAATTAAAAAATTAAAATTGAGTTGCCATTACTTAAGAGTCCAAGTTGAAAACATGCAAAGTCTAATAGGATAAACACAAATAAAATGAGTTTAAAATACTCAAAAAGCTGATGCAAATAGTCAATTTTATTGAGTAAAACAGGCACAGTATTTTTTTCAGTGCACTGTCACTTAAATTGTTCTAATAATTCCAACATAATTCAATATTAAACACAATCAAGTCTCCCCCTTTCTCATCTTGCTCGAAAATACATAAAATAACACTTTTACATATAAAATAACCACATTTACTTAATTTGGCCATATGCAAAGCATGCTGGGAACTAACAAGCCCCGCCCAGTTTCAGTTAAGGCAACATGAATCACTCATGTAATCTCAAAACAAACGGATTAAGTAAACTTCAAGTTGACTTATATTTAAGTGGATTGAACACAATCAAATTATGTTAGGACCAAATTGTATAGCAATTGTGTTACTTTAGCTCATTTTAATTAAGCAGTAAAAATATTTTTTACTTAAATCAGAAAAAAAGATGAAATACGGTGCACTTTTGTTGCATGGAAAACAGAAGCTTGGACATCTTGTGCATTATGGGAAAAAGAACGTCATACATGTTTGAAAAGACAGCGCACTGTAAAAAATACTGTGCCCGTTTTACTCAATAAAATTGACTATTTGTATCAGCTTTTTGAGTATTTTAAACCCATTTTATTTGTGTTTATCCTATTAGACTTTGCATGTTTTCAACTTAGACTCTTAAGTAATAGCAACTCAATTTTATCAATTTAGAAAATTATAGTTTTAAGTATATCCAATATAATCTTTTAAGTAATATTTACAAATGTCTCCTTGTAAGCCACACATTAAGTTACTTTTTTCCAAGCTACTTTTTTAAAAATATAAATGTTATTATTTTCTAAAAATGTTTTTAAAGTACCATGAAACAGTAAACAGTAAACCAGCATCTCAATACAAAACATTTATTCACTTTAAAATGACATTGTAACAGTGCAAAACACAGTAGCTTATTTTTTCACCTTTACATAAAGCTGACTTCAAGTAAAAAAAAAAAAAAAAATGTTATGTACTACAAGAGGTATTGTACACATATAAAAAGCCTAGTAAACATTACTCAAGATAATATACGCACCATTTAATTGTAAAAAACATGTGTTTACAACATTATATTAAATAAGTTACTCAAAATATTAAGTAAAGTACCAAACCTAGATTTATTTGTTGAAAATATAGAATTTATTTTTGTTACAATTACAACCCCACAGAGTCATTTTTCCCAGTGCATGCTGGGAACTAACAAGCCCCGCCCAGTTTCAGTTAATGTAACACGAATCATTCATGATAATCTCAACACAAACGGATTAAGTAAACTTCAAGTTGACTTCTATTTAAGTGGATTGAAAACAATCAAATTAAGTTGGTACCAAATGTATAGCAGTTGTGTTGCTTTAGCTCATTTTAATTAAGCAGTAAAAATCCTTTTTTACTTAAATCAGAAAAAAAGATGAAATACGGTGCACTTTTGTTGCATGGAAAACAGAAGCTTGGACATTTTGTGCATTATGGGAAAAAGAACGTCATACATGTTTGAAAAGACATGAGCGCAAGTAAATAATATATTTTTTGGGGGGGTAAAATCCATCATAATAGACCTTTGTAGCATTATAACTTTGCAATGATCATTTCCAACACTGTTATTTGAGGTTCTGCTAACTGGCTCTGAGTCTCTAGCCTAGCTGTGGCTTGTTTACCTGTCAGAGGACCCATGAAGCCAAAGGCAGTTCCGCGTGTAATCCCCTGTTGACCTGTAGGGGTCAGTCTTGATCCAGCTCCTCTTCCCGCCAGCCTCAGCATTAGCATCCGCTGTGAGGCCCGGCCGGCTACTCACAGACCAGAAATACTGTTCACATCATCATCGGTCATGGCGACAGCGGCTGTAAACGTGTGTGTGTGTGTGTGTGTGTGTGTGTGGCTGCTGGAGAGAAGTTGTGCGTATGGTGTGGCCACTGAAGAGAAAGTGTGTGTGTGTGTGTGTGTAGCTTCTCCCTCAGTTGTGTTCAAACAGCTAGCTGATGTTTTCCACACTCACACGTTTCTCTCTGTTAATGTATCCGGTCTGGTATGTTTGGCTAATTAGCGCTCTCAGCCTCATCCCCTATCAAACATCTTGCTAGCTCGCGCAGAAAGTGTGTGAACATCTGTTGCGTTTGTGTGTCGCGAGACGCCGCTGCCCTTAAAAAGTGGAAAAAACACCAGTCCTTCTCAAGCACACATGTGTATGGGTCGCAGACGCAGGAAAGCTCGTCTAGAAATGTGTAAATAGAAACGCGTCTGTTCTTTCTCTCTCAGGGAAAGTCAGTGCTTATGAAGATCAATGGACGGGCTCGCGGTGATGGATCGCCATTTTCTGTCCTCCGTCTTCAGCACTTTTCATGGTTGACGACCCACCCGAGATAAATAAGACGAACGCTCCGTCCTGCTGTTAATGCTGACCTGGAGTCAGTACACGGGTTGATAACTTTAAACTACAATTTGAGTAACTGACACTTAGCTTGACTAGCGTAGTGACTAAACAAGTACCTTTCTTAGCATCGCTACCTCATTTAATAACGTAGGGGAGAGCGGGGCACAACCTAACGCTTTTTGACTTTCTCAGTTTGTGTAAATCCACTTGGGATTCCGCGTATTTATTGGTTCCCACATTAATTGCACACGTCTAGTACAATTATGTGGTTGTGTTTCATTAATACAGTGTATACTTTTTTCTTGATTTACCCCGAAAGAATGGAAGTCAAATGTGACAACATGCCCCATAAGTGGAGTACATTGTAACATGACCAAATAACAGCTTAAAATGTTACCTGAAATAATCAAAAAAATATCCAAGAAAAACTAAAATATTTTGTCAACAAAATACAATTATTAACTTTTTAAAATAAAATAATGGCATTTTTTAATCATTAAAAATATAAGCATTTTTGAGTTTGACTACAAACACATGGCTAAATTCAGCTATACAGCATAGTTCAAAACTAGGGCTGTCAAAAGATTAATCGCGATTAATCGCATCCAAAATAAAAGTTTGTGTTTATATAATATATGTGTGTGTACTCTGTTAATTATTATTTATATGTAAATACACACACAAGCATGTATATATTTAAGAATTTTTTTTATATTTATATATATTAGATTAGATTCAACTTTATTGTCATTACACAAGTACAAGTACAAGTACAAGGCAACGAAATGCAGTTTAGGTCTAACATTATATAATATCTATAATCTAATATTATAGATTATATAAATGTATATACAGTATATACATGCAAATATTTCTTAAATATATACATGAATGTGTGTGTATTTATATATAAATAATAATTAACAGCGTACACACACATATATTATGTAAACACAAACTTTTATTTTGGATGCGATTAATCGCGATTAATCTTTTGACAGCCCTATTCAAAACATAATAATAATTAATAATTTCTGAACATTACCTCTCAGACATTATTCACCCTTTTCTCATGGTTTCTCAAAAGAATTCATAAAAGTATAGAATATAATGGCATATTTCTAATAGGGGCTCATTGTAACGCAGTGTTAACACACACCACATCTGCACAACTGGGATTTAACCCCGGCTCGTGTGTTAGATCAGCATTATAAAGAACATCTCAACTGTTAAATAACAGATATAACATTAAAATAATATTACATTTGTCTTATTTTAAATAAACACAAAAAACAGAGATGAAAACTAAACTTAAGTAAGAAATGTACTTTTGCTAAGGTTAAAAACATGTTCAGTAATATCTTCCAGAGATTTTTTAATTTTGGCGCTATTTTTCTCTAAATAATGTTGATTTGGCAACTAGTGAATACACTAAGTTTCATCATTCTGGCATATGTGGAAAGGGTTAAAACATGCGTGTTACAACTAGGCTCCCCTATCTGTGTACTGTGTGTGAGATTCATAAATCCTCACTGTTCGCTTATATGTAAATGTTTCACACAACTTGCTAGCTTTTACAGTCTGCAGAGTTTAGCCGAGTCCCTGTCATAAAAGCAGGAAGTTTGGCCAAAGCGCTGGAGAAGACTGCTCTGTTCTCCATTGAGAAGTGCATCTGTGGCTACAGTAAACTGATCTGAGAGCAGCGCACCCCGAGCACGAACGCCGGCTGGTTTTTGCTGAGCACGCTGGATTTCCACTCAGCCGAAGCCCTCGGCCGCCCTTGTCGCTACAGCAGCAGATTGTGTGAGTCTCTCTGCTTAAGCGCGGGGAATAAGATGCAGTGGTTTCTGCGAATCCGTCAAGCGTATGTTTGATTAGCACAGCACAGGAAGCCATTAAACAAACGGCCGCCTGTAGGAGCAGATTCCGTTGTTTCTGATCACACACACACACACACACACACACACACACACACACACACACACACACACACACACACACACACACACACACACACACACACACACACACACACACACACACACACTTTATGGACTCTTCAATGGACTCCAGTGCCTTTTTTTGTCGCTACTTATTTTGTAGGAATAAACAAATACATTGACAATTTAATTTCGTCTTGGGAGGATTTGATGAGAAATAAAGCAGTATGTATCGTTTCAAAGAAACTTTACAGAAAACCCTTACAAAAAAAACACTTGAGTTTTACATGAGAATTTATGGGTTTCATATGGGAGTATACATTTCACATGTGATTATTTGGGTTTGACATGGGAATTTATGGGTTTCACATGTGATTATTTGGGTTTGACATGGGAATTTATGGGTTTCACACGTGATTACTTGGGTTTTCAAGATTCAAGATTCAAGATTCAAGAGTTTTATTTGTCACATACACAGTTATATACACAATATACAACTGGCAGTGAAATGTAAACAGGTCCGCTCCATGGACAGTGCAAATAACAGTTACAAGAAATTAAATAGAAATAGAATAAAATTAGAATAAAAAGTATTAACATAAGTAGAATTATAAATAAATCAAGTTAAGATAAAAATAGGAAATAAGATAAAAATAAAAATATAAAAAATATGTGGATATGATAAGTGAGATAAACTGTAGACTTAAAAATAAGTGGTTAACATAAAATATATAATATGTATATATAAAGAAGTATAATGTGCAAGGTTTATTACAGGTTGTTACGCAGTAACAATAGGGACGTAAAGTGCAGTGCAATTGCAGTATGTGGATGTTAATGTTAAAAGACTGTATGTTTATGTGTGTGCGGGGGTGAAGTGAGTCACGTGACTGAGTTCAGGAGTCTGATGGCCTGGGGGAAGAAACTCCTCCTGAGTCTTTCAGTCTTTGCCATCAGGCTACGGAAGCGCTTACCAGGTTTCACATGGGAATTTATGGGGTTTCACACGTGATTATTTGGGTTTCACATGGGAATTTATGGGTTTCACATGTGATTATTTGGGTTTCACATGGGAATTTATGGGTTTCACATGTGATTATTTGGGTTTCACATGGGAATTTATGGGTTTCACACGTGATTACTTGGGTTTGACATGGGAATTTATGGGGTTTCACACGTGATTACTTGGGTTTGACATGGGAATTTATGGGTTTCACATGTGATTACTTGGGTTTGACATGGGAATTTATGGGTTTCACATGTGATTATTTGGGTTTGACATGGGAATTTATGGGTTTCACATGTGATTATTTGGGTTTCACATGGGAATTTATGGGTTTCACATGTGATTATTTGGGTTTCACATGGGAATTTATGGGTTTCACATGTGATTATTTGGGTTTCACATGGGAATTTATGGGTTTCACACGTGATTATTTGGGGTTTCACATGGGAATTTATGGGTTTCACATGTGATTATTTGGGTTTCACATGGGAATTTATGGGTTTCACATGTGATTATTTGGGTTTCACATGGGAATTTATGGGTTTCACACGTGATTACTTGGGTTTGACATGGGAATTTATGGGTTTCACACGTGATTATTTGGGTTTCACATGGGAATTTATGGGTTTCACATGTGATTACTTGGGTTTCACATGGGAATTTATGGGTTTCACATGTGATTACTTGGGTTTCACATGGGAATTTATGGGTTTCACACGTGATTACTTGGGTTTGACATGGGAATTTATGGGTTTCACATGTGATTACTTGGGTTTCACATGGGAATTTATGGGTTTCACACGTGATTATTTGGATTTCACATGGGAATTTATGGGTTTCACATGTGATTATTTGGGTTTCACATGGGAATTTATGGGTTACACATGTGATTATTTGGGTTTCACATGGGAATTTATGGGTTTCACATGTGATTATTTGGGTTTCACGTGGGAATTTATGGGTTTCACACGTGATTATTTGGGTTTCACGTGGGAATTTATGGGTTTCACATGTGATTATTTGGGTTTCACATGGGAATTTATGGGTTACACATGTGATTATTTGGGTTTCACATGGGAATTTATGGGTTTCACACGTGATTATTTGGGTTTCACGTGGGAATTTATGGGTTTCACATGTGATTATTTGGGTTTCACATGGGAATTTATGGGTTTCACATGGGAATTTATGGGTTTCACATGTGATTATTTGGGTTTCACATGGGAATTTATGGGTTTCACACGTGATTATTTGGGTTTCACATGGGAATTTATGGGTTTCACATGGGAATTTATGGGTTTCACATGTGATTATTTGGGTTTCACATGGGAATTTATGGGTTTCACACGTGATTATTTGGGTTTCACATGGGAATTTATGGGTTTCACATGTGATTATTTGGGTTTCACATGGGAATTTATGGGTTTCACATGTGATTATTTGGGTTTCACATGGGAATTTATGGGTTTCACACGTGATTATTTGGGTTTCACATGGGAATTTATGGGTTTCACATGTGATTATTTGGGTTTCACATGGGAATTTATGGGTTTCACATGTGATTATTTGGGTTTCACATGGGAATTTATGGGTTTCACATGTGATTATTTGGGTTTCACATGGGAATTTATGGGTTTCACATGTGATTATTTGGGTTTCACATGGGAATTTATGGGTTTCACATGGGAATTTATGGGTTTCACGTGGGAATTTATGGGTTTCACATGTGATTATTTGGGTTTCACATGGGAATTTATGGGTTTCACACGTGATTATTTGGGTTTGACATGGGAATTTATGGGTTTCACATGTGATTATTTGGGTTTCACATGGGAATTTATGGGTTTCACATGTGATTATTTGGGTTTCACATGGGAATTTATGGGTTTCACATGTGATTATTTGGGTTTCACATGGGAATTTATGGGTTTCACACGTGATTATTTGGGTTTCACGTGGGAATTTATGGGTTTCACATGTGATTATTTGGGTTTCACATGGGAATTTATGGGTTTCACATGGGAATTTATGGGTTTCACATGTGATTATTTGGGTTTCACATGGGAATTTATGGGTTTCACATGTGATTATTTGGGTTTCACATGGGAATTTATGGGTTTCACACGTGATTATTTGGGTTTCACATGGGAATTTATGGGTTTCACATGTGATTATTTGGGTTTCACATGGGAATTTATGGGTTTCACATGTGATTATTTGGGTTTCACATGGGAATTTATGGGTTTCACACGTGATTATTTGGGTTTCACATGGGAATTTATGGGTTTCACATGTGATTATTTGGGTTTCACATGGGAATTTATGGGTTTCACATGTGAATTTTTGGGTTTCACATGGGAATTTATGGGTTTCACATGTGATTATTTGGGTTTCACATGGGAATTTATGGGTTTCACATGTGATTATTTGGGTTTCACATGGGAATTTATGGGTTTCACACGTGATTATTTGGGTTTCACATGGGAATTTATGGGTTTCACATGTGATTATTTGGGTTTCACATGGGAATTTATGGGTTTCACATGTGATTATTTGGGTTTCACATGGGAATTTATGGGTTTCACATGTGATTATTTGGGTTTCACATGGGAATTTATGGGTTTCACATGTGATTATTTGGGTTTCACATGGGAATTTATGGGTTTCACATGTGATTATTTGGGTTTCACATGTGATTATTTGGGTTTCACATGGGATTTTATGGGTTTCACGTGGGAATTTATGGGTTTCACATGTGATTATTTGGGTTTCACATGGGAATTTATGGGTTTCACACGTGATTATTTGGGTTTCACATGGGAATTTATGGGTTTCACATGTGATTATTTGGGTTTCACATGGGAATTTATGGGTTTCACACGTGATTATTTGGGTTTCACATGGGAATTTATGGGTTTCACACGTGATTATTTGGGTTTCACATGGGAATTTATGGGTTTCACACGTGATTATTTGGGTTTCACATGGGAATTTATGGGTTTCACACGTTATTATTTGGGTTTCACATGGGAATTTATGGGTTTCACATGTGATTATTTGGGTTTCACATGGGAATTTATGGGTTTCACACGTGATTATTTGGGTTTCACATGGGAATTTATGGGTTTCACACGTGATTATTTGGGTTTCACGTGGGAATTTATGGGTTTCACACGTGATTATTTGGGTTTCACGTGGGAATTTATGGGTTTCACACGTGATTATTTGGGTTTCACGTGGGAATTTATGGGTTTCACACGTTATTATTTGGGTTTCACATGGGAATTTATGGGTTTCACATGTGATTATTTGGGTTTCACATGGGAATTTATGGGTTTCACACGTGATTATTTGGGTTTGACATGGGAATTTATGGGTTTCACACGTGATTATTTGGGTTTCACATGGGAATTTATGGGTTTCACACGTGATTTGGGGTTTCACATGGGAATTTATGGGTTTCACATGTGATTATTTGGGTTTCACATGGGAATTTATGGGTTTCACATGTGATTATTTGGGTTTCACATGGGAATTTATGGGTTTCACACGTGATTATTTGGGTTTCACATGGGAATTTATGGGTTTCACACGTGATTACTTGGGTCTCACATGGGAATTTATGGGTTTCACACGTGATTATTTGGGTTTCACGTGGGAATTTATGGGTTTCACATGTGATTATTTGGGTTTCACATGGGAATTTATGGGTTTCACACGTGATTATTTGGGTTTCACATGGGAATTTATGTGTTTCACATGTGATTATTTGGGTTTCATATGGGAATTTATGGGTTTCACATGGGAATTTATGATATTTAATATGGTATTTAATTGACCCCTAAGCATGTAAAAGTATTTTTTTTTATGAAAAAGTATTTAATTGGCCCTTGGCTATCTTTTCTTTGTGCGAGATTAATAATAATAATTTCTGTTCACACTGTCTGTTTGAATGAAGCGACAAATCAAAATCCAATGGAAAACTGATTCAAATTAAAATGTTTTAAGTAAATGTGGAAAATGTTGTTGCCTATACATAATTTTACTGGTGAATATAAATTCAAATGAATGAAATACAAATGATTAGATTATCATTATAAAAATGTACATAATAAAAATGATAAATTAAATACATTTTATTTATTTTTTCTAAAAGCATTACATAAACCATGCCTTGCTTTAACTAGGTTTTTACTGTATTTTAATTGTTGCGTAAAACATTGTGTAATAAAAGCTTTCAGAGTAAAACATTTGAGAGATACTGAATATTGTCAAAAATATGATCATTGAACAGATTTACTGATGTAATTTGATCTCTTTAACGTGATGTTCATGCTTTGGCAAACGGCAGACCGTTATTGTGTTTGTTTCAGGATCTCGGCCGCTTCAGTTTCTCCCGTGTCTCAGTGGCATTTACAAAAGACATGCTTTTATCCAACCCTCTCTCTCTCTCTCTCTCCTCCTGCTGAGTTTGTGTCTCTCCATCATCTTGTAAGAGATGCTCTAGCAGTTGCCATAGAAACCCACCTTAAAAAATGCACACATGTTCGTGAGAGGAAAGAGTGTATGAGGAAGACGAGGTTGAGACACGCCGAAGTGCTGTTGTCTGAAAATGAGTTCAAGTCTGAGCTTCCATTTTATTCTCTGCTTTTGTCTCAAAGCACCTGTTAATCAGTACGATTATATTTACAACATCATAGAGGCATGATGATTATTGGATGGTAACCACTATTTAACGTGTTATTTGTGAAAAAATCACTTTCTATGAAAATTGACCAGGGTACTTGTGTGGTAACTATTGGTTTATTGTGGTATTTGTAGGAGCATAATTGAAACGCCATGGTGAATTGATCTTTTATGAACATTTATCATGATTCTTGCATGGTAAGCATTTAAATTATTTGGAGTAAAACCATAGTAAACTCCGTTCAAATGGTTGTTTATGAAAGTTTACCATAGTCATTGCATTGTAACTATCGTTTAACTGTGATATTTGGAGTAAAATCGTTGTAAACTTCTATTGTTTAACTGTGATATTTGGAGTAAAGCCATAGTAAACTTCCATCTTTTAACTGTGATATTTGGAGTAAAACCATAGTAAACTTCCATCTTTTAAAGGGTTAGTTCACCCAAAAATGAAAATTCTGTCATTAATTACTTACCCTCATGACGTCAATGTCACGAATGTCAAACCGCCAAACTGCTGAAATTTGATGATCCAAACTGCTCATTCGACTCACTGAATCATAACGCTTCGAAGCTTCATGAGGCCGTGTTTAGAAATCGTCATCACTATATAAGTCATTATTTAGGGATTTTTTGCGCACAAAAACTATTCTCGCCGATTCATAAAGTTATTTTAGAACCACTGTAGTGAGATGGACTTTGTAACGACGTCTTTAGTGCCTTTTAAGGGTCTTGAGAGTGAACCGTGCCATTGTGCCAATGGAGGCCTTTCAGAGCCATCAGATTTACACTAAAATATCTTCATTTGTGTTCCGAAGATGAACGGAGGTCTGACGGGTGTCGAACGTCATGAGGGTAAGTAATTAATGACAGAATTTTCATTTTTGGGTGAACTAACCCTTTAATTGTGATATTTGGAGTAAAACTATAGTAAACTTCTATCGTTTAACTGTGATATTTGGAGTAAAACCAGAGTAAACTTCTATCGTTTAACTGTGATATTTGGAGTAAAACCAGAGTAAACTTTTATCTTTTAACTGTGATATTTGGAGTAAAAACATAGTAAACTTCTATCGTTTAACTGTGATATTTGGAGTAAAGCCATAGTAAACTTCTATCGTTTAACTGAGATATTTGGAGTAAAGCCATAGTAAACCTCTATCGTTTAACTGTGATATTTGGAGTAAAGCCATAGTAAACTTCTATCGTTTAACTGAGATATTTGGAGTAAAACCATAGTAAACTTCTATCGTTTAACTGTGATATTTGGAGTAAAGCCATAGTAAACTTCTATCGTTTAACTGTGATATTTGGAGTAAAGCCATAGTAAACTTCTATCGTTTAACTGAGATATTTGGAGTAAAGCCATAGTAAACTTCTATCGTTTAACTGAGATATTTGGAGTAAAACCATAGTAAACTTCTATCGTTTAACTGAGATATTTGGAGTAAAGCCATAGTAAACTTCTATCGTTTAACTGTGATATTTGGAATAAAGCCATAGTAAACTTCTATCGTTTAACTGAGATATTTGGAGTAAAACCATAGTAAAATTATATAGTTTAACTGTGATATTTGGAGTAAAGCCATAGTAAACTTCTATCGTTTAACTGTGATATTTGGAGTAAAACCAGAGTAAACTTCTATCGTTTAACTGTGATATTTGGAGTAAAGCCATAGTAAACTTCTATCGTTTGACCTGTGGCACACCCCTGTCTCTCTATGGTCCCGTCACTGACCCACGGCCAGGGTACGAGTGCAGAATTCGAACCCTCTAGTGCGCTGGAATAAAGTCCCCCGGTGTGAACGCATGCTGTGACGTCTTCAGAAACACCCCTCACGTCCTTCATGAGACTGTCAAGAGCAGTACACGTGTCCCAACAGCAGTGTGCTTACAGAGGGAAGCGCTCACATTTTAGCAAGGTTAACAACACGAGCTGCGCTGGATAAATGGGGAGCACTTATGGCTGTCAGCGATGGGACATCAGAAGAGACTCAGAAGAGCTCGTGTTTGAGCCTGAGTGGCCTTCAGATGTCTCTTTCTGATATAGCCAACATTAACCAACATTAAAAATGTCGGCAATGAACAATAATTTTCCATTTTTATTAGCATAGTTGATTATAAATTATATTTTATATATATTCTAAATTTTATTCTTATTTTTTGTTTATTACGTTTCATTTATTATATTATAAGCCATTTTTTATATATTTATACATAATATATTTTTGAACTTTTTATTTTATTAGCATAATTTATTATTTTATTAGCTATTATTTATTTATTTATTTTTAAATTACATTTTTATTAATTTTAGAAGGGAAAAAAATTCCCTTCTTATTAAAGTGTTTCTCCCTGGCCTCTTACCAAACAAAATTAATCTAATAAATCGTGGAGATGCCATTCCCACAGCTCTTTAAGAGCCCAGATATTACAGCAGAAACAATGAACCTTTCACTTTAATTAAATGATTTTCCATACTCGTTACTTAAGGATAATGAGTTATTTTCGGGCAGTTGTGAATTAACCTCAGCATCCGGTGGGAGTTTCGTCTTTTTTCCAAGAGATTAGAAATCACATCAAAATCAAGTCTATATTTAATCATTATAAGAGTAACATGTGTGTTTTGCAAGACATAATGAAAGAATTTGATGTTAGAAAATGGACTGAGCAAGCCAAACCCAGATTATCTCAGTAATAGTTTAACTGTGATATTTGGAGTAAAACCATAGTAAACTCCGTTCAAATGGTATTTTATGAAAGTTTACCATAGACGTTGCATTGTAACCATAGTTTAACTGTGATATTTGGAGTAAAACCATAGTAAACTTCTATTGTTTAACTGTGATATTTGGAGTAAAACTTATATCGTTTAACTGTGATATTTAGAGTAAAGCCATAGTAAACTTCTATTGTTTAACTGTGATATTTGGAGTAAAACTTCTATCGTTTAACTGTGATATTTAGAGTAAAGCCATAGTAAAATTCTATTGTTTAACTGTGATATTTGGAGTAAAGCCATAGTAAACTTCTTTCGTTTAACTGTGATATTTAGAGTAAAGCCATAGTAAACTTCTATTGTTTAACTGTGATATTTGGAGTAAAACTTCTATCGTTTAACTGTGATATTTAGAGTAAAGCCATAGTAAAATTCTATTGTTTAACTGTGATATTTGGAGTAAAGCCATAGTAAACTTCTTTCGTTTAACTGTGATATTTGGAGTAAAGCTATAGTAAACTTCTATCGTTTAACTGAGATATTTGGAGTAAAGCTATAGTAAACTTCTATCGTTTAACTGTGATATTTGGAGTAAAGCCATAGTAAACTTCTATCGTTTAACTGTGATATTTGGAGTAAAACCATAGTAAACTTCTATTGTTTAACTGTGATATTTGGAGTAAAACTTCTATTGTTTAACTGTGATGTTTGGAGTAAAGCCATAGTAAACTTCTATCGTTTAACTGTGATATTTGGAGTAAAGCCATAGTAAACTTCTATCGTTTAACTGTGATATTTGGAGTAAAGCCATAGTAAACTTCTATCGTTTAACTGTGATATTTGGAGTAAAGCCATAGTAAACTTCTATTGTTTAACTGTGATGTTTGGAGTAAAACCATAGTAAACTTCTATCGTTTAACTGTGATATTTAGAGTAAAGCCATAGTAAACTTCTATTGTTTAACTGTGATATTTGGAGTAAAACCATTGTAAACTTCTATCGTTTAACTGTGATATTTGGAGTAAAACCATAGTAAACTTCTATCGTTTAACTGTGATATTTGGAGTAAAACCAGAGTAAACTTCTATCGTTTAACTGAGATATTTGGAGTAAAACTTCTATCGTTTAACTGAGATATTTGGAGTAAAACCATAGTAAACTTCTATCGTTTAACTGTGATATTTGGAGTAAAACCAGAGTAAACTTCTATCGTTTAACTGTGATATTTGGAGTAAAACCATAGTAAACTTCTATCGTTTAACTGTGATATTTGGAGTAAAACCATAGTAAACTTCTATCGTTTAACTGTGATATTTGGAGTAAAGCCATAGTAAACTTCTATCGTTTAACTGTGATATTTGGAGTAAAGCCATAGTAAACTTCTATCGTTTAACTGTGATATTTGGAGTAAAGCCATAGTAAACTTCTATTGTTTAACTGTGATGTTTGGAGTAAAACCATAGTAAACTTCTATCGTTTAACTGTGATATTTAGAGTAAAGCCATAGTAACTTCTATCGTTTAACTGAGATATTTGGAGTAAAACCAAAGTAAACTTCTATCGTTTAACTGTGATATTTGGAGTAAAGCCATAGTAAACTTCTATCGTTTAACTGTGATATTTGGAGTAAAACCATAGTAAACTTCTATCGTTTAACTGTGATATTTGGAGTAAAACCAGAGTAAACTTCAATCGTTTAACTGAGATATTTGGAGTAAAACTTCTATCGTTTAACTGAGATATTTGGAGAAAAGCCATAGTAAACTTCTATCGTTTAACTGTGATATTTGGAGTAAAACCATAGTAAACTTCTATCGTTTAACTGTGATATTTGGAGTAAAACCATAGTAAACTTCTATAGTTTAACTGTGATATTTGGAGTAAAACCAGAGTAAACTTCTATCGTTTAACTGAGATATTTGGAGTAAAACTTCTATCGTTTAACTGTGATATTTGGAGTAAAGCCATAGTAAACTTCTATCGTTTAACTGTGATATTTGGAGTAAAACCAGAGTAAACTTCTATCGTTTAACTGAGATATTTGGAGTAAAACCATAGTAAACTTCTATCGTTTAACTCAGATATTTGGAGTAAAACCAGAGTAAACTTCTATCGTTTAACTGTGATATTTGGAGTAAAACTTCTATCGTTTAACTGAGATATTTGGAGTAAAACCATAGTAAACTTCTATCGTTTAACTGTGATATTTGGAGTAAAACTTCTATCGTTTAACTGAGATATTTGGAGTAAAACCATAGTAAACTTCTATCGTTTAACTGAGATATTTGGAGTAAAACCAGAGTAAACTTCTATCGTTTAACTGAGATATTTGGAGTAAAACTTCTATCGTTTAACTGAGATATTTGGAGTAAAACCATAGTAAACTTCTATTGTTTAACTGTGATATTTGGAGTAAAACCATAGTAAACTTCTATCGTTTAACTGAGATATTTGGAGTAAAACCATAGTAAACTTCTATCGTTTAACTGAGATATTTGGAGTAAAACCATAGTAAACTTCTATCGTTTAACTGTGATATTTGGAGTAAAACCAAAGTAAACTTCTATCGTTTAACTGTGATATTTGGAGTAAAACCATAGTAAACTTCTATCGTTTAACTGAGATATTTGGAGTAAAACCATAGTAAACTTCTATCGTTTAACTGTGATATTTGGAGTAAAACCATAGTAAACTTCTATCGTTTAACTGAGATATTTGGAGTAAAACCATAGTAAACTTCTGTCGTTTAACTGAGATATTTGGAGTAAAACCATAGTAAACTTCTATCGTTTAACTGAGATATTTGGAGTAAAGCCATAGTAAACTTCTATCGTTTAACTGAGATATTTGAAGTAAAACCATAGTAAACTTCTATCGTTTAAATGAGATATTTGGAGTAAAACCAAAGTAAACTTCTATCGTTTAACTGTGATATTTGGAGTAAAACCAGAGTAAACTTCTATCGTTTAACTGTGATATTTGGAGTAAAACCACAGTAAACTTCTATCGTTTAACTGAGATATTTGGAGTAAAACCATAGTAAACTTCTATCGTTTAACTGAGATATTTGGAGTAAAGCCATAGTAAACTTCTATCGTTTAACTGAGAAATTTGGAGTAAAACCATAGTAAACTTCTATCGTTTAACTGAGATATTTGGAGTAAAACCAAAGTAAACTTCTATCGTTTAACTGTGATATTTGGATTAAAACCAGAGTAAACTTCTATCGTTTAACTGAGATATTTGGAGTAAAACCATAGTAAACTTCTATCGTTTAACTGTGATATTTGGAGTAAAACCATAGTAAACTTCTATCGTTTAACTGTGATATTTGGAGTAAAACCAGAGTAAACTTCTATCGTTTAACTGTGATATTTGGATTAAAACCAGAGTAAACTTCTATCGTTTAACTGTGATATTTGGAGTAAAGCCATAGTAAACTTCTATTGTTTAACTGTGATGTTTGGAGTAAAACCATAGTAAACTTCTATCGTTTAACTGTGATATTTAGAGTAAAGCCATAGTAAACTTCTATTGTTTAACTGTGATATTTGGAGTAAAACCATTGTAAACTTCTAACGTTTAACTGTGATATTTGGAGTAAAACCATAGTAAACTTCTATCGTTTAACTGTGATATTTGGAGTAAAACCAGAGTAAACTTCTATCGTTTAACTGAGATATTTGGAGTAAAACTTCTATCGTTTAACTGAGATATTTGGAGTAAAACCATAGTAAACTTCTATCGTTTAACTGTGATATTTGGAGTAAAACCAGAGTAAACTTCTATCGATTAACTGTGATATTTGGAGTAAAACCATAGTAAACTTCTATCGTTTAACTGTGATATTTGGAGTAAAGCCATAGTAAACTTCTATCATTTAACTGTGATATTTGGAGTAAAGCCATAGTAAACTTCTATCGTTTAACTGTGATATTTGGAGTAAAGCCATAGTAAACTTCTATTGTTTAACTGTGATGTTTGGAGTAAAACCATAGTAAACTTCTATCGTTTAACTGTGATATTTAGAGTAAAGCCATAGTAACTTCTATCGTTTAACTGAGATATTTGGAGTAAAACCAAAGTAAACTTCTATCGTTTAACTGTGATATTTGGAGTAAAGCCATAGTAAACTTCTATCGTTTAACTGTGATATTTGGAGTAAAACCATAGTAAACTTCTATCGTTTAACTGTGATATTTGGAGTAAAACCAGAGTAAACTTCAATCGTTTAACTGAGATATTTGGAGTAAAACTTCTATCGTTTAACTGAGATATTTGGAGTAAAGCCATAGTAAACTTCTATCGTTTAACTGTGATATTTGGAGTAAAACCATAGTAAACTTCTATCGTTTAACTGTGATATTTGGAGTAAAACCATAGTAAACTTCTATCGTTTAACTGTGATATTTGGAGTAAAACCAGAGTAAACTTCTATCGTTTAACTGAGATATTTGGAGTAAAACTTCTATCGTTTAACTGTGATATTTGGAGTAAAGCCATAGTAAACTTCTATCGTTTAACTGTGATATTTGGAGTAAAACCAGAGTAAACTTCTATCGTTTAACTGAGATATTTGGAGTAAAACCATAGTAAACTTCTATCGTTTAACTCAGATATTTGGAGTAAAACCAGAGTAAACTTCTATCGTTTAACTGTGATATTTGGAGTAAAACTTCTATCGTTTAACTGAGATATTTGGAGTAAAACCATAGTAAACTTCTATCGTTTAACTGAGATATTTGGAGTAAAACCAGAGTAAACTTCTATCGTTTAACTGAGATATTTGGAGTAAAACTTCTATCGTTTAACTGAGATATTTGGAGTAAAACCATAGTAAACTTCTATTGTTTAACTGTGATATTTGGAGTAAAACCATAGTAAACTTCTATCGTTTAACTGAGATATTTGGAGTAAAACCATAGTAAACTTCTATCGTTTAACTGAGATATTTGGAGTAAAACCATAGTAAACTTCTATCGTTTAACTGTGATATTTGGAGTAAAACCAAAGTAAACTTCTATCGTTTAACTGTGATATTTGGAGTAAAACCATAGTAAACTTCTATCGTTTAACTGAGATATTTGGAGTAAAACCATAGTAAACTTCTATCGTTTAACTGTGATATTTGGAGTAAAACCATAGTAAACTTCTATCGTTTAACTGAGATATTTGGAGTAAAACCATAGTAAACATCTATCGTTTAACTGAGATATTTGGAGTAAAACCATAGTAAACTTCTATCGTTTAACTGAGATATTTGGAGTAAAGCCATAGTAAACTTCTATCGTTTAACTGAGATATTTGAAGTAAAACCATAGTAAACTTCTATCGTTTAACTGTGATATTTGGAGTAAAACCAGAGTAAACTTCTATCGTTTAACTGTGATATTTGGAGTAAAACCACAGTAAACTTCTATCGTTTAACTGAGATATTTGGAGTAAAACCATAGTAAACTTCTATCGTTTAACTGAGATATTTGGAGTAAAGCCATAGTAAACTTCTATCGTTTAACTGAGAAATTTGGAGTAAAACCATAGTAAACTTCTATCGTTTAACTGAGATATTTGGAGTAAAACCAAAGTAAACTTCTATCGTTTAACTGTGATATTTGGATTAAAACCAGAGTAAACTTCTATCGTTTAACTGAGATATTTGGAGTAAAACCATAGTAAACTTCTATCGTTTAACTGTGATATTTGGAGTAAAACCATAGTAAACTTCTATCGTTTAACTGTGATATTTGGAGTAAAACCAGAGTAAACTTCTATCGTTTAACTGTGATATTTGGATTAAAACCAGAGTAAACTTCTATCGTTTAACTGTGATATTTGGAGTAAAGCCATAGTAAACTTCTATCGTTTAACTGAGATATTTGGAGTAAAACCATAGTAAACTTCTATCGTTTAACTGTGATATTTGGAGTAAAACCATAGTAAACTTCTATCGTTTAACTGTGATATTTGGAGTAAAACCATAGTAAACTTCTATCGTTTAACTGTGATATTTGGATTAAAACCATAGTAAACTTCTATCGTTTAACTGAGATATTTGGAGTAAAGCCATAGTAAACCGAGGTGAATTTAAATTGCACAATACTCACTAAAGTATCACAAAAATCCCTACCATGCCGCAAATTTCCACATCTCCAGAATCATTGATGTTAGCAGCTGTGAACGTGTCGCACCTGTAGAAGTGTTTCTGGGGATTGTAACCTCTGGACTTTGACTTTACCAGCGCGTGTGGTCTCTCCTGCTGCCCGTTGGCCTGTTGGAAGCTGATTAAACCCAGAGCAGTGAAAGCTGCTATTACTTGTTTTTGTATTGCCAAGGGTGTGAATGACGGGTAACACGGTGAACGAATGAAGTTAAGTGTAAGGTTATCATGCATCTGCCTCAGCCGACTCGCCCTCTCGCTGCGTCTAATCAAACGCTTGGCACACACCGGAGGAATTGGGAGCTGTCAGACGGAGAGAGGGAGAGCGAGCGTGTGTTTGTACGAGAGGAAAGTAAGAGCGCCTTTCATCCCCCATGGTGTGAAATATAGTTTTCATTAAAGAGCAGGCAGCAGTTTTCCAATGAAAGTCCAAACAGCACAGCATGCGTCTCTGGGGAGCGCGGCCGAAAGCCCTTACTCCGGGTCTTACCGCTGCACTTTCATGCCACAGACCAGCCAATAGATTTCTCACTCCTCCATTTGCTTTATCTTTTCCTTTTTTTTTCTGTAGGTGGTGATAATCGTCTGTTTTAGCCTTTTCCTGCCCATTGTCTGTTTTTTTTGGGCTCCCAAGGGACTAATGGAGAGCAAGGCAAATGGAAAAGTGTTTTCTATGAAAACGACAAGCAAGCTATTAATGATTAGTGTTGTTTGCTAAGTGAATTACTCATACTTGGGGTTAGTGTGCTTCTTATTTTATATTTAAAAAATGTTTTAATTTGAAATGCATTTATTTATATAAAAATGTATTATATACAGTCAAACCAGAATTTATTCAGACATTTCCTCACATTATCACAGTTTAGAACATGGTAATAAAATATTTAAGTTAAACTGTGTCACAACAAATCTTGATAATGTCGGATAACTTTAATAGAAAGGGATGTAATGGATTACAATCGACTAAATCAGCTGTTAAATTAAAAAGCCCCCTGAAATCAAAATGTACGTTTTTTTTGTCTTTTAGTATGACTGTGTTTGCCTTAAGGTTCTGAATGAGCTGGTGTACTCCAAAACAATGACGACATTTGCATTTAGGAGATATAAGCGTTCGAAACGTAGTCTCTCACTTCCGCTAAAATGGATCACGGATTTTAATGACATCACCGCGGACTTCAGCTTCTCATCACATCCAATCAAATGCTCTCTAGAATCTGAAGCCCCGCCCCCTAAACAAACGCCGAAGCTGCGTTTGAAATCGGTCACTTGCTCACACATGTACTTTTCTATATGGTCAATGGCACATAGTGCACTATATAGGGGATAGGGAACGATCAGACAGTGCACTATATAGGGGATAGGGAACGATCAGACAGTGCACTATATAGGGGATAGGGAACGATCAGACTGTGCACTATATAGGGGATAGGGAACGATCAGACAGTGCACTATATAGGGGATAGGGAACGATCAGACAGTGCACTATATAGGGGATAGGGAACGATCAGACAGTGCACTATATAGGGGATAGGGAACGATCAGACAGTGCACTATATAGGGGATAGGGAACGATCAGACAGTGCACTATATAGGGGATATGGAACGATCAGACAGTGCACTATATAGGGGATAGGGAACGATCAGACTGTGCACTATATAGGGGATAGGGAACGATCAGACAGTGCACTATATAGGGGATAGGGAACGATCAGACAGTGCACTATATAGGGGATAGGGAACGATCAGACAGTGCACTATATAGGGGATAGGGAACGATCAGACAGTGCACTATATAGGGGATAGGGAACGATCAGACAGTGCACTATATAGGGGATAGGGAATGATCAGACAGTGCACTATATAGGGGATAGGGAACGATCAGACTGTGCACTATATAGGGGATAGGGAACGATCAGACAGTGCACTATATAGGGGATAGGGAATGATCAGACAGTGCACTATATAGGGGATAGGGAACGATCAGACTGTGCACTATATAGGGGATAGGGAATGATCAGACAGTGCACTATATAGGGGATAGGGAATGATCAGACAGTGCACTATATAGGGGATAGGGAATGATCAGACAGTGCACTATATAGGGGATAGGGAACGATCAGACAGTGCACTATATAGGGGATAGGGAATGATCAGACAGTGCACTTTATAGGGGATAGGGAACGATCAGACAGTGCACTTTATAGGGGATAGGGAATGATCAGACAGTGCACTATATAGGGGATAGGGAATGATCAGACAGTGCACTATATAGGGGATAGGGAACAATCAGACAGTGCACTATATAGGGGATAGGGAATGATCAGACAGTGCACTATATAGGGGATAGGGAATGATCAGACTGTGCACTTTATAGGAGATAGGGAATGATCAGACAGTGCACTATATAGGGGATAGGGAATGATCAGACAGTGCTCTATATAGGGGATAGGGAATGATCAGACTGTGCACTATATAGGGGATAGGGAATGATCAGACAGTGCACTATATAGGGGATAGGGAATGATCAGACAGTGCTCTATATAGGGGATAGGGAATGATCAGACTGTGCACTATATAGGGGATAGGGAATGATCAGACAGTGCACTATATAGGGGATAGGGAATGATCAGACAGTGCACTATATAGGGGATAGGGAATGATCAGACAGTGCTCTATATAGGGGATAGGGAATGATCAGACTGTGCACTATATAGGGGATAGGGAATGATCAGACAGTGCACTATATAGGGGATAGGGAATGATCAGACAGTGCTCTATATAGGGGATAGGGAATGATCAGACTGTGCACTATATAGGGGATAGGGAATGATCAGACTGTGCACTATATAGGGGATAGGGAATGATTAGACAGTGCACTATATAGGGGATAGGGAATGATCAGACAGTGCTCTATATAGGGGATAGGGAATGATCAGACTGTGCACTATATAGGGGATAGGGAATGATCAGACTGTGCACTATATAGGGGATAGGGAATGATCAGACAGTGCACTATATAGGGGATAGGGAATGATCAGACAGTGCTCTATATAGGGGATAGGGAATGATCAGACTGTGCACTATATAGGGGATAGGGAATGATCAGACAGTGCACTATATAGGGGATAGGGAATGATCAGACAGTGCACTATATAGGGGATAGGGAATGATCAGACAGTGCACTATATAGGGGATAGGGAACGATCAGACAGGGCACTATATAGGGGATAGGGAATGATCAGACTGTGCACTATATAGGGGATAGGGAATGATCAGACAGTGCACTATATAGGGGATAGGGAACAATCAGACAGTGCACTATATAGGGGATAGGGAACGATCAGACAGTGCACTATATAGGGGATAGGGAATGATCAGACTGTGCACTTTATAGGGGATAGGGAACGATCAGACAGTGCACTTTATAGGGGATAGGGAATGATCAGACAGTGCACTATATAGGGGATAGGGAATGATCAGACAGTGCACTATATAGGGGATAGGGAACAATCAGACTGTGCACTTTATAGGGGATAGGGAATGATCAGACAGTGCACTATATAGGGGATAGGGAATGATCAGACTGTGCACTTTATAGGGGATAGGGAACGATCAGACAGTGCACTATATAGGGGATAGAGAACGATCAGACTGTGCACTATATAGGGGATAGGGAATGATCAGACAGTGCACTATATAGGGGATAAGGAATGATCAGACAGTGCACTATATAGGGGATAGGGGACGATCAGACAGTGTGCTAAATAAGAGATAGGCTATTGGCTGTTTTTAAAAAGGGGAGGAGCTGCTTGATATGCCCAGCCCCTTCTTCCTGTTTCAGTGGAAATTACACTAACACATTGGATAATGCTGAGCGTTTCAAGGCACTTCAGTGGGACTTTAATTACACAATTAGTTAATACCAATTTAGCTCAACCAATGACCAATCAGTGCTTCATTGTGTTCAGTCTGTGGTGTCAAAGGTCACATTAGCAATTAAAGAACAAACAGTTCAGCAGTACATGCTCAGCTCAAAGTGTCGGAATCTGAAGTCTGAATGTTACTGGCAGTCACTGTATGAAGAATGTTTGGGTATAATATGTCACAGTTGACTTTGTTTTGCTCTCCTCACTTACAGAAATTAATTTTAGTGTCTTGCACACACTAGTCAAAAATGATATCTGCTGTCTGAATCATCTTTGGTTTGACTGTATTTAAATTAAATAAAAAATGAATCAATCATTTGTTTATAAATGTTTTAAAAAAAACACTTTTTGCCACTTAGGAATTATTGTTTGAGCCTCGCGTCTCAGTGTGACTGGATTTGTATTTTTTGTTAATTCATTGAAGATTAATTAAGTTTCTCCCACGCTCTCTTTTTATATTCCTGCAGTAGATGATATAAATAATTGTGCAGATTACATAACAGGTTATGTAAAACAAGACTGACAGGTTGGGGATGATTACAATACATTCTTTTTCACAGGAAAAAGGGTCGAATAAATAAGGAATGAGGGTTTTCTTCTCGCTTGACGACTTCATTATTTTCTGCACTCATCAATAAAGGCAGAACAGAGCAGAGCTGTCAATCAACGCTGCGCCGCTGGACGCCTCCTCTAAAACATTTAAAGATGCTATTTGTGCAGATTCTCTGCATTTATCAGCCTGTCTTTCTCCTGGGCTTCAAATCTCGGTGGTTCCTGCCTTCCTGAGGTTATCGTTGGAATGGGCAGCTTTTCCAATCGCACAGATCTCAGAGGGATACGCAAACACACCTGGTAAAATGAGACGATATTGCTTTTAGATTTGGAAATCTCTCCAGATCAATCCTTGTTTATCGAGTTGATGTTCTGTGAAATCTCTCCTGTTGCTTTGAGGCTAATGTGAGAGAGATATTCGGCAAGCCTGATGTTTCCATATTTTTCCCTTGTCAAATTTGTTTTCAATATCTCTTGGTTTTCTATCGTACCTCAGATGGGATGGTGTTCAAACCCGCGGGCCCTGCTTGAATTAGATTAGATGAATCTGTTCGCTTTAATTGCCGTTCCGCCGTGTGATTCAGTGCACCGGTGCACTCGCTAAATCTTTATTTTGGTCTGATTTTCAAGTCAAATATCAAGACATCCGCAAACAATATAGGCTACATTTATTTGATTAGTTTTTTTATATAAATATTTTGTTTCAATAATTGCATAAAATGTTGAGGTTTATACTTTAAAAAACAATAAAGACCTAAAAAACCTGTTTGCCAATGGGACTCGTTAATTCGTTATCGTTAAAAAGTCTTTATTTTAATTAGATTATTTTAATTCATACGACTGTATTTTTAAATAATATTTCATTCAGATTTAATCATTGGATTTTTTTTTTGTTAAAAGTGTGCTCAAAACAACTCTTCACAACTCTTCTTTGTTGGACTTCACGGTTGTGGTGTGTTTTCGTTGGACTCTTGACGGTTGTGGCGTGTTTTTGTTGGACTCTTGGCGGTTGTGGCGTGTTTTTGTTGGACTCTTGACGGTTGTGGCGTGTTTTCGTTGGACTCTTGACGGTTGTGGCGTGTTTTCGTTGGACTCTTGACGGTTGTGGCGTGTTTTTGTTGGACTCTTGACGGTTGTGGTGTGTTTTTGTTGGACTCTTGACGGTTGTGACGTGTTTTTGTTGGACTCTTGACGGTTGTGGCGTGTTTTCGTTGGACTCTTGACGGTTGTGGCGTGTTTTCGTTGGACTCTTGACGGTTGTGGTGTGTTTTTGTTGGACTCTTGACGGTTGTGACGTGTTTTTGTTGGACTCTTGACGGTTGTGGCGTGTTTTTGTTGGACTCTTGACGGTTGTGGCGTGTTTTCGTTGGACTCTTGACGGTTGTGGCGTGTTTTCGTTGGACTCTTGACGGTTGTGGCGTGTTTTTGTTGGACTCTTGACGGTTGTGGCGTGTTTTTGTTGGACTCTTGACGGTTGTGGCGTGTTTTTATTGGACTCTTGGCGGTTGTGGCGTGTTTTTATTGGACTCTTGGCGGTTGTGGCGTGTTTTTATTGGACTCTTGACGGTTGTGGTGTGTTTTTGTTGGACTCTTGACGGTTGTGACGTGTTTTTGTTGGACTCTTGACGGTTGTGGCGTGTTTTTGTTGGACTCTTGACGGTTGTGGCGTGTTTTCGTTGGACTCTTGACGGTTGTGGCGTGTTTTCGTTGGACTCTTGACGGTTGTGGCGTGTTTTTGTTGGACTCTTGACGGTTGTGGCGTGTTTTTGTTGGACTCTTGACGGTTGTGGCGTGTTTTTATTGGACTCTTGGCGGTTGTGGCGTGTTTTTATTGGACTCTTGGCGGTTGTGGCGTGTTTTTGTTGGACTCTTGGCGGTTGTGGCGTGTTTTTGTTGGACTCTTGGCGGTTGTGGCGTGTTTTTGTTGGACTCTTGACGGTTGTGGCGTGTTTTTGTTGGACTCTTGGCGGTTGTGGTGTGTTTTTGTTGGACTCTTGACGGTTGTGGCGTGTTTTCGTTGGACTCTTGACGGTTGTGGCGTGTTTTTGTTGGACTCTTGGCGGTTGTGGCGTGTTTTTGTTGGACTCTTGGCGGTTGTGGCGTGTTTTTGTTGGACTCTTGGCGGTTGTGGCGTGTTTTTGTTGGACTCATGACGGTTGTGGCGTGTTTTTGTTGGACTCTTGACGGTTGTGGCGTGTTTTTGTTGGACTCTTGGCGGTTGTGGTGTGTTTTTGTTGGACTCTTGACGGTTGTGGCGTGTTTTTGTTGGACTCTTGGCGGTTGTGGCGTGTTTTTGTTGGACTCTTGACGGTTGTGACGTGTTTTTATTGGACTCTTGACGGTTGTGGCGTGTTTTTGCGTGTTTTTGTTGGACTCTTGACGGTTGTGGCGTGTTTTTGTTGGACTCTTGGCGGTTGTGGCGTGTTTTTGTTGGACTCTTGACAGTTGTGGCGTGTTTTTGTTGGACTCTTGACGGTTGTGGCGTGTTTTTGCGTGTTTTTGTTGGACTCTTGGCGGTTGTGGCGTGTTTTTGTTGGACTCTTGACGGTTGTGGCGTGTTTTCGTTGGACTCTTGACGGTTGTGGCGTGTTTTCGTTGGACTCTTGGCGGTTGTGGCGTGTTTTCGTTGGACTCTTGACGGTTGTGGCGTGTTTTTGTTGGACTCTTGACGGTTGTGACGTGTTTTCGATGGACTCTTGACGGTTGTGGCGTGTTTTCGTTGGACTCTTGACGGTTGTGGCGTGTTTTTGTTGGACTCTTGACGGTTGTGACGTGTTTTTGTTGGACTCTTGACGGTGGTGGCGTGTTTTTGTTGGACTCTTGACGGTGGTGGCGTGTTTTCGTTGGACTCTTGACGGTTGTGGCGTGTTTTTGTTGGACTCTTGACGGTTGTGGCGTGTTTTCGTTGGACTCTTGACGGTTGTGGCGTGTTTTCGTTGGACTCTTGACGGTTGTGGCGTGTTTTTGTTGGACTCTTGGCGGTTGTGGCGTGTTTTTGTTGGACTCTTGACGGTTGTGGCGTGTTTTTGTTGGACTCTTGACGGTTGTGGCGTGTTTTTGTTGGACTCTTGGCGGTTGTGACGTGTTTTGTTGGACTCTTGACGGTTGTGGCGTGTTTTTGTTGGACTCTCTTGACGGTTGTGGCGTGTTTTTGTTGGACTCTTGGCGGTTGTGGCGTGTTTTCGTTGGACTCTTGACGGTTGTGGCGTGTTTTCGTTGGACTCTTGACGGTTGTGGCGTGTTTTTGTTGGACTCTTGGCGGTTGTGGCGTGTTTTCGTTGGACTCTTGACGGTTGTGGCGTGTTTTCGTTGGACTCTTGACGGTTGTGACATGTTTTTTTTGGACTCTTGACGGTTGTGGCGTGTTTTTGTTGGACTCTTGACGGTTGTGACGTGTTTTTTTTGGACTCTTGACGGTTGTGGCGTGTTTTTGTTGGACTCTTGACGGTTGTGGCGTGTTTTTGTTGGACTCTTGACGGTTGTGGCGTGTTTTCGTTGGACTCTTGACGGTTGTGGCGTGTTTTTGTTGGACTCTTGACGGTTGTGGCGTGTTTTTATTGGACTCTTGACGGTTGTGGCGTGTTTTTGTTGGACTCTTGACGGTTGTGGCGTGTTTTCGTTGGACTCTTGACGGTTGTGGCGTGTTTTTGTTGGACTCTTGACGGTTGTGACGTGTTTTTATTGGACTCTTGACGGTTGTGGCGTGTTTTTGCGTGTTTTTGTTGGACTCTTGGCGGTTGTGGCGTGTTTTTGTTGGACTCTTGGCGGTTGTGGCGTGTTTTTGTTGGACTCTTGACGGTTGTGGCGTGTTTTTGTTGGACTCTTGACGGTTGTGGCGTGTTTTTGTTGGACTCTTGGCGGTTGTGGTGTGTTTTTGTTGGACTCTTGACGGTTGTGGCGTGTTTTTGTTGGACTCTTGGCGGTTGTGGCGTGTTTTTGTTGGACTCTTGACGGTTGTGACGTGTTTTTGCGTGTTTTTGTTGGACTCTTGACGGTTGTGGCGTGTTTTTGTTGGACTCTTGGCGGTTGTGGCGTGTTTTTGTTGGACTCTTGACAGTTGTGGCGTGTTTTTGTTGGACTCTTGACGGTTGTGGCGTGTTTTTGCGTGTTTTTGTTGGACTCTTGGCGGTTGTGGCGTGTTTTTGTTGGACTCTTGACGGTTGTGGCGTGTTTTCGTTGGACTCTTGACGGTTGTGGCGTGTTTTCGTTGGACTCTTGGCGGTTGTGGCGTGTTTTCGTTGGACTCTTGACGGTTGTGGCGTGTTTTTGTTGGACTCTTGACGGTTGTGACGTGTTTTCGATGGACTCTTGACGGTTGTGGCGTGTTTTCGTTGGACTCTTGACGGTTGTGGCGTGTTTTTGTTGGACTCTTGACGGTTGTGACATGTTTTTGTTGGACTCTTGACGGTGGTGGCGTGTTTTTGTTGGACTCTTGGCGGTTGTGGCGTGTTTTTGTTGGACTCTTGACGGTTGTGACGTGTTTTTGTTGGACTCTTGACGGTGGTGGCGTGTTTTTGTTGGACTCTTGACGGTTGTGGCGTGTTTTCGTTGGACTCTTGACGGTTGTGGCGTGTTTTCGTTGGACTCTTGACGGTTGTGGCGTGTTTTTGTTGGACTCTTGGCGGTTGTGGCGTGTTTTTGTTGGACTCTTGACGGTTGTGGCGTGTTTTTGTTGGACTCTTGACGGTTGTGGCGTGTTTTTGTTGGACTCTTGGCGGTTGTGACGTGTTTTGTTGGACTCTTGACGGTTGTGGCGTGTTTTTCTTGGACTCTTGGCGGTTGTGACGTGTTTTTGTTGGACTCTTGACGGTTGTGGTGTGTTTTTTTTGGACTCTTGGCGGTTGTGACGTGTTTTGTTGGACTCTTGGCGGTTGTGGCGTGTTTTTGTTGGACACTTGGCGGTTGTGGCGTGTTTTTGTCGGACTCTTGGCGGTTGTGGCGTGTTTTTGTTGGACTCTTGGCGGTTGTGGCGTGTTTTTGTTGGACACTTGACGGTTGTGCCGTGTTTTTGTTGGACTCTTGACGGTTGTGGCGTGTTTTTGTTGGACTCTTAACGGTTGTGGCGTGTTTTTGTTGGACTCTTGACGGTTGTGACGTGTTTTTGTTGGACTTGGCGGTTGTGGCGTGTTTTTGTTGGACTCTTGACGGTTGTGGCGGGTTTTTGTTGGACTCTTGACGGTTGTGACGTGTTTTTGTTGGACTCATGACGGTTGTGGCGTGTATTTGTCGGACTCTTGACGGTTGTGGCGGGTTTTTGTCGGACTCTTGACGGTTGTGATGTGTTTTTGTTGGACTCTTGACGGTTGTGGCGTGTTTTTGTTGACTCTTGGCGGTTGTGGCGTGTTTTTACTGGACTCTTGACGATTGTGGCGTGTTTTTGTTGGACTCTTGACGGTTGTGGCGTGTTTTTGTTGGACTCTTGGCGGTTGGGGCGTGTTTTTGTTGGACTCTTGGCAGTTGTGGCGTGTTTTTGTTGGACTCTTGACGGTTGTGGCGTGTTTTTGTTGGACTCTTGACGGTTGTGGAGTGTTTTTGTTGGACCCTTGACGGTTGTGACGTGTTTTTGTTGGACTCTTGACGGTTGTGACGTGTTTTTGTTGGACTCTTGACGGTTGTGGCGTGTTTTTGTTGGACTCTTGACGGTTGTGGCGTGTTTTTGTTGGACTCTTGACGGTTGTGACGTGTTTTTGTTGGACTCATGACGGTTGTGGCGTGTATTTGTCGGACTCTTGATGGTTGTGGCGGGTTTTTGTTGGACTCTTGACGGTTGTGGCGTGTTTTTGTTGACTCTTGGCTGTTGTGGCGTGTTTTTGTTGGACTCTTGACGGTTGTGGCGTGTTTTTGTTGGACTCTTGACGGTTGTGGCGTGTTTTTGTTGGACTCTTGACGGTTGTGGCGTGTTTTTGTTGGACTCTTGGCGGTTGTGACGTGTTTTGTTGGACTCTTGACGGTTGTGGCGTGTTTTTGTTGGACTCTTGACGGTTGTGGCGTGTTTTTGTTGGACTCTTGGCGGTTGGGGCGTGTTTTTGTTGGACTCTTGACGGTTTTGACGTGTTTTTGTTGGACTCTTGGCGGTTGTGGCGTGTTTTTGTTGGACTCTTGGCGGTTGTGGCGTGTTTTTGTTGGACTCTTGACGGTTGTGGCGTGTTTTTGTTGGACTCTTGGCGGTTGTGGCGTGTTTTTGTTGGACTCTTGACGGTTGTGGCGTGTTTTTGTTGGACTCTTGACGGTTGTGGCGTGTTTTTGTTGGACTCTTGACGGTTGTGACGTGTTTTTGTTGGACTCTTGACGGTTGTGGCGTGTTTTTGTTGGACTCTTGACGGTTGTGGCGTGTTTTTGTTGGACTCTTGACGGTTGTGACGTGTTTTTGTTGGACTCTTGGCGGTTGTGGCATGTTTTTGTTGGACTCTTGACGGTTGTGGCGTGTTGGTTTACAATGGTTTACACATTGTACCCTGAAGGGGGTGCCGTGTATCACCATGATAATACACACCCAGCAAAACTTTAGAAAATGATTTGATGAACATGAAAGTGAAAGTGAAGTTGAATGGCCTGCACAGTCACCAGATCTACATATTTTTGAGCCACTTTCGAGGAACAAGTCCGAAATGTTTTCTTCCACCAGCATCACATAGTGACCTGGGGCCTCATTTATAAACGTTGCGTACGCACAAAAGAAGGCGTACGCCACTCTCTACGCAATAATTGGTATTTATAAAAAGCAAACTTGACGGGAAAATGTGCGGTCCTTCACGCAAGCTCTGACCCAGGCGTACGCACAAACACAGGTGAAATGAGAAATGGCGACACCGTCGGCAGATGAAGAAACACGTGAAATTGTGTGAAACTGTAGACCGTTGTGTCAAAGAAATGGCAATACTGCCTCTCATAAATAACATGAAGACTTCACAAAGCAAGTCTTACAATTAACAGCCTACACCAACACCCGTTTGATCGATCTGCAGTGTAAAACAAACAAAAGCAAACGAAAATTACAACAGAAATGCAAAAAAAAAAAAAAGTGAAATATGTTCTGCAACAATATTGGCATGGTATGCAATTCATCCTCATAAATAATATGGTAAACAGAACGAAATAATGTACAAAACTGATATTCTCGTCAATGTGTCCGTCTGGCGGAGCAGATATAGATGCAATTAGATTGACTGATAGATAGATAATTAGGGAGATATATAGATATATAGATAAATAGATAGATAGATGTATTAATTGTCCACTGGGGAAAGTTGTTTTCATAGTAAAAATTTCTTCATCAGCTACGGAATCATGGTATTCATGCAAATGCCTTTAGTTTGTTTTATTTTCGATAAAATAACATATGACGTATGTCTCAACCATTCAGAAAGTTGCAAGACATTACATTTGCACTGAACTATTTCCCATTTCCACGTAGATAATAGGGATAGGGATTAATAGGGATTCCCCAATAATTGCCGCAGTCTCTCATCAAGAGGGCTCCGCTCCGGTGTTCCCTTTCCCCCACCCCCACCCACACTCTGGCGATGGAGCGCTAGACGCTTTTTTTGTCTCGACTTTGATGTCCGACCATTTCTTTTTTATTTCGTCCACGGTCTGAGGTTGTGAGGCGACAGCATTTACAGCGTCTGCAACCTTTTGCCACTCAAGAGCCTTTTTGGCATTAGTAATGCCCACACTGTGCCCTCCAAACAACATTTTCTCCTCTTTTCCACCTCGCCAACGATAACTTCTACTTCACATTGAGTGAAGTTACGTTTTTTTGATTTCCTCTCTGTGTTTGCCATGATTTCGCAATTTATGAATATTAACTTGTGGGCGTTTCACGGACTATTTATGGGCAACTATGGGCGTGACATGAAGCCGCAAAAGCTGTGCTACTTTTAGAATTGATTGTGATTTATTAAGGGAAAACTGCATAGGATGTGCGTGCGCACCGTTTTATAAATCCGAATATTTCTGTGCGTACGCACGTCCTATGATTCATCCGTACGCCACTTCTGACGCAAATCCTACGCAAAGTTTTATAAATGAGGCCCCTGGACACTGTTCTGGAAGAGGAACGTCTCAAAATGTTATTAATTTATTAATAATAATTTATTATATCAATTCAATTTTTTACATTATATTAGTTATATATTTATTAATATTTTGTGTCTTTAGTAATATTAGTCATTTTATTTATCTAAATTTTTGTTTATATAAATATCTAACATATGTATGCAAGTTATAATTGACAATTTCCTTCACTCTGTTATCTGCCTTGGATAAAAACTGAGCATGTCACAATGCCTTCTGGGATATCTTTTGATCATGACCAATATGAGGTATGTTGTGATCCAGAATAGGTTGTCGGTGTGGTGAGGTTTGTGTCTGGGGATGAAGCCTGCTGACCCATAAACCCCTGGAGAATGACAGAGGCTTGTGTTTCTCACCGGAGAGCCTGACGTCCCTCTGATCTTCCTCTCGGTCTCAAACCCACAGCTGGTGTTTGCGGATCTCCTCTGGTTCCTCGCCATCACCTTCTCCTCCTTTCATCATTAGAGCAGCTCCTGAGGACCATCCCGGGCCCTGGCGTTTGGTGTCTGTGGTGAAGTCCGGTCGGTCTGGGTCTGACTTGCTCATTTACAGCAGCCGGAATCCACATGCTGTCAGCACATCGGATCGCTGGAGAGCAGTGATGCAACCCAACCTCAACACATGAGATACTAACAGCGAAAATACATCAGTCTGTGCTTCAGCCGCTGCATCCCATAGACCATAAAGACACCTACGTTTGGAGAGAAACTTCAATAGAATTGGGCATGGAAATTTCTTATTTTGGTCCTATACATTTGCAGTTTCGTACAATTACGATGAAATACTTTCTTTTTTCAGTAAGGTGTGACCCTTCCTGCTCGACTCAAAGTGTCTTGTTGTTGTAGGTAGTTGCGAGTCTCATTGATTGATTGGCTCCCCCGCTCCGTTCCCCGGTGCTCATCTAGAGGTATAAAAACAAGCTTGGGCTGAACAGCGCTCTCAGTAAAAGCTCAGATTGATGTATCGATCCCCGCGCGCAGAAAGCCCTTGCTTATGAATTTATTTGTCCATCAAACAAGCTCGAGCAGGAATGAAAGGACAAATGGTTGCCGCATCAAAAGCACGTAAAATACCACAGGTAAACAACCGTCGCACAAAAGGCTCCACAAGTCCTGCTTTCAAAAAGCATTTTTATGGAGTACTTCATTTACAAGAAAAGATGTTTCTTTTGAGTCGAGCTCAGCGTGTGGATGTTTCTTCAACTACGGCCACTTTAGGTCTCAGAGGTGGATTTTCAAAGAGATTTCAAGTTTTATTGTTACGAAAGTCACATTATATAATTTACATTTGCTACTTTTCAAATGTAGAGATTTTATTGTTGTGGAAATAAACAGCAGACTCCTTTGTCTTCTGGGTTCCCACTCTTTTTCAGCAACCATTTTCCAGGACAATTTTACTATGACGGGAATAAAGACAAGGATCACGCCAAATAACGCTCCCTAGGTCTTTTAAAGGCGTACAGGTTATTGCCATGACTTAACCATAAAAACTGTTTTTAATATGAGCTCTTAATCATACATTATGACTATGGAAGCTTGTTTCCACCACAGAATAAAAAGAAAAGGTAATTGCGACTTTTTATCTCGCTATTCTGACATAATTGTGATATAAACTCGCAATTGAGTTATACACTCACCTAAAGGATTATTAGGAACACCTGTTCAATTTCTCATGAATGCAATTATCTAATCAACCAATCACATGGCAGTTGCTTCAATGCATTTAGGGGTGTGGTCCTGGTCAAGACAATCTCCTGAACTCCACACTGAATGTCAGAATGGGAAAGAAAGGTGATTTAAGCAATTTTGAGCGTGGCATGGTTGTTGGTGCCAGACGGGCCGGTCTGAGTATTTCACAATCTGCTCAGTTACTGGGATTTTCACGCACAACCATTTCTAGGGTTTCGAAAAAATGGTGTGAAAAGGGAAAAACATCCAGTATGCGGCAGTCCTGTCGGAGAAAATGCCTTGTTGATGCTCGAGGTCAGAGGAGAATGGGCGACTGATTCAAGCTGATAGAAGAGCAACTTTGACTGAAATAACCACTCGTTACAACCGAGGTCTGCAGCAAAGCATTTGTGAAGCCACAACACACACAACCTTGAGGCGGATGGGCTACAACAGCAGAAGACCCCACTGGGTACCACTCATCTCCACTACAAATAGGAAAAAGAGGCGACAATTTCCACAAGCTCACCAAAATTGGACAGTTGAAGACTGGAAAAATGTTGCCTGGTCTGATGAGTCTCGATTTCTGTTGAGTCATTCAGATGGTAGAGTCAGAATTTGGCGTAAACAGAATGAGAACATGGATCCATCATGCCTTGTTACCACTGTGCAGGCTGGTGGTGGTGGTGTAATGGTGTGGGGGATGTTTTCTTGGCACACTTTAGGCCCCTTAGTGCCAATTGGGCATCGTTTAAATGCCACGGCCTACCTGAGCATTGTTTCTGACCATGTCCATCCCTTTATGACCACCATGTCCCCATCCTCTGATGGCTACTTCCAGCAGGATAATGCACCATGTCACAAAGCTCAAATAATTTCAAATTGGTTTCTTGAACATGACAATGAGTTCGCTGGACTAAAATGGCCCCCACAGTCACCAGATCTCAACCCAATAGAGCATCTTTGGGATGTGGTGGAACGGGAGCTTCGTGCCCTGGATGTGCATCCCACAAATCTCCATCAACTGCAAGATGACCTCCTATCAATATGGGCCAACATTTCTAAAGAATGCTTTCAGCACCTTGTTGAATCAATGCCACATAGAATTGAGGCAGTTCTGAAGGCGAAAGGGTCAAACACAGTATTAGTAAGGCGTCAAAATCTGAAGCATGGGTCACAATGAAGACGCTAAAGGCACCCGTAGACGTCACTATATTGACGCGCAGGTGCTCCATTGATTTCAGTTGTTTGCCCAATGCGTCAGATCAAGATGCGTTTAATTCTTTGCATTTGTAAAAGCAGACATGATTTTATTAATATGTATAGGCTACTTTTATATTTTGGAGCAACTAACCCAACTCCTACCCTAAACCTACACACTTCTCAATAATATAAAACACGTAACAGGCAAATAAAAGCACAGTCACAGGTATTTATTGCAAAAACTGACCAACAACAGTATAAACGTATTAACTCATGTTGCATTCCAAGTCTTCTGAAGTCATACGATATCTTCATGTGAAGAACAGAGTTGATCTTAATGTTTTAATCACTGAAATGATGATCCCGCCGCTCCGTGAACACACTCCATTCAGTCATATCTCATTCAAAAGATACACACAACTCTGTCCCTTTAATTGTGATGACATTAGCCTCAGCTGAATGTTTAATGCCATTTCCGTAACAGAATCTCATCAAACAAATAACATGGAAATGACATTTTATTATGATCAGTTCTTTGAAATGAATGCATGTGTATCCACTGTTAGTAGACGTGAGTATGAAAAGTGTTTCTTTGAGTCCACAGTTGAAGAATCACCCTTGAATCTCAGATCAGACCGGAGTCTCTTTAGGTTTACAGCTCCCTTGTGCTTTACCACAATATAATCTAATCCCGAAAACCATAATGCGTGGATTACACTGCGAGTCTAGCACCGTCCTGACGAGATTACGGCTCCTGATAAGAGAGACGCTCCAGCTCCAGCTCAGCCGGTGATGATAGAGCGACCTACTTTCTCCAACACTTCCCAGGGATCTTATCATATCTAAATGGAAATGGCTCCGTTCAGCTTGAACAGTGTGTGTGTGTGTGTGTGTGTGAGCGGTAACTGATCTGAGGTCAGCTGATGCTATAACGTTTTCCCGCTTTTCCCTCTTGTGTTCTGAACGGCAGGTGTGCGGAGAAGATGCCATTTCTTTCTGATGAGAAACTGTTTTTTCTTTTGTTTTAAGATGATGGTTTAGGTTGGATTTATAATCATACGACAAGGCCTAGAATAGACTGCAATATTAGCATAAAAATATACCATGGAAACACTGCGACAAAATCGTTTTTTGGATACTATCATAGTTATATTTTATTTATTACAATATTTTAATGGCAAATCTTCATTTTAAGATTAAATATCTGGGACTGGTACCACAACATTATTTGTTTAATGGCCACCATGATAAAAGTATATTAGTATCATCACTGAACCATTCCTTTCTAAATGTGTAGTGATACATACTTCAATTAATGTATCCCAGATTACTTCCAACTGTCTTTTGTGTATTTTTGGATGAACAAATGATTTTTTTTCAATATTTGTATTTATTTGCTGCTGTTCTGGTAAATGTAGACACAATTCCTGTCAGTCTCGCCTCTTTAAAAATGTCTTTGTCAGTGAATGAATGGTTTCCATGCCGTCATTGGGTCTCTTTCCATTGTTAAAGCGTCAGTATTGTCGATCTGTGGATGTTGATGCGATGTATCTCCGTGAACGTTTTCCGGGTTAGCATCTCCTCTTGAGAACGCTATCGATCCGCTTAGTTGCTCTTAGCAACCCACGTGCCACGTCTTCCCTTCAACCATTATTTTCAAACTGTATTTGTATTTGTCCACAGCTCTGCTAGGTGAGATAGTTTTGTTCCGCTAATGTGTTGAATCTATTTGCCGCCGCCATTTTAAACGTCTTTTTGGTTAAATACTTTTTTCAAATATATGTTGATTTAGTTTCGCTTGTCTTCGGTACCGTTCAGCGTAGTAAACACCCGTCCGTTTGATGCTTTCAAATTCAATTGTTGATATATCAGGAATTGAAATCTTGAAATCAAAATACACTCACCTAAAGGATTATTAGGAACACCTGTTCAATTTCTCATGAATGCAATTATCTAATCAACCAATCACATGGCAGTTGCTTCAATGCATTTAGGGGTGTGGTCCTGGTCAAGACAATCTCCTGAACTCCAAACTGAATGTCGGAATGGGAAAGAAAGGTGATTTAAGCAATTTTGAGCGTGGCATGGTTGTTGGTGCCAGACGGGCCGGTCCGAGTATTTCACAATCTGCTCAGTTACTGGGATTTTCACGCACAACCATTTCTAGGGTTTACAAAGAATGGTGTGAAAAGGGAAAAACATCCAGTATGCGGCAGTCCTGTGGGAGAAAATGCCTTGTTGATGCTAGAGGTCAGAGGAGAATGGGCCGACTGATTCAAGCTGATAGAAGAGCAACTTTGACTGAAATAACCACTCGTTACAACCGAGGTATGCAGCAAAGCATTTGTGAAGCCACAACACGCACAACTTTGAGGCGGATGGGCTACAACAGCAGAAGACCCCACCGGGTACCACTCATCTCCACTACAAATAGGAAAAAGAGGCTTCAATTTGCACGAGCTCACCAAAATTGGACAGTTGAAGACTGGAAAAATGTTGCCTGGTCTGACGAGTCTCGATTTCTGTTGAGACATTCAGATGGTAGAGTCAGAATTTGGCGTAAACAGAATGAGAACATGGATCCATCATGTCTTGTTTCCACTGTGCAGGCTGCTGGTGGTGGTGTAATGGTGTGGGGGATGTTTTCTTGGCACACTTTAGGCCCCTTAGTGCCAATTGGGCATTGTTTAAATGCCACGGCCCACCTGAGCATTGTTTCTGACTATGACCACCATGTCCCCATCCTCTGATGGCTACTTCCAGCAGGATAATGCACCATGTCACAAAGCTCCAATCATTTCAAATTGGTTTCTTGAACATGACAATGAGTTCACTGGACTAAAATGGCCCCCACAGTCACCAGATCTCAACCCAATAGAGCATCTTTGGGATGTAGTGGAACGGGAGCTTCGTGCCCTGGATGTGCATCCCACAAATCTCCATCAACTGCAAGATGCTCTCCTATCAATATGGGCTATCAAAAGTCTCAACTTTGAAATTGTCATTTTTTAAAGAAATGTAAACAATAAATAGCGTCGTAATCGCCTCAGTTAAAGCTGCTCGTGAACCGATCATCTCTTCCTTCATTGATAAGCATGAAATAAACATGAATGAACACTAAAAGAAATGTTGTTTCAACTGCGGAAAGACGCCAGCACACACCGTTTTTCCAAGTTCAAGTCCACCGACGTTGATCTACTAACTCTCCTGACTGCTCTGTCGGACAAAACGGCAGATTCGGCGATGTGATTGGTCAGATCGCATATCAATCAAACTTGCGGCGAAGGGTGAATTGAATTGTTGATATCAAAAATGAAATTTTTTACTAGTAGCAATTAATAGGCCTATTCTAGGAATGAATAAAAGTCAAAACGGCTTGCCATATGCAGTAATGACGACTGAGACTTGAATGAAATCAAATCAGTATTTACAAAATGAGTTTATTAATATCTTCACATCGAATCATTCACTCTTTGGTTCTAATGAAATCATTATGGGAAAATGATTCTTAACAACAAGATCAATGGCAAATAATGATGTTTTAGTTCTCATTATTCAATAGTATTAGTCAGGGCTTGCCAACTTTCGAGTTTAGCTTGGGGTTAGAATTATGGATGAGGTGATTCGGTTCATGCGATTCGCTTCTGATCTTGATTCATTGGGTTAAATATCAGGAGCTACATGTTCATTTTCCTCAAGGAAACAAATCTCTAATGCTGTAAACGTAGAGAAACCTGTCAGGTATTATTATTATTATTGAAGGTTAAAATTAAGAACTTATTCTTATACAATTAGTATGTTTTTAATAATAATGTTATAATATATTTTAATGATATAAGAGTAAATAATAAATAAAATAAATATGTAATATAGTGCGTATGGGTGATTTCTATAATTGCAGGTACATTTGGTTGTTTTTTCAAATGGTTATATTTTTATTTTATTCTCATTGTCAATGATCACAAGATGTTACAGGTTATAGCAATATAATATTTTCTGTAAAAAGTCTATTGTGTGGCTGAAAATGATTATTACTTGTTGTCCGAAATAGTGAGTGTATTTTTTCCGTCGTTGTGTAATCGAATTTAACTTTTGTTTTGGTAATATTACATTTATTTATAAATGCCAAAATAGTAATTTTCCTAATTCTACAACAATAAATTGTATAAAAATAACTTTTATTTGATAAAAATGTGTGTCCATAAATCTTGCGTCAACTCTGTTACCGCACCATACTTTGCCTTTAAATCGGTGGAATTATCTCGTACAACTATACAGGAAATGATGTCACTTTCCCTCACTGATAAGCTCTGAAGCACTGAGAACATATTTTAATCTAAAAAAGTTATTTCGTAAAACGTCAAAATTGTTACCACAATATCAAAATCAGAAAATATCAATATCGAAAACAGAATTTATCACTAATCGTACAGTGGGTTGTTTAAAAGTCTTTTAATCATGATTTAATTAGTGCCATGTGCTCTTAGCATTTATGCTAGCAAGAGGAGTTTTTGGCTAAAAAGTTTAAACGTGTCTACCCAGGTAGAGTAACAATGTTGACAGTAACAGAGTTGACAAACAATACTATAAAGAAATATTTTTCCTTAAAAGTAAAAAAAGAGGAAGTAACATGTTTGGCTAGCAATGAATTATTAAAATTGAATGTTTTCAGTAAGAATTTCAGTTTTTTCCCTTAACGTTTTGAAATGCAAAATGTATTTGCCTTATTTTAGCCAAATGCTAATCCTCTGTAGAGTAAATTTTTCTAGCTAACTAACTAACTAACATGCTAGCTTTACCTAACGCATTGTTGACACGCTGTTTTATTGACGTCTTTCTGAAGTTGAAACACTGATTGAACGATTCCTTGAGGCATGATTTATTTCAGTAAGTTGTACTTTATCTTTCAACTCCTTCTTTATTTAATTTATTTAATTAGTTTATTTGTCAGGGACAATGTACAAAATACACTAATCTTACGAAAAGATGTTTTGTACCAGAATTAGCTAATGCTAGTTTCCATCTGCTATATATCTAACCTTCTGATGTTCATGTTTATTAGCTGCTGTAGCTAGTAGTGAAGAGGAAGAGATGATCGGCTCACGTGCTGTCACGCCACATTAAAGAGCAACAAAATGCTATTTATTGTTTGAATTTTGTAATAAAACTGACAGATTTTGAAAGTTGAGGCTTTGTTTCATATCAAAAGTCTGTCGGGGTCAGTGTCCTCTCGGCTACGCAATTTTGGCGGGAAAACGGCGTCAATTGCATGAGAGTTGGCCGCCCTTTATTAGTAAACACATTCATATTATCACTCACCACATGCAGAAGCACACACACACACACACACACACACACACACACTGGCTTATTTTCAGCAAGATCCGTTTCCCCTCATATGCCCCAAAAATCCAACAGAGGATTCATAATTTCTGAGTAGCTCTCTGGGTAAATGTCAGCCCGCGTTACATATTTAACTATGGATTACTCGGATATGTGCTTTCAGAATAATAATTGGCAGTTCTCCAGCTCCAAATCCCAGCAGGTTCTGCTTTCCCAGTGCCACATCAACTTGACTTGTAATAATGGGAAAGGGAAAGTCAGTGGGCCGACTGCAGGGATGTCAAACGTGCCGTGTGGAGAGTGTTGGACTGGCGATGTGCTGGGAGACGGCCAGTGTTCAGGACAGCGAGCGCTTTGATGTTCCAGCTCTTGCCTCTCAGAGAGGCTGTGCTACAGGAAATAAAGGACAAGGGTTGTGGCGTTTGAGGTCAGCGATGAAGATCTGTCCTTGGCTCTGAAGGGCAGGGGTTTTCAGGGACCCCACCCCAAAATTTAAGTATAAAATCCAGTTAATACTGTGGAAAAAATAATATCACAAATGTGTGATTGTAACATTAGTGTTTTTTCTATTCTGTGAAGTACTGTGGTGCTATTTACTGTAAATGTGTGAATAATGTGTTTTTTATTGGTTTTACTTGAGATTAGCAAATTACCGAATGCAGTTTAAATATTAATTTGTGTAATTTTCCTATTTCGTGTTTATTTCTAACACCATTAGTCGTTAGAAAGAAACATAAAATACAGGAACTCTCGTTAAAACATTACGCCAGTAGGTGGCGATAAATCTTTTTGAGCGAGTCATTGAATCGTTTCGTTCAAACACGCTGAATCATTAATTAACTTAACGCTTCATGAGCGAGTCATTAAATCAGTTAGTTCAAACACGCTGATTCTAGCCTGGATGCCAGCCGAATTTAGCCCCGCCCACAATTTTTTTTGCTCTGGCAATTCGGTCTGGACTCGCTCCATAGAGGAGTAATTATGCCCGAACAGAAACTGTTCAGACCAATGAAATTGTCAGGGCGGGCTTTAGACGATGATGGACAGATGATCAACAGTAACGTAATCATCAACGTCATCGAAGGCTCTTGGGTTGAATTTGCTCTTATCCTAAACGGAGAACTTGTTCGTATATGCGTTCACCTTTACTATTTCTCTCAGAAACGATGATCGTGTTGGTAAGTACTCTGTGTATCCTTAAATTATTTTATTACTGCCAAAGATCGTTTACACTCATCTATTTCTTGTAACGTTACTTAATCCAGCGTGCGTGCAGACAGGGTTTCCAAGTGTTTTTGCAATGTCGCGCACAATTGCTACTCAAAACTATAGCCCAAAACAATAACTTTCCGAGGGGTTCTCCAAAAAAAAATGGCGTTTGGCAAAATATGTTATTTTGGCAAGGTTGCCTGCTAAAATTCGCATTCCTGGGTTTATATAATCACATAATTGGGGTCGCTTCAACCCGCGGACATGGAGAAAAACACGGACTTGGCAACAGTGCAGTTGAGTTCTGTTGACATTTGACAACTAACGTTAAGCGTCGCTCCGTTGCTCTGATTAGTTGTGGGTCTATCCAATTGAGGTCTTTCCTGGCTCGGTTGAAACACGCCCCATAATCAAAGCTCAATGGAGCGGTACCAGACTCAAATTCTGACTAGAATTGAGTATGGCCACGCCAGGCTACGCTGATTCATCAATTAACTTAACGCTTTATGAGCGAGTCATTGAATTGATTTGTTAAAACACTGATTCTTTAATTAACTTAACACTTTATGAGCGAGTCATTGAATCAATTAGTTCAAACACACTGATTCATTAATTAACTTAACACTTTATGAGCGAGACATTTAATTGATTAGTTCAAACACGCTGATTCATTAATTAACTTAACGCTTTATGAGTGAGTACTTGAATCGATGTGTTCAAACACACTGATTCATCAATTAACTTAATGCTTTATGAGTGAGTCATTGAATCGATTTGTTCAAACGCTGATTCATTAATTAACTTAACGCTTTATGAGTGAGTCATTGAATCGATTCGTTTAAACACGCTGATTCATCAATTAACTTAACGCTTTATGAGTGAGTCATTGAATCGATTTGTTCAAACGCTGATTCATTAATTAACTTAACGCTTTATGAGTGAGTCATTGAATCGATTCGTTTAAACACGCTGATTCATCAATTAACTTAACGCTTTATGAGTGAGTCATTGAATCGATTTGTTCAAACACGCTGATTCATTAATTAACTTAACGCTTTATGAGTGAGTCATTGAATCGATTTGTTCAAACACTGATTCATTAATTAACTTAACGCTTTATGAGCGAGACATTGAATTGATTAGTTCAAACACGCTGATTCATTAATTAACTTAACGATTTATGAGTGAGTCATTGAATCGATTTGTTCAAAAACTGATTCATTAATTAACTTAACGCTTTATGAGTGAGTCATTGAATCGATTTGTTCAAACACTGATTCATTAATTAACTTAACGCTTTATGAGCGAGTCATTGAATTGATTTGTTCAAACACGCTGATTCATCAATTAACTTAATGCTTTATTAGTGAGTCATTGAATCGATTTGTTCAAATGCTGATTCATTAATTAACTTAACGCTTTATGAGCGAGTCATTGAATCGATTTGTTCAAATGCTGATTCATTAATTAACTTAACGCTTTATGAGCAAGTCATTGAATCGATTTGTTCAAACACGCTGATTCATCAATTAACTTAATGCTTTATTAGTGAGTCATTGAATCGATTTGTTCAAATGCTGATTCATTAATTAACTTAACGCTTTATGAGCGAGTCATTGAATCGATTTGTTCAAACACTGATTCATTAATTAACTTAACGCTTTATGAGCAAGTCATTGAATCGATTTGTTCAAACACGCTGATTCATCAATTAACTTAATGCTTTATTAGTGAGTCATTGAATCGATTTGTTCAAATGCTGATTCATTAATTAACTTAACGCTTTATGAGCGAGTCATTGAATCGATTTGTTCAAACACTGATTCATTAATTAACTTAACGCTTTATGAGCGAGTCATTGAATCGATTCGTTTAAACACGCTGATTCATTAATAAACTTAACGCTCTATGAGCGAGTCATTGAATCGACTAAATAGTGTTTAGCAAGTAGCCTATGCTACAAGTAAACAACGAATTAGTTGTTTGACCTTTTTTCTCCAGTAACTTTGCTATCAGAATTGAACAGCTTGATTAATGCAGCAAACAGTAGAGTTTGTATAGAACTAATTTAATGGAATGAGAGAATTTATGTGTAATCTTTAGTTTTAATTAATGACACCAACACCATGTGTGTGTGTACGTGTGTGCGTGTATATGTATGTGTGTATTACAATCTAATTTTACAGCAGATTGCCTTCATCACTAAATCACTGGTCTGTGATATAATGGTCATCACGACCGCAGATCACCTGACCGTGAGCGGTACAGATGTGTGTGTGAATAGCGGTACAGATGTGTGTGTGAATAGCGGTACAGATGTGTGTGTGAATAGCCGTTTAGCACTGGGTTAATATCCCGTGTCACCTTGCACCCCGCGGACGTCTTAACACAACACCACAGCCGCCGCCTCGAATGTCCTTCTGATCCCAGAGACGACCAGAAACCTTGGGCTGATTGTCTGTGTGACCTTTTCCTCATTCGGCACGGCGGACTTCATTTGCCATGAAATTTATATCCGCGCTCTCCTTGGTTGCGGTGCTCCTCCATCCCGGAGCCCTCTGGGAATCCTGCGCCGCCGCCGCGCTCCCTGATGGCCGCGTGTTTTATTACCCAGTAAAGCATTACACTCGGGTCCTTTGATATTGATTTATTTATTTATTTGTGTCCGAGCCATAAGCCCTCGTGAGAGATGTGTCCGTGCTGCGCGTCGGGAACGGCGCATTTGGGCACATTAAATATATTGCAGGCATTTGTTCTCGGCCGTCGGCGCGGCGGGTGTTTGTTTCAGAGCCGAGCGCACCTGCAGATCCAACAACAAACGCGTCCTCGCCGTTTGAAGCCTTTTCCTGAAGAGAAACGCTCTTTTGAAGCGTCCACGTGGCTGAAGGAAGTCAAATATCACTTGTTTTTCCATCAACAAATAGGATTTATAGACTCCAGATATAGGCGCAACATAGCCTGTGATTGTACATCAGTTTAAATACTTCAAAAATGGTTTTAATAGTTTTAGTTCACCATAATGAGCCTGCATTATCCAGTATGATGTAAATCTATATTTACATATACAGTAGTGGGCAAAAGTTAGGAAAATGGACACCTTTACCCTTTATTCAAATATTATTAAAGATTTTGTAATCAAATTGCGTAGTTGTGCTTCAAGTCGATTGTATTGTTTGGGATGATAACGGCAAGTTTGAATCGATTCGTTCAAACACGCTGATTCATTAATTAACTTAACGCTTCATGAGTGAGTCATTGAATCGATTCGTTCAAACACGCTGATTCATTAATTAACTTAACGCTTCATGAGCGAGTAATTGAACCGATTCGTTCAAACACGCTGATTCATTAATTAACTTAACGCTTCATGAGCGAGTCATTGAGTCGATTAGATCAAACATGCTGATTCATTAATTAACGTAACGCTTCATGAGCGAGTCATTGAGTCGATTAGATCAAACACGCTGATTCATTAATTAACTTAATGCTTCATGAGCAAGTCATTGAATCGATTAGATCAAACACGCTGATTCATTAATTAACTTAACGCTTCATGAGCGAGTCATTGAGTCGATTAGATCAAACACGCTGATTCATTAATTAACTTAACGCTTCATGAGCGAGTCATTGAATCGATTAGATCAAAAACGCTGATTCATTAATTAACTTAACGCTTCATGAGCAAGTCATTGAATCGATTAGATCAAACACGCTGATTCATTAATTAACTTAACCCTTCATGAGTGAGTCATTGAATCGATTTGTTCAAACACACTGATTCATTAATTAACTTAACGCTTCATGAGCGAGTTATTGAATCGATTCGTTCAAACACGCTGATTCATTAATTAACTTAACGCTTCATGAGCGAGTAATTGAATCGATTCGTTCAAACACGCTGATTCATTAATTAACTTAATGCTTCATGAGCGAGTCATTGAGTCGATTACATCAAACACGCTGATTCATTAATTAACTTAATGCTTCATGAGCAAGTCATTGAATCGATTAGATCCAACACGCTGATTCATTAATTAACTTAATGCTTCATGAGCGAGTCATTGAATCGATTAGATCAAACACGCTGATTCATTAATTAACTTAACGCTTTATGAGCGAGTTATTGAATCGATTAGATCAAACACGCTGATTCATTAATTAACTTAACGCTTTATGAGCGAGTTATTGAATCGATTAGATCAAACACGCTGATTCATTAATTAACTTAACGCTTTATGAGCGAGTTATTGAATCGATTAGATCAAACACGCTGATTCATCAATTAACTTGAATCGACTAAATAGTGGTTAGCAAGTTATTGCTAAATGTATGCTACAAGTAAACAACTAGCTTTGACCTTTTTTCTCCAGTAACTTTGCTATCAGAATTGAACAGATAAGCTTGATTAATGCAGCAAAAGTCGATTGTTTTATTTGGGATGATAGCGGCAAATTGCGGGATGAAATTTTATAAGGCTCAGAAATCATGAATTACTGATTACTATTTTATTTATTTATTTTTGGCGAAGTGAAATAAAACCTTTATATGTAGTTTGCCTTTTTTGACAAATAATCCCATGAGCGAGTCTGGGTTTGGCGGTTGCCAGGAGAACGGGACTTGCCTGACTGCATTGTGCCAAGTGTAAAGTTTGGTGGAGGGGGGATTATGGGGTGGGGTTGTTTTTCAGGGGTTAGTTCCAGTGAAAGGAACTCTTAATGCTTCACCAAGACATTTTGGACAATTTCATGCTCCCGACTTTGTGGGAACAGTTTGGGGACGGCCCCTTCCTGTCCCAACATGACTGACCAGTGCACAAAGCGTCTCCATAATGACATGATGAGCGAGTTTGGTGTGGAGGAACTGGACTGGCCTGACCTCAACCCGATAGAACACCAGTTGACTAAAATGTACAGAACTGAGCCGTCTGTAAATCTCTCCATCACCGCCTCGTTTCCAGAACCACTTCGGCTTGTTTTGGACGGAATATTTGATTTTTGTTTTGAAGGGAAAAACCAAATGTGTACTTTATTTTGCTGAACACTCTGCGCTCATCAAGCTACTCGTCTTGTATTGACCGAAGGCTAATTTCCCACATTATCAGTAATGCTCTGCAAATGTCCCATAATACACGACAAATTCCAGGGACAAACTTATCGGATTTCGGGAACATGACGCATTTACGGAATCTCGATTGGCGGAACATCCAGAAGGCGTCGGCTGATTCTCTTTCACATGTGTGTGTGTGTGTGTGTGTGTGTGAAATCCCGCTCTTATCGGCATCACCGTGTCATTGTTGAACTAGCCTCAGAGTCGAGCACTTCAGCCAAGTCATGTTTATTCATTTACCCCAGAGGGAGAGAGGCAGAAGAAACACAGTGATTAATTCTAATTTGACCTTATCATAATGTAGCAGGGCCTATTACCATGCCAATCACAAACCAGGCAAAGCATGCTGGGAAGAGAAACCGTTCCGCACTTCATCATAATGTATATGTGCATGCATATGCTTGTTGTCATAGTTTAGTAAATTAACCCTCTACTGCATAGCGTTGCTCTCAGGCAACGGAAAGTGTTTTTAAGTTTAATTTCCAGTACATGTTTCTTTAAATAATTGCAACCAATCAAAATGGTCAAATGATTGCTATAGAATGGTCCAATAAGGTGTGGGAGTCACTATCAGGCATCATTTGAAGGCAGGGCTTCCTTTTCTGACATGTGGTCACATGAGCACATGGTGTGAGAAGAAGGTAAGATTATTTGCTTCAGTAATCTTATTTACAATGACATGAACTGTAAATAAAAAATATATGTATGTGCATGAAGGTGTAGAGAAGTTGTTTGTCAAGTTTTATTAACATTTTTTTAATTTAGCATGTTTAGAAATTCAGTTTTTCTTCTTGTTGCCTCAGGGCAACGTTATGCGATAAGGGGTACTTTTTATGGAGGTCTTTGCTGACAATGTGTTTGGATGTTATTACACATCATTACATGTTATTTGTGCACAATATGGTAAAATAATAATAATAACTTCATAGCCACGCCCTAGCAACCAGTTACAGCACCCTAGCAACCATATATCAACATTAACGAGCCATATCTCAGTACCAGAGCATTGTAGAAATACAGAGTTGGGCTCTTTTGACTCAGACTGGCCAATAGTCTTTCAATGTCACCCTATTAACTGTATAGCCACACCCTAGCAACCATTTAGAGCACCCTAGCAACCGTATTGCAACATAAAGAAGCCATATCTCAGCCCCAGAACATCGTACAGTCATGAGGGTGGGCTCTTTTGACTCAGACTGGCCAATAGTCTTTAAATATCACCCCAAGAACTGTATAGACACATCGTAGCAACCATGTACAGTACCCTAGCAACAGTACAAACACATTAATAAGCCATATCTCAGCCCCAGAACATCCTACAGACATGTTGCTTGGCTTTTTTGCATCCCAGTAGCATCCGAGAGGATTTTTTTTGCCACGGCAAGCACCACTCACATTTTCTTCAGGAAATGTACATTCTAGAGTGAGAAAGTGAACTGTTCAAACAGGTTCTACAGTGTTTGAAAAAAGAAAACTACCTCTGTTTGATGGATTGACAAATAAGTTTTAGTCAGATTAAATACTTTTTACTTGCTAAGACATATTTGAAGTGTTTTTAAAAGGAAAATTACCACTGTTTGATGTGTGTAAATGGACCAAATGCTACAATTAAATATTTGAAACCCATTATTAATTGAAAAGAGTGCCAGTTCCCTCTTGATTTTCCTAATAAACATTGAGACAATATTACATTTTTCTCTGTGATTTACTACCTATACTGCATAGCGTTGCCCTGAGGCAACAAAATAAAATCTGCTAAGGGGGTGGGTTTTTAAAAAAAAAATTTTTTTTTTGTTAATCTGTTATCTTAAATCTTCAAGAAAATAAGATTAATTTTTTTTTTTTTATGCAAAAACATAATTCATGCATTAGAGGGTTAACTTAAAAACCCCCCAGTATGACAGAATACACTGGTATGACTGTGAACAGAGCAGATTTCAGATGTGTGCTGGTTTTACTGGACGTGAAGCTGAATGTTCAGTTCATAGAAAACGCTAGAAGGAAACAGGTTGAGAAGGAATATCAGAATGTGTGTGAAATAGCATTTGTTTGTTTGTTTGACTGTTGAATTGTTTGCGCGTTTATCCACATCGACTGTTTGCACAGAAGCGCGTCTGTCGCGGAGAACATGCTTTTGTTCCTTTTGTGTTAACAGCCATAATGAGCCGTTTTTCGGGACGAGAGCCGCTATAAACGCAGGAGAGAAACGCTCATTGTGTCACACTGCCACACTCACAAACACACACTCACACACAGCCTTATCCAAGCGAAGCGTCTAATCAAATATTCATAAGTATGAAAGTGTTAGGTGCTTCTGGGACTGCTAATTAGCAAGCCGAACAGTACAGTCATCTCATGAAAGTGAACGCCAACAGTCGGTCTGGTCTTCACTTTTTCTCTTTCTGACTGGAGTGGCCAAACGCTTCCTATTAGCCAAGATGTAGCCAGGACAGCCACTGCCACGTCTATCTGTGCTTTAAATCCACAATCAACAGATGATATTTTGTAGGAAAAAATGTAAATTATGCATTGGAATCGGAACCTTTTTGGTGTTTAATACACCATTATGTAGACCAATGAGATTTCACTGGGCGGAGCTACAAGCGTATTTTGTTATAGCGAACTAGCAGATTATTTTCCCCGTGTTATTATGAAGTTGCAAACAAGTCAACCTATGGAAGCTTGTTACCGCTACAAAATTAAACACTTTGAAAGATAATTCAGACTTTTCTTGCAATTGTGAGTTTATATTTCCCAATTCTGACTTTTTCTCGCAATTACGAGTTTATATTTCCCAATTCTGACTTTTTCTCGCAATTGCGAGTTTATATTCCCCAATTCTGGCTTTTTCTCACAAATACGAGTTTATATTCCCCAATTCTGACTTTTTCTCACAACTGCGAGTTTATATTTCCCAATTCTGACTTTTTCTCGCAATTGCGAGTTTATATTCCCCAATTCTGACTTTTTCTCACAAATACGAGTTTATATTTCCCAATTCTGACTTTTTCTCGCAATTACGAGTTTATATTTCCCAATTCTGACTTTTTCTCGCAATTGCGAGTTTATATTCCCCAATTCTGACTTTTTCTCACAACTGCGAGTTTATATTTCCCAATTGTGACTTTTTCTCGCAATTGCGAGTTTATATTCCCCAATTCTGACTTTTTCTCACAATTACGAGTTTATATTTCCCAATTCTGACTTTTTCTCGCAATTGCGAGTTTATATTCCCCAATTCTGACTTTTTCTCACAACTGCGAGTTTATATTTCCCAATTCTGACTTTTTCTCGCAATTGCGAGTTTATATTCCCCAATTCTGACTTTTTCCTCACAATTACGAGTTTATATTTCCAAATTCTGACTTTTTCTCGCAATTGCGAGTTTATACTTCCCAATTCTGACTTTTTCCTCACAATTACGAGTGTATATTTCCCAATTCTGACTTTTTCTTGCAATTGTGAGTTTATATTCAACAATTCTGACTTTTTCTCGCGCAAGTTTATATTCCCCAATTCTGACTTTTTCCTCACAATTACGAGTTTATATTTCCCAATTCTGACTTTTTCCTCACAATTACGAGTTTATATTCCCCAATTCTGACTTTTTCTTGCAATTGTGAGTTTATATTCAACAATTCTGACTTTTTCTTGCAATTGTGAGTTTATATTCAACAATTCTGACTTTTTCTCGCGCAAGTTTATATTCCACAATTCTGACTTTTTCTCGCAATTGCGAGTTTATATTCCACAATTCTGACTTTTTCTTGCAATTGTGAGTTTATATTCAACAATTCTGACTTTTTCTCGCAATTGTGAGTTTATATTTCCCAATTCTGACTTTTTCTCGCAATCGCGATTTTATATTTCCCAATTCTGACTTTTTCCTCACAATTACGAGTTTATATTCCCCAATTCTGACTTTTTCTTGCAATTGTGAGTTTATATTCAACAATTCTGACTTTTTCTCGCGCAAGTTTATATTCCACAATTCTGACTTTTTCTCGCAATTGCGAGTTTATATTCCACAATTCTGACTTTTTCTTGCAATTGTGAGTTTGTATTCAACAATTCTGACTTTTTCTCGCAATTGTGAGTTTATATTTCCCAATTCTGACTTTTTCCTCACAATTACGAGTTTATATTTCCCAAATCTGACTTTTTCTCGCAGTTGCGAGTTAATATTTTCCAATTCTGACTTTTTCCCTCACAATTACGAGTTTATATTTCCCAATTCTGACTTTTTCTCGCAATTGCGAGTTTATATTTCCCAATTCTGACTTTATCTCGCAATTGCGAGTTTATATTCCACAATTCTGACTTTTTCTCGCAATTGTGAGTTTATATTCCACAATTCTGACTTTTTCTCTCAATAGCGAGTTTATATTTCCCAAAATCCATCGCTGATGGCTGATAGACATCACAATTTTGAGCCGGCATTGTGATTTCACGATACAGTTTTATCCTAAAACTGTATTTCCAAGCTCAAGGTTGGTAAAGCCTATGGTAGATGCTATTGACGAAAGCAGTGAGCTTCACTCTGCAGGGTGAGCATGTAAACTCGTATTTTACTGACACGGTCCACACTGTAAGGATTTTAAAGTGAATAAGGTGGAAAAATCCTTTTAGTTTCCCCTACGGATAAAGGTTAAAAGTTAAAAGAAGCCCCCTTCTTTCACTCTCTCTGGTTTCCAATCTCTCTCCATCAATCCTCGCGGCTCCGAGAGCTCAATAAATCCTCCGGAAGAGGTCACTCTCATTGATACGGGGTTCTTCCCTTTCGGATCGTACAGATCATATTGTCACCGAGTACCAAATCCTGCGGGTATTAACAAGCGTTTTTGAGAGATCCAGTGCTGTTGGCATCACAGATATGGGCTTTTCTACCATTATACTCGGAAGGAAGGTTCTGGCGTTTCTCTCGCCCACAATGTTCATCTGTGCCAAGTTTATTGATTCCAGTGCTCGACCACCTGCTGTGTTTCTGTCATAAACAATCTTTCCTTTTGTGGGTGAACTGAAGATCTACAGACTAAAACAGACTCTTGAAACCAGATTACGGATGTTCCCGTTCCAGCTGTGTCCTTCTGGGAAACCGTCTTGACCTTTTGTTTTCTGTTTTCTCTTCATACAGGCTTTTCAGGAGAAGAAATTTTGGTTTTACCATCTGCTGCTTCAGACGGTTTCATCATTATGTTTCTCATCTTTATATCTGTGATCTCCTCTTCATTTTTTACTAATGAAATTAAAAGCATGTGTGTTATTTGACGGTAGGTTCTTCATCATGAGTTATTTCCTCACACAGTTTCTCATTTTGGATTATTATCATGGTTCTTCATGAGAAATCATTGTTTCACGACTGGTTTCCTCTACGTAGGTTCTCATTTTGGGTTATTATCATGGTTCTTCATGATTATCATGGTTCTTCATGAGAAATCATTGTTTCTCGACTGGTTTCCTCTACATAGTTTCTCATTTTGGATTATTATCATGGTTCTTCATTAGAAATCATTGTTTCACAACTGGTTTCCTTTACGTAGGTTCTCATTTTTGGGTTATTATCATGGTTCTTCATTAGAAATCATTGTTTCTCGACTGGTTTCCTCTACATAGTTTCTCATTTTGGATTATTATCATGGTTCTTCATTAGAAATCATTGTTTCTCGACTGGTTTCCTCTACGTAGTTTCTCATTTTGGATTATTATCATGGTTCTTCATTAGAAATCATTGTTTCTCGACTGGTTTCCTCTCATAGTTTCTCATTTTGGATTATTATCATGGTTCTTCATTAGAAATCATTGTTTCTTGAAAGGTTTCCTCTACATAGTTTCTCATTTTGGATTATTATCATGGTTCTTCATTAGAAATCATTGTTTCTCGACTGGTTTCCTCTCATAGTTTCTCATTTTGGATTATTATCATGGTTCTTCATGAGAAATCATTGTTTCCAGACAGGTTTCCTCTACATAATTTCTCATTTTGGATTATTATCATGGTTCTTCATGATTATCATGGTTCTTCATGAGAAATCATTGTTTCACGACAGGTTTCCTCTCATAGTTTCTCATTTTGGATTATTATCATGGTTCTTCATGAGAAATCATTGTTTCCAGACAGGTTTCCTCTACATAATTTCTCATTTTGGATTATTATCATGGTTCTTCATGATTATCATGGTTCTTCATGAGAAATCATTGTTTCACGACAGGTTTCCTCTCATAGTTTCTCATTTTGGATTATTATCATGGTTCTTCATGAGAAATCATTGTTTCCAGACAGGTTTCCTCTACATAATTTCTCATTTTGGATTATTATCATGGTTTTTCATGAGAAATCATTGTTTCTCGACTGGTTTCCTCTACATAGTTTCTCATTTTGAATTATTATCATGGTTCTTCATGAGAAATCATTGTTTCTCGACTGGTTTCCTCTACATAGTTTCTTCATTTTGGATTATTATCATGGTTCTTCATGAGAAATCATTGTTTCCAGACAGGTTTCCTCTACAAAGTTTCTAATTTTGGATTATTATCATGTTTTCTCATGAAAAATCATTGTTTCCAGACAGGTTTCCTCTACATAGTTTCTTCATTTTGGATTATTATCATGGTTTTACATGAGAAATCATTGTTTCATGACAGGTTTCCTCTATATAGTTTCTTAATTTTGGATTATTATCATGGTTTTTCATGAGAAATCATTGTTTCCAGACAGGTTTCCTCTACAAAGTTTCTAATTTTGGATTATTATCATGTTTTCTCATGAGAAATCATTGTTTCCAGACAGGTTTCCTCTACATAGTTTCTTCATTTTGGATTATTATCATGGTTTTACATGAGAAATCATTGTTTCATGACAGGTTTCCTCTATATAGTTTCTTAATTTTGGATTATTATCATGGTTTTTCATGAGAAATCATTGTTTCCAGACAGGTTTCCTCTACAAAGTTTCTCATTTTGGATTATTATCATGCTTCTTCATGAGAAATAATAGATATTCATCAAGTGGACAAAAGCTAAAATGATATTCTGATGCTTGTAATGTAAAATCAATGTGATCTTTATAACAGTATAGCAGATGCTTGCATAAAATGCATATAAATATCAATAATATATAATATCTTATAATGCAATGCAATACAATGATGATTGAGATCACAGATTTCACTAAAAAATGATGTCTCGATAATCAAGTAAACCGAAGTTGGTTCAGTCCATGAAGTGTTCATCCTGAAATATTACTAACAATATCAAAGTTATTCTCATGTTTATATGTTTAGTAAAGATTTCACATCAAAAAGACACGTGAACCACAAGTTGAAGGCATACATTTGTACAATTATATAAAAGACTTTTACTTGATAAAGTCTAAACTGACTGGAGTAGATTTATCAGCAAAGTTTTTATCATGTTGAGGCCTTGTAAAACTCCATGTATGATCGTTTAAACACATGAACGGTTTTCCTGCTTAAATAACAGAGTCTCCAAAGCAAACACGTTTCTCCTTGATCAATATCTGCTTCTGAGTAATGGACATTCTCATAACTAATTCCATTCTGTCTTGCAGATGTAAGCTATATGCTTTCAACCTCTCTCTCTCTCTCTCTCTCTCTCTCTCTCTCTCTCTCTCTCTCTCTCTCTCTCGCCCACGTCTGGTCGTAATGAAGCCGGGTCTCTTAAGTTCCCTCTCAGAGGTTTGGGCATGTAACTCCTTTATTAGATTAAATACGTGTCTTTTGAAAGAGGGAGATTTATACCTTTCATTATTGGGAGAAAGCATTTAATCAATAATTGTTGGGCGGGATTTATGATGCCGCAGTCGGTTTAAAATCCACGAGTGATGTTATTTGTGGTGACGGGGCCTGCCGTTTGGACGCCGTCCTATTTGAGGATGGAGAGGGACTATCTGTAAAGTGCTTTTTAGGCCCATGTTAGTGTACGCCGTTGTTCATAGTGTTTTTTTCCTATGATTTATGTTAATTTGCCATTTTTAAACCATTTTCAATGGTTCGAATTTCAGGGGTCGATCAGTTGAGATTGTCTTTCACCCATCACCTTTTGTGAATGGCTTGCATTATTGCTATAGGCTAAGTGGTGAAACAAAAATCATGTGACCAATTAAATTTTTTTTTTATTATTTGCACAAAATTATATACACGTTTCAAACGGAGACAAAAGTAGATTCAACTATTTTAAATATTTATTAATCATATCGAAAAAATTCAAGTTGAGAATTACAGATAACCAATAATTCTTTATATTTGAAAACCCATAACCGATATATTGGCCAATACAATAACCAAATTCTTTATATTTGAAAAAAGATAACCGATATATTGCCCGATACCGATAACCGTTAATTCTTCATATTTTAAAAAATGATTTATTGGCCGTTACTGATAACCGATAATTCATTATATTCGAAAACCGTTAATTCTTTATATTTGAAAACTGATAACCTATATAGTCAAAGTCAAAGAGTTTTATTTGTCACGTACACAGTTACATACAAGTATACAGCTGGCAGTGAAATGTATTTGGTGTTGTGCGAGTCACACCGAGTCGCCATTTGCGGCGCCATCTTAAGTTGGACAGAAAATACAGCATAACATGAGGATAGGTAGGTAGGGGTGAGGAGATGAAAAAAAAACAACCCCCAGACTATGCTCCTACGGGAGCACAGTTTGAGAACAGTAAAAAAACATCTCAGCAACATAAGCACACATTACGACATGAAACACGACTTGCAACAGGGGAGAGGAATTGTGGGGGTTGAGGTGTCCCAGCACAGCCAGGCGTCCCGGTCCAACAGCCATCTCAGGCGCTGGTCACAGACCCGCTTGTCAGACTGGGGGTACAAAGCGGCGAAGGTGAGAGATGGGTGTGTGCATAAGTGTGTGTGTGTCTGTAAAGTTCATGTGCATGTCTGTGTAGGCCTGGAGAGTCACGCCTGGCACCATAATCTCGGTCCTCCCGTTGTTATGGAGACAACCTTGATCAGATCCCAGTCCGAGTCAGCAGGTGGTTGGGGGATGAGTGCAGGAGCGTCTTCCTGCAGTGCTCTTCTGGAGGAGTTGTTGTCTCAGCAGCGGCCTTGGCCAAGGCCGTGCTGGTTGAGGGAGCCGAAAGCAGATAAGATTGGAATTTGTTTGGTCTGGGAGCGAGTAGCCACAATTTATGCCTACTCTCTTAGTTCGTTCTGGTCTCTGAAACCATTTTGCAAAGCAGTGAGTTTTTCCGTGATGATATCCATCTTGCGTTGCAACTCCATGATGTTATCCATGTTGCGGTTAGTGGTCCCAGTTTGGGAGATGACCGCTCTGCCCACTGCTTCAATCATGACGGGCAGCCTTGTGGAGCTTTGAACAGCTGTCACCGCTTTCTGAATTTTTCGATATCCCAGGGCAATGCCTGATCCAATCAGCAGAAACCCTGTTACCATGAATCCGAATAGGTAGATGTCTTCAATGTCCTCTACGGAAAGTGCCGCTAGACACACAACATGCCACCTCTCCCACGCGTCCATCGTGTAGCCAGCAGCAAACGTTCCAGCAGGGCAGTTAGGTTCCCCCGAACCCAAGCTTCTCGTCGAGAAGATGGTGTCAATTGCGTTGAGAGACCAGTTGATCAAATCCATAATTTTTTAGTTCGAGAGCAGTGCGTGGAGAGTCTCCCAAGTTTAAGACAGTAGACTAGACGCGACGAGAGAAGCAAGCAGGAGAGGAGGGAGTAAGGAGACGAGAGGAGAGAGGAGAGAATGGCCAATATGATATTGGCCAATATGGTAACGATAATTCTTTATATTCGAAAACCGTTTAACCAACATATTGGCCAATACCGATAACTGATAATTCTTTATATTTGAAAACCGATAACCGATAAATTTGCAGATACGATAACCGATAATTCCTTATATTTGAAAAACGATAACTGATATATATTGGCCAATACAATAATTCTTTATATTTGAAAACCAATAAGTGATGTATTGGCTGATACGATAACTGATAATTCTTAAATTTGGCAGACATATTGGCCAATAACGACAATTCTTTATATTTGAAAACCGATAACCAATATATTGGCCAATACCGATAACCGATAATTCTTTATACAACCCCAAATCAGAAAAAGTTGGGACAGTATGGAAAACGCAAAAAAAAAAGAAAAAAGAAGTGATTTCTAAATTTACTTTGACTTGTATTTCATTGCAGACAATATTAACAAAAAATATTTCATGTTTTGTCTGGTCAACTTCATGTCATTTGTAAATATGCTTCCTTTCCTGTCATTCAGACCTGCAACACATTAAAAAAAAAGTTGGGACAGTAAAGCATTTACCACTTTGTAATGTTGCCATTCCTTTTCACAACACTTAAAAGACGTTTAGGGACTGAAGACACCAAGTGATGAAGTGTTTCAGGTGTAATTTTGTCCCATTCTTCCTGCAAACAAGTCTTAAGGTGGGCAACAGTACGGGGTCTTCGTTGCCACATATTCTCTATTGGAGACAGGTCGGGACTGCAGGCAGGCCAGTCAAGTACCCGAACCCTCTTCCTCCGCAGCCAGGACTTTGTAATGTGTGCAGAATGTGGTTTTGCATTGTCTTGTTGAAATATGCATGGACGTCCCTGGAAAAGATGTCTTCTTGAAGGCAGCATATTATGCTCCAAAATCTCTGTACTTTTCAGCATTAATGGTGCCTTCACAGAAGTGCAAGTTACCTTTGCCAAGGGCACTGACACAACCCCATACCATGACAGACCCTGGCTTTTGGACTTGTTGCTGGTAACAGTCTGGATGATCCTTTTCTTGGTCCGGAGCACACGGCGTCCATTCCTCCCAAAAAATACCTGAAATACTGATTCATCTGACCACAGTACACGTTTCCACTGTGTGATGGTCCATCCCAGACGCCTCAGAGCCCAGAGAAGTCGACGGCGCTTCTGGACACTGTTAACATAGGGCTTCCTTTTGGCACAGTACAGTTTTAACTGGCATTTGTGGATGTAACTACGTATTGTGGTACTTGACAAAGGTTTGCCAAAGTAGTCCTGAGCCCATGTGGTGATATCGCTTCTAGATGAATGACGATTCTTGATGCAGTGCCGCCTGAGGGATCGGAGATCACGGTTGTTCAGCTTAGGCTTGCGCCCTTGTCCTTTACGCACTGAAATTCCTCCAGATTCCTTGAATCTTTTAATTATGTTATGCACTGTTGAATGTGAAATATCCAAATCTCTCCCTATCTTTCTTTGAGGAACATTGTTTTTAAACATTTCAATCATTTTCTCACGTATTTGTTGGCAAACTGGTGATCCTCTGCCCATCTTTGCTCCTAAAGGATTAGACCTTTCTTGGATGCTGCTTTTGTACCAAATCATAATTACAATCACCTGTTGACATCACCTGTTTCAAATCACATCATTATTTAACCATTTTACCTCATTACTAGCCCTAAATTGCTCCTGTCCCAACTTTTTTTTTAAATGTGTTGCAGGTCTGAATGACAGGAAAGGATGCATATTTACAAATGACATGAAGTTGACCAGACAAAACATGAAATATTTTGTGTTCATATTGTCTGCAATGAAATACAAGTCAAAGTAAATTTAGAAATCACTTCTTTTTTTTTTTTTGCGTTTTCCATACTGTCCCAACTTTTTCTGATTTGGGGTTGTATTTGAAAACCAATAACCAATAAATTGGCCGATACGATATCGATAATTCCTTAAATGTAAAAACGATAACCGATGTATTGGCCGATACGATAACTGATAATTCCTTATATTTGAAAACCGTTAATTCTTTACATTTGAAACCGATAACCGATATATTGGCCAATACTGATAATTCTTTATATTTGAAAATGATAACCGATATATTGGCCATTACAGATAATTATTTATATTTGAAAACGATAACCGATATATTGGCCAATACGATACCGATAATTCCTTATATTTAAAAACCAATAACCGATAAATTGGCCGATACAATATCGATAATTCCTTATATGTAAAAACGATAACCGATGTATTGGCCGATACGATACCTGATAATTCCTTATATTTGAAAACCGTTAATTCTTTACATTTGAAACCGATAACCAATATATTGGCCAATACTTATAATTCTTTATATTTGAAAATGATAACCGATATATTGGCCATTACAGATAATTATTTATATTTGAAAACGATAACCGATATATTGGCCAATACGATACCGATAATTCCTTATATTTAAAAACCAATAACCGATATATTGGCCGATACGATAACTGATAATTCCTTATATTTGAAAACCGTTAATTCTTTACATTTGAAACCGATAACCGATATATTGGCCAATACGATAATTCTTTACATTTGAAACCGATAACCGATATATGGGCCAATACGATAATTCTTTATATTTTAAATCCAATAACCGATATATTGGCCAATAAGATGACTGATAATTCTTTATATTTGCAAACCGTTAATTCTTTACATTTGAAAACCAATAACCGATATATTGGCCGATAACGATAATTCCTTATACTTGAAAACCAATAACTGATATTTTGGCCGAAGCCGATAACCGATATACTGGCCATTAAATCTAAATCCAAATTTTATATAATTTTTGAGAGCCTGATTACAAAAACAAAAGTTTCATCATTAAAAGCCATGTCCCAACATAAATCACACATCCAGTACATGCCTAGTCTGAACCAATATAAGTTTTAAAATTAATTTTACATTCCTATGGAGAACGTACACAAGGCAGAAAGAGTCTCATCAGAAAGAAATTCCCACATCTGGGATCGCGACCTGACAGATACACAGCAAGGGAATGATTTAACTACATTACCCATGATGCTGTACAGAATTCCACCAATTAGAGTCGAAACAAGCGAAATTGTTAGCTCCGCCCACTCCCATGAAGCATCACAATTGACAGTCGAAATCTACGCTCTTTTCCAAATATTTCAAGCTTTTCTTATCTAACATGTAGAATAAAGTCAACAACTTTAAAACCCCTCATCCTTTGACTGTTTTAGGGCCAGTAAATGCTTCTGAGAGCATAAAAAGGCTTTGCAGAATCAGAAATGAAGATCACCTCTTCATCTCTAGAGTTCACAGCCCAGTGGACGAGCTCTTCTGCGTTTATGTCTGCGGGCGTCTTTGCGTTCACGCAATGTTTGCTTCAGAGTGATTGTGTTTCCCCTCGGGTTTTATTTGCCGTGCCCCGAGCGCTTGTCATGCGTGGCCGCGGTCTCTCCGCTTTCCCCCCTCGGCGCTTCGGTCCGTCTTTCGATTTGATTAATTTTTCAGCAATTTTGGTTCTGTGTAAACCGCTATCTGCTACCATGCTCGGCTAAACTGCTCGGGCGCTTTCCCACTCCGGTCAACAGTGTGTTTTTTCTCTGGAGAGGGAAAGAAAAACCCAAATCACAGTAAGAAGCTTAGAGCTCCTGGGAATTGTCGCTTGGCTCTGTGAACTGATTTCTTGACATGTTTTCAGCCTCTGGGGGAAAAGCCTCTGGGCTCCGTGCTCGACACCGGCAAAACACTCGGACTTTCCTGATTTCTGTCAGGCTGCTTCTTGTGCCGTAGTGTTTACAGTTTGTTGTGTTCGGTTTGGATATCCACTGAAAATATACTTCTGTTTGTAGTCTTTTCTATAGGCCTAATACTTAAGAAAATGTTGTATTATTAGATTTGGAAACATACTTTTAAACCTTCTTAAGTTTAATAGTGTTTAAAATTACTTATACTTTGACTATTTGTTTTTGTTTTAGTTAATGATAATAACCCTTGCTTGACTTGGCAAACACTGCTGACAATTTGTAACCCAGAAATATTTATTCTTATTTTTAATGTCTACAGTACATTTCTGTTGGTTACATTGATACACCAGTATGTGAACGTCTTATTGAGTGAGATATCAAATCTTTCACTGAACCGATTCACTCAGGACAGAGTGAGTCATTGAATCATTCATTTCAAGAGTTTCATTCCAAAACCCTGATTTATTCAGAACTGAAACAAGTGATGAGTGAGTCATTGAATCGTTCATTCAATCCAATTCGTTCAAAAACGCTGATTTATTCAAAACAGAATCAAGTTTTGAGTGAGTCATTTAATCATTCATTCAATCCAATTCATTCAAAAACGCTGATTTATTCAAAACAGAATCAAGTTTTGAGTGAGTCATTGAATCATTCATTTCAAGAGTTTCATTCCAAAACCCTGATTTATTCAAAACTGAAACAAGTGATGAGTGAGTCATTGAATCGTTCATTCAATCCAATTTGTTCAAAAACACTGATTTATTCAAAACAGAATCAAGTTTTGAGTGAGTCATTGAATCATTCATTCAATCCAATTCATTCAAAAATGCTGATTCATTCAAAACAGAATCAAGTTTTGAGTGAGTCATTGAATCATTCATTTAATCCGATTTGTTCAAAAACGCTGATTCATTCAGAACTAAAACAAATGAGTGAGTCATTGAATCTTTCATTCAATCTGATTCGTTCAAAAACGCTGATTTATTCAAAACTGAAACAAGTTATGAGTGAGTCATTGAATCATTCATTCAATCCAATTTGTTCAAAAACGCTGATTTATTTAAAACTGAAACAAGTTATGAGTGAGTCATTGAATCGTTCATTCAATCAATCCAATTTGTTCAAAAACACTGATTCATTCAGAACAGAATCAAGTTATGAGTGAGTCATTGAATCATTCGTTCAAACCAATTTGTTCAAAAACGCTGATTTATTCAAAACTGAAACAAGATATGAGTGAGTCATTGAATCATTCATTCAATCCAATTTGTTCAAAACGCTGATTCATTCAGACCTGAAACAAGTTATGAGTGAGTCATTGAATCATTCATTCAATCAATCCAATTTGTTCAAAACGCTGATTCATTCAGAACTGAATCAAGTTATGAGTGAGTCATTGAATTGTTCATTCAATCTGATTCGTTCAAAAACGCTGATTTTTTTGTCATTTATTTAGTCATTTTCTCATTTATTCAGAAATAAATCAAGTTATGAGTGAGTCATTGAATTATTCATTCTCAATCTGATTCATTCAAAAATGCTGATTCATTCAGAACTGAAACAAGTAATGAGTGAGTCATTAAATTGTTCGTTAATAAAACGCTGATTTATTCAGAATTGAATCAAGTTATGAGTAACTGAATCATTCATTCAATCCGATTTGTTCAAAAACACTGATTCATTCAGAACTGAAACAAATTATGAGTGAGTCATTGAATCATTCATTCTCATTCTGATTCATTCAAAAACGCTGATTCATTCAGAACTGAAACAAGTTATTGATGAGTCATTGAATCATTCGTTCAATCCGATTAGTTAAAAAACGCTGATTCATTCAGAACTGAAACAAGTTATGAGTGAGTCATTGAATCATTCATTCAATCCCATTCATTCAAAAACACAGATTCATACAGGAAAGCCACTAGCGTTGCTCGGCCACCCATAATATCCACTGAAATGTGAAGCGATGATCTTCTATAGGGTTCATTTTTAGCTTTGACTGATAGACATTGGATAATTTCCTGAGGTAAGTGTATGCTAGGCGTCAAGTTTTAAACCGGTTTTAAACCAACTGGGTGACATCATGAGGTAATACTTTTAGGTGGGTTTTACTGTACATTTCAACTGCTGTTGTTGTAAAGTTTCTGTTATTTCTGTCTCAGCAAAACCGTGCCAAGACAACATTTATAGTTAGAATTACCAGTGGGATTTGACCATTAAGCTTACATGTTGTCTCATTAACAAAACCCACAGAACAGTCAAAATGCTCCTCATTTAAATGAACCATGTGTGAACTTGACTGTTCAATGTGTAAACAATCTCTTGTCTTTAAAGATGATCTCTCAGTGCTTGTTCTTGTATTCCTGTCGGGAATCGAGCGATGGCTCTTTGCTAGCTCAAGCTAATTGGTTGAGGTCGCGCGCCCCGCGGACTCGTCCTCCTCTGACCTGAAAGATCAGACGTCAGGCTAGTTCAAAGCCATGTTCCCTGCGCTCCTAATGCACTTCCCACAGCGCTGGAGACGTGGAGAAAAGGCCACTTCCTCCAGGACACCGCACGCTTTCTCCATTCAGTCCACAGTAATCCGGGCGGGGCAGCGCGTTCGGCCTTCAGAGTGCCCTCGCGCGAAGTCCTGAAAGCCAGGCTATTTCTGATGGAAAGTGTCAGTAGCAACACGTTGTTAATCCGAAGTGGAAACACTTTTGTGGCGCCTGTTAATTAAACATTTCACACTTGTGTAGTTCAGCGAGAGATGCTCGGGTGTGTTCAATATTAGTGCACTTTAAAGGGTTAGTTCACTCAAAAATGAAAATTCTGTCATTAATTACTTACCCTCATGTCGTTCGACACCCGTCAGACCTCCGTTCATCTTCAGAACACAAATGAAGATATTTTAGTTGAAATCTGATGCCTCTGAAAGTCCTCCATTGGCTCAATGGCATTTTACACTCTCAAGACCCTTAAAAGGTACTAAAGACGTCGTTACAAAGTCCATCTCACTACAGTGGCTCTACAATAACTTTATGAATCGGCGACAATAGTTTTTGTGCGCAAAAAAACCCTAAATAACGACTTACATAGTGATGACAATTTCAAAACAAAACATCATGAAGCTTCAAAGCGTTATGAATCAGTGAGTCGATTCAGCGGTTTGAATCGGCAAATTTCAGCAGTTTGGCGGTTTGACACGCGATCCGAATCATCATTCGACTCAGTGATTCATAACGCTTCGAAGCTTCATGAGGCCGTGTTTTGAAATCGTCATCACTATGTAAGTCGTTATTTAGGGTTGCGCACAAAAACTATTGTCGCCGATTCATAAAGTTATTGTAGAACCACTGTAGTGAGATGGACTTTGTAACGACGTCTTTAGTACCTTTTAAGGGTCTTGAGAGTGTAAAGTGCCATTGAGCTAATGGAGGACTTTCAGAGCCATCAGATTTACACTAAAATATCTTCATTTCTGTTCCGAAGATGAACGGAGGTCTGACGGGTGTCGAACGACATGAGGGTAAGTAATTAATGACAGAATTTTCATTTTTGGGTGAACTAACCCTTTAAGTCAAGCATCACTTTACTATCGTTTCAAATAACGGTTACCTTATTTCAAGTAACACATTTTTCTGAGGTTTTAGTTTACTACAATAACCCTAGGATTTGGGGTTTGAGATTTGAACCACCACTCGAATATTTAATCATTTCAGTCACAATATATTACAATATCAATATTGGCTTACAAGTTAGAGATATGAAACGTTATGAAAGTTTCCTGTCACAATTACAGTGACCAAAATGTGTTCAATCCAATCGTTCAAAAACGCTGATTTATTCAGAACTGAATCAAGTTATGAGTGAGTCATTGAATTTGTTCGTTCCGGTTAATTTTTCCAAGTTTTATATCGAAAACCAATCAACAAAAATCAACCTATGCACTTTTTTTATTCATTTTATGTGTTAATTCAGGTGATTTACAGCATGTTATCTGCTGACATGTCCAAATAAAGTTTTTCGTAAAACCTTAGACCATATCCACCATGAGTTTTAACGATAGTTAAAATATGAATTGAATATGAAATGATCACGGTTATCAATATTATAACAGCACTGCAAATGTACTGAAGTACTGAAATAATTTGTTCAAAAATGCTGATTTATTCAGAGCTGAATCAAGTTATGAGTGACTCATTGAATCATTTGTTCAATCCGATTTGTTAAAAAATGCTGATTTATTCAGAACTGAATCAAGTTATGATTGAGTCATTGAATCATTCATTCAAAAATGCTGATTTATTCAAAACTGAAACAGGTTATAAGTGAGTCATTGAATCATTCATTCAATCCGATTTGTTCAAAAATGCTGATTTATTCAGAACTGAATCAAGTTATGAGTGAGTCATTGAATCATTTGTTCAATCCGATTTGTTAAAAAATGCTGATTTATTCAGAACTGAATCAAGTTATGAGTGAGTCATTGAATCATTTATTCAATCTGCTTCGTTAATAAAAGCTGATTCATTCAGAACTGAATCAAGTTCCGAGTCATTGAATCATTCATTCAATCCGATTTTTTTTTTAAATGCTGATTTATTCAGAACTGAATCAAGTTATGAGTGAGTCATTGAATCATTCATTCATTAAAAAATGCTTATTCATTTAGAACTGAATCAAGTTATGAGTCAGTCATTGAATAATTTGTTCGTTCAGATTAGTTCAAAAACGCTGATTTATTCAGAACTGAATCGTTATGAGTGAGTCATTGAATCTTTTGTTCAATCCAATTCGTTCAAAAACGCTGATTTATTCAGAACTGAATCGTTATGAGTCATTGAATCATGTGTTCAATCCAATCGTTCAAAAACGCTGATTTATTCAGAACTGAATCAAGTTATGAGTGAGTCATTGAATCACTTGTTCGTTCCGATAAATTTTTCCAAGTTTTATATCGAAAAACCAATCAACAAAAATCAATCTATGCACTTTTTTTATGCACTATGTTTTTTTTGTTTGCTTAACATTAAAACAATAACATTAACGATGACGGACGGATTTTAAATGAACAAAAAAAGTGTTAATTCAGGTGATTTACAGCATGTTATCTGCTGACATGCCCAAATAAAGTTTTTCATAAAACCTTAGACCATATCCACCATGAGTTTTAATGATAGTTAAAATATGAAACGGTATTGCTAACTGTCAGGAATTGCTGTATATGGTCGTCGGTCGAACCGAATTGGAAATTAGAAATAGACTTGAAAATCAAGAGGTAATATTTGTCTTGCATTATATCCAGCTGTAAGAAAGCTCTAAAACAGAAGAAACGTTCTGCCGTTTGCTCAGTAATGATGGAGTGTGTGAGTGTGTGTTTGGTGTAGCCAGTCGGTTCTGGTTTGGGTTTAATCCGGTTTTGTTGTTAAATGTCAGCCTGTGACCTTTTTGAGCTAATTTCTTCCCGTGTATGGACCTGATACGCCACACTCTTCAGTATATTTCAGATGCTGGATTGATATTTCTCTGTTAAACGGCAGCATCTTGCGTTTTTTGAAGTTTCCTTTCTGTAAAATGGCTCAATGATTTGGTTTTCTTCAGTTGTTGGTGAGGATGTAATGGTCAGTGTTTGATCTTTTGTCTCGATTGGACTTTAAATCTTTATGCGATAAACTTTTTCATGCTAGACTGAGACTGACAGATCTTCTGATGGCTTTAAAGTACGTGATATTCCAGTGTGTATTGGTAATATTGGTTTGACGCTGCGCTGTTTTAATGACTGACAAGTGAGAGGGAATCCTCAGAGGGACTAGTTAGTTCAGACGGGTGAAGCGCTAGTTAAAAGCAGCGGTGAAGGTGTAGTTTATCTGGACTGACACATCCGCCGAGCTTTGATTTGATTTCTCTGCTAAGCGGCTGAACTGAATAAATTAGCACTTAATCCTGTGTGTAAAACCTCTGAGAGCTGAAAACCAGGTTCAAATACGCAGATCAGCAGTGTGTTAAAATACATCCACTGTGTGTTTGTCTATATAGTGTGTTCATATACTGACGATCAGAGGTTCAAGCCTTAATTAAAGGGATAGTTCACGAAAAAAAGTCATTTACTCAACCTAATTTCGTTCCAAACCTGTAAGACTTTTGTTCGTCTTCGAAACAAAAATGAAGATATTTATTATGAAATCTGAGAGATTTCTGTCCCTCCTTTGACAGCTATGCAACTACCACTCTGATGCTTTAAAAAGTTCATAGAGATACTAAAACTAATCCATATGAACTGAGCGGTTTAGTCCAGTTTTCTGAAAAGACTTGATCACTTTATGATGAACCCGTAACACACCAGAATGAACCTCATTGGTTCTTGAGAAGCTCAAACGTGATGCGTAACACGAGAATGAACCTCATTGGTTCTTGAGAAGCTCAAACGTGATGCGTAAAACGAGAATGAAACTCATTGGTTCTTGAAGAATGAACCTCATTGGTTCTCGCTGAGGCTCAAACGTGATGCGTAACACGAGACTGAACCTCATTGGTTCTTGATAAGCTCAAACGTGATGCGTAACACGAGACTGAACGTCATTGGTTCTTGAGAAGCTCAAACGTGATGCGTAACACGAGAATGAAACTCATTGGTTCTTGAGAAGCTCAAACGTGATGCGTAACACGAGAATGAACCTCATTGGTTCTTGAGAAGCTCAAACGTGATGAGTAACACGAGAATGAACCTCATTGGTTCTTGAGAAGCTCAAACGTGCTGCGTAACACGAGAATGAACCTCATTGGTTCTTGATGAATAAACCTCATTGGTTCTCGCTGAAGCTCAAACGTGATGCGTAACACGAGACTGAACCTCATTGGTTCTTGAGAAGCTCAAACGTCATGCGTAACACGAGAATGAACCTCATTGGTTCTCGCTGAAGCTCAAACGTGATGCGTAACACGAGACTGAACCTCATTGGTTCTTGAGAAGCTCAAACGTGATGCGTAACACGAGAATGAACCTCATTGGTTCTTGTTGAAGCTCAAACGTGATGCATAACACGAGAATGAACCTCATTGGTTCTTGAGAAGCTCAAACGTGATGCGTAACACGAGAATGAACCTCATTGGTTCTTGGGAAGCTCAAACGTGATGCGTAACACGAGAATGAACCTCATTGGTTCTTGAGAAGCTCAAACGTGATGCGTAACATGAGAATGAACCTCATTGGTTCTCGCTGAAGCTCAAACGTGATGTGTAACACGAGAATGAACCTCATTGGTTCTTGAGAAGCTCAAACGTGATGCGTAACATGAGAATGAACCTCATTGGTTCTTGAGAAGCTCAAACATGATGCGTAACATGAGAATGAACCTCATTGGTTCTTGAGAAGCTCAAACGTGATGCGTAACATGAGAATGAACCTCATTGGTTCTTGAGAAGCTCAAACGTGATGCGTAACACGAGAATGAACCCCATTGGTTCTAGCTGAAGCTCAAACGTGATGCGTAACATGAGAATGAACCTCATTGGTTCTCACTGAAGCTCAAACGTGATGCGTAACACGAGAATGAACCTCATTGGTTCTTGAGAAGCTCAAACGTGATGCGTAACACGAGAATGAACCCCATTGGTTCTAGCTGAAGCTCAAACGTGATGCGTAACATGAGAATGAACCTCATTGGTTCTTGAGAAGCTCAAACGTGATGCGTAACACGAGAATGGACCTCATTGGTTCTTGAGGAATCTCAAACGTGATGCGTAACACGAGAATGAACCTCATTGGTTCTTGTTGAAGCTCAAACATGATGCGTAACATGAGAATGAACCTCATTGGTTCTTGAAGGATGAACCTCATTGGTTCTCACTGAAGCTCAAACGTGATGCGTAACACGAGAATGAACCTCATTGGTTCTTGAGAAGCTCAAACGTGATGCGTAACACGAGAATGAACCTCATTGGTTCTTGTTGAAGCTCAAACGTGATGCATAACACGAGAATGAACCTCATTGGTTCTTGAGAAGCTCAAACGTGATGCGCAACACGAGAATGAACCTCATTGGTTCTCGCAGAAGCTCAAACGTGATGCGTAACACAAGACTGAACCTCATTGGTTCTTGTTGAAACTCAAACGTGATGCATAACACGAGAATGAACCTCATTGGTTCTTGAGAAGCTCAAACGTGTTGTGTAACACGAGAATGAACCTCATTGGTTCTTGAGAAGCTCAAACGCGATGCGTAACACGAGAATGAATCTCATTGGTTCTCGCTGAAGCTCAAACATGATGCGTAACACCAGACTGAACCTCATTGGTTCTTGAGAAGCTCAAACGTACATGATGCGTAACACGAGAATGAACCTCATTGGTTCTTGAGAAGCTCAAACGTGATGTGTAACACGAGAATGAACCTCATTGGTTCTTGAAGAATGAACCTTATTGGTTCTCGCTGAAGCTCAAACGTGATGCGTAACACGAGAATGAACCTCATTGGTTCTTGAGAAGCTCAAACGTGATGTGTAACACGAGAATGAACCTCATTGGTTCTTGAGAAGCTCAAACGCGATGCGTAACACAAGAATGAACCTCATTGGTTCTTGAGAAGCTTAAACGTGATGCGTAACACGAGAATGAACCTCATTGGTTCTTGAAGAATGAACCTCATTGGTTCTCGCTGAAGCTCAAATGTGATGCGTAACACGAGACTGAACCTCATTGGTTCTTGAGAAGCTCAATCGTGATGTGTAACACGAGAATGAACCTCATTGGTTCTTGAGAAGCTCAAACGCGATGCGTAACACGAGAATGAACCTCATTGGTTCTTGCTGAAGCTCAAACGTGATGCGTAACACGAGAATGAAACTCATTGGTACTTGAGAAGCTCAAACGTGATGCGTAACACGAGAATGAAACTCATTGGTTCTTGAGAAGCTCAAACGTGATGCGTAACAAGAGCATGAACCTCATTGGTTCTCGCTGAAGCTCAAACGTGCTGCGTAACACGAGAATTAACCTCATTGGTTCTTGAGAAGCTCAAACGTGATGCGTAACACGAGAATGAACCTCATTGGTTCTTGCTGAAGCTCAAACATGATGCGTAACACGAGAATGAACCTCATTGGTTCTTGATGAATAAACCTCATTGGTTCTCGCTGAAGCTCAAACGTGATGCGTAACACGAGACTGAACCTCATTGGTTCTTGAGAAGCTCAAACGTGATGCGTAACACGAGAATGAACCTCATTGGTTCTCGCTGAAGCTCAAACATGATGCGTAACACGAGACTAAACCTCATTGGTTCTTGAGAAGCTCAAACGTGATGCGTGACACGAGAATTAACTTCATTTGTTTTCTCTGAAGCTCAAACGTGATGCGTAACACGAGAATGAACCTCATTGGTTCTCGCTGAAGCTCAAACATGATGCGTAACACGAGAATGAACCTCATTGGTTCTTGAAGAATGAACCTCATTGGTTCTCGCTGAAGCTCAAACGTGATGCGTAACACGAGAATGAACCTCATTGGTTCTTGAGAAGCTCAAACGTGATGCGTAACACGAGAATGAACCTCATTGGTTCTTGAGAAGCTCAAACGTGATGTGTAACACGAGAATGAACCTCATTGGTTCTTGAGAAGCTCAAACGTGATGCATAACACGAGAATGAACCTCATTGGTTCTTGAGAAGCTCAAACGTGATGCGTAACACGAGAATGAACTTCATTGGTTTTTGAGAAGCTCAAACGTGATGCGTAACACGACACTGAACCTCATTGGTGCTTGAGAAGCTCAAACGTGATGCGTAACACGAGACTGAACCTCATTGGTTCTTGAGAAGCTCAAACGTGATGCGTAACACGAGAAAGAACCTCATTGGTTCTTGAGAAGCTCAAACGTGATGCGTAACATGAGAATGAACCTCATTGGTTCTCGCTGAAGCTCAAACGTGATGCGTAACACGAGAATGAACCTCATTGGTTCTTGAGAAGCTCAAACGTGATGCGTAACACGAGAATGAACCTCATTGGTTCTCACTGAAGCTCAAACGTGATGCGTAACACGAGAATGAACCTCATTGGTTCTCACTGAAGCTCAAACGTGATGCGTAACACGAGAATGAACCTCATTGGTTCTTGGGAAGCTCAAACGTGATGCGTAACACGAGAATGAACCTCATTGGTTCTTGAGAAGCTCAAACGTGATGCGTAACATGAGAATGAACCTCATTGGTTCTTGAGAAGCTCAAACGTGATGCGTTACACGAGAATGAACCTCATTGGTTCTAGCTGAAGCTCAAACGTGATGCGTAACATGAGAATGAACCTCATTGGTTCTTGAGGAATCTCAAACGTGATGCGTTACACGAGAATGAACCTCATTGGTTCTTATTGAAGCTCAAACATGATGCGTAACATGAGAATGAACCTCATTGGTTCTTGAAGGATGAACCTCATTGGTTCTCGCTGAAGCTCAAACGTGATGCGTAACACGAGAATGAACCTCATTGGTTCTTGAGAAGCTCAAACGTGATGCGTAACACCAGAATGAACCTCATTGGTTTTCGCAGAAGCTCAAACGTGATGCGTAACACGAGAATGAACCTCATTGGTTCTTGTTGAAGCTCAAACGTGATGCATAACACGAGAATGAACCTCATTGGTTCTTGAGAAGCTCAAACGTGATGTGTAACACGAGAATGAACCTCATTGGTTCTTGAGAAGCTCAAACGTGATGCGTAACACAAGAATGAACCTCATTGGTTCTTGAGAAGCTCAAACGTGATGTGTAACACGAGAATGAACCACATTGGTTCTTGAGAAGCTCAAACGTGATGCGTAACACAAGAATGAACCTCATTGGTTCTCGCTGAAGCTCAAACGTGATGCGTAACACAAGAATGAACCTCATTGGTTCTTGAGAAGCTCAAACGTGATGCGTAACACGAGAATGAACCTCATTGGTTCTTGAGAAGCTCAAACGTGATGCGTAACACGAGAATGAACCTCATTGGTTCTTGTTGAAGCTCAAACGTGATGCGTAACACGAGAATGAACCTCATTGGTTCTTGAGAAGCTCAAACGTGATGCGTAACACAAGAATGAACCTCATTGGTTCTCGCTGAAGCTCAAACGGTATGTGTAACACAAGAATGAACCTCATTGGTTCTTGAGAAGCTCAAACGTGATGTGTAACACGAGAATGAACCTCATTGGTTCTTGATGAATGAACCTCATTGGTTCTCGCTGAAGCTCAAACGTGATTACGTAACACAAGAATGAACCTCATTGGTTCTTGAGAAGCTCAAACGTGATGCGTTACACGAGAATGAACCTCATTGGTTCTTGTTGAAGCTCAAACGTGATGCGTAACACGAGAATGAACCTCATTGGTTCTCGCACGTCAAGTGAACTTGCTTCAGCTTCCGTTTACCATAACTGATGTGTGAGTTGATGAATGTTTAAATCAATCTGTTCATATAAAGCGATCGAGTCTTGTCAGAAAATGTGGACTAAACCCCTTTTTTTTTAAGTTTGGACTTTTCGAAGCGTCACTGGTAGCCGTAGCTGTTAACGGAGGGATAGAAAGCGCTCAGATTTCATTAAAAGATATTAATCTGTGTCCTGAAGATGAACAAGTCTTACAGGTCTGGAATGACATGAGAGTGAGTAATTAATGATTGAATGTTAATTTTTTGGGTGCCATTTTGTGTCATATGTTAGAGAGCAGCCAGTTTATTTGTCAGATGTTCAGAAGAAGGTTTTGTTGTGAGTGAAGGATCTCTCCAGACTTCACATGCCGGCTGGATGACGGCCATCAGGGGGCAGTGTTTGCTTTGACTGACAGCCGGAGAGAGACCACAGCTCACGATCAGCAGGAACGTCTGCGAGCTTGTTATTTATGACTTTAATGAAGCGGGGGTTATTTTTTTGAGAATGTTAATGCCAGAGCGAGGGGAAGACGCATGATTCAGGTTTTAAAACTGCGCAGCACGGTGATATTTCTGGCTGAGGTAAGAAGTGGAGGGAGGGTGAACTGACGTCTGTGAGGAAAAAAAGGCAGGGTTGCGTAAACGAGACTGAAATCATGATTCTAGGGAGTTTATGAGAGGATGCGAGGTGTTCTTTGCGTTCACCATTCGTCCGGTTTGGGTCATGGTGATGTGTATACCACAACATAGATGTTTTTCCTTTCCTTTACCCAAAAACAGGACGTGGCGGTTGGGCATGTGGTATTTGTCCTGTCCCTCCTCCACTGGGATTTGGATGGCCTTGTCAATACGCGGCACTCCCATTGAAAAAAAAATACTCTGGCCTTAGAAACGCTTTAGTGGCCATCTGACCTGAACGTCCCAGTTTTCTTTTTACCCACCATCCAAAGAGAAGATTGTTCAGAATGCGCTCAACCATCTATCAGAGCTCCGCAGGAACAAGCAAACACACATTCCCTCACGCTGCAGCGCAATTATTAGCGCATTATTCAGCTGTTGGTCTGACACTGAGTAATGATGCACATGATGCTCTCACTCCTCCTCCAAAGACATGCCCGTACTGTACAGATGCCTAATGCATGTTAAAGCATGCATACTCTCTGTGGCGGGTAATTCTCTCTCTCTCTCTCTCTCTCTTTCTGCGGGGCTTAGGGTTGTGTGACGTGACTGAAGATCCACAGAGAGAAAAGAAATGCGCTGCATGCATGCGTGTGTGGGGCTGTCGGTGAAGAGCGTGAGGAGGGAGTTCAGTCAGAGAGATGGAAAGCAGACTTTGCATGCTGTAGAGATGCTATCCATTGCTCTGAGAAACAAATAAGGGCCCGTTCTCTGCAGAAAGCCGTAATGGGGCCCTGTGAAATAAGTGACTTTTTTCCATTTAAAGGGGTTTTCACACAGGGCGTCGGCGTTAACGCTTCTCATTTACTTTGAATATTGCCTCGTCGACACGGCATCCTCAATAAACCCGTCTCCGGCGTGATGACTCAGATTGTTCGAATATTACAATTTAATTATTGTTAAATCGATATGTCATCCTCAATAAACCCGTCTCCGGCGTAATGACTCCGATTGTTCGAATATTACAATTTAATAATTGTTAAATCGATATGTCATCCTCAATAAACCCGTCTCCGGCGTAATGACTCCGATTGTTCGAATATTACAATTTAATAATTGTTAAATCGATATGTCATCCTCAATAAACCCGTCTCCAGCGTGTTGACTCCGATCTTTCGAATATTCCGATCTATTATGACCTCTGACCTGTAAAGTTGTCAGAATAATAATAATACGCTGTTTGTTAATTGGCCAGAGGAGAACTGCCCCCCCGACTGAGCCTGGTTTCTCCCAAGGTTTATTTTTCTCCATTAGGTCACCTGATGGGGTTTTGGTTTCCTTGCCACTGTTGCCTCTGGCTTGGCTTTCTCAGTTGGGGACACTACATTTTTCTTAATTTTTTCAAATAAATATCCAAATAAATCCAATTATTAAACTAAATTAACCATCTAACTAAATTACTGATCTCAAGCCCAGACTGTCACTGATAATTGAAATTAACTGATGACATCACCGCTTTCTCCAGAACGGCTACACGGCTGAATACAATTCTGTTGCATTATTTTGCTGTTTAACACTGTAAAGCTTCTTTGAAACAATCTGCATTGTTAAAAGCGCTATATAAATAAAGTTGACTTGACTTGACTTGAATGGGTGATGTCATGTGTTGCTGAACTGAATTGTGGGTTCCGTCGTGTCGCTTCACTCGCGTTGCAAGCGACAAAGATTTCTCAACTTTTCAAGCGTCAACGCAGGCGTCATCCAATCAGATCGCTCTATGCAAATACCATATGAGCAGACGCGGCCAGTAATGTGATTGGCTGTTGTCACTATGACGGTCGCATCAGCGCCAAGCTTCAGCCACGCCCTCCGTCAAGCGTGAACGGCGACGCCCCGTGTGAATGCTGCGTTCACACCAAACGCGAATAGAGCGTCAGGACTGAGTGATTTCAATGTTAAGTCAATGGAAAGGCGAGTTGACACGTCTGGAGGTCCTGTGGCGCGATAGACGCGTTTTGCGCGACGCAATGGACGCGATTTCGCCTCATTCGCGCGTCCAGTTCGTGCAAATTTGACGTGAAATGAAAAATCTGAACTTTGGCGTCAATTCGCGCCGCATTAACCAATCAGGAGCCTGCTCGCTGCTGTCACGTGGTGAAGTGATGTGATGAGAAACCCCTCATAATTTAAAAATACTACTATTGTGTCACAAAATGTAGTTTTAAGACTTTTTCAGGTGAGAATGTAGTTGTTTAAAGCACAAATCTGTTGTTTTTTTTATAAAGAGAGCACCTATTTAAAAAAATAATCTTGCGTTTTTGGAGTTGTGAGATCCAGGCGATCAGCGGGCGCTCAACGCTCATTAAGCCCGGCGAGAGCAGCCTTTCCTCGGCTAGTCCTTCTGACGTCTGCCGCTGGCTCTGATGGCCTGTAGTGGTTAAACATGAGATCGTCTTGTGTGGATCTAACGGCCGATCTTTTGCCGAATCGTTTTGACTGAGGGCAAAGTGAAGTATCATAACTTTATTTTTTTAGAATACTTTTTCTCACAAGATAATGTAGGAGTTGCCTGGACCACATTTGTGTGGCTATTAATGCTTAATATATATTTTTAATGAAAATGAAAAGAGGCAGAGTGGTGTTTTATGACATATTTCTCCTGGAGGGCCTTGAACGCGTGTCTATTTTGCTTCCAACGCTCGATTTATATTGAATGGATTCAAAATGTTCAAGCGTCCAACTAGGTGTGGTAGAGGCGATTTTGACGCTCTATTTGCGTTTGGTGTGAACGCAGCATTATAATGCCCCTTTTCTGTCCCCAGAGTGTGTACGTGAAGTTCTAGCTCACATAATAATACCCTACAGATCATTTTTATAGCATGTCAAAATTGTTACTTTTTGAGGGTGAGCAAAAATGTGCCGTTTTTGTGTGTCCCTTTAAATGCAAATGAGTGGCTGCTTTCCGCCCCCTTTCAAGAACAGGGCGGAGCTTCATTTCTAAATCACACGAGGTCCCCAGATAAAACTAAATCTGTGCGAATAGGGCTTATGTCTTCTGGATTCTGTTTTAATAGTTTTAGTAATTTTAGTAATCAGACAGCATGTTAATTAATTGAAATCATGAAGCTCATACAAATTAACTTTATTAAAATTTGAACAAAAATTGGTTTCATTTATTTTTATTCTTTTGTAGTACTTCTTTTGTTGTCCATTTTCATTTTTAATTCTGTTTTAATTGTTAAATTTTACTAATCTAATTGAAAACTTGCACATTTGAACTATTTTGTAAATTTTTAAGGCCCTCGTTTTTTTTCTTCAGTTTTAATGGTTTAATTAAATGTTTATAATCAAAAAGCATGTTTAAGCAATTCATACATTTTTTTTGTCTTTACTTGCATTTTCACAATATTTAGGGCCCTGTGATTTCTGTCTTAATTTTTCTCGATTTATGATTTAATACAAATGTATTATAATAAATCATAAACGGTGGAAGGCTTAAAACATTAATCTTTCAAAATGTAATCAAATGAAAAATATAACAATTCCTTTTATTTTTTTATTTTTATCTTTTAAGACACTATGATTTCTGATACTATAATATTTATCTTCTGAACTTGGCAAAATGCTGTTAATGTAAAAAATTATCGTGATTTTAACTGTTAAAGACTGTACAAATGCTACAGTTAAAAACAGAAAGTCTCCGTACTATATACAGTGAATACCTGTAATAGATCTAACCTTACATTTAATACAAATTTACTGTAAAATACAGTTAAATTTACAGTTTTTGGAAGTGAACTTTACAGTAAAAACAAAAACGTAAATTGACATTCCCAGAATTCCCTGCGTGACACTTCACATTTGATGTATTTCATTAAAATAACTGTTTCTTCTTATTTTTTTTCGAATCAGTTATGAACATTAAGTTTTTATGTTACATCTAATGTTGTTAAATGAATATATGAGTATTGTCCTCCTCAAAGCTTTGCTTCATCATGTGACTCTCATCTCCGCTGTGATTGGTGGATGTCAGTATATATCAAAAGGTACATAACAGATATTAGTATTTCAGTAGGTTGGTAATTTAACATTATTTCAGTCAATGAAATACGGTTATTTACCGTAAATCTATGTACATTTTTACAGTGTACATGTAATTATTACAATATAAACCTTTAAATTATACGGTTTTGAACTGTAAAATACAGGAAGTGCTGCCCTGTAAAACCTAAAATGTTGCTACCGTATTTTCTACGGTAACGCTCTGGCAACCACAGCTGCCGTTTTTTAATGTAAGTTTTACAGGTTCAGGTGTAAGAACCCTCAAGAACAGTATTTTGGTGGTTTTTGAGTCGCTATATGGTTCTTTGGCGATTAAAAGAGCTCTTAATGTTGCAGATCAGTATCTCTGTGTTTTGGGTTCTTCAAAATCAACATTCACAATCCCTTTTACTTCTTTTCATGCGTAACTGAAGATTATGGCGTTCAATTAAACAGATGGAGATGCCAGAACGTTTGAAGCCGGTTTGCTCTTTCCTCGACTCTCCGAGCTGTCACTCAACGCCTCTCAGATGCCACGTCTCACAACTTCAGAAAATGATTCATAGCGCAGCGCTTGGCGAGAGGGATTGTGCACTTTCATCGAAGCCGAGGAAGTGCGGAGTGAAGCTCGGCTCCGTCGCAGGTCGCAGGAAGACGCTCCGGCTCTTTTGTTGAGGGCGATGCTGTGTAATAACTGCTTCTCTGTGCAGAACGGCATGCTGGGACAGCACAATAGTTTGTGTGAAAGGACTGCAGCTGCGTTTCCTTCACGGCCAAAGGCCTCGGGCCCCAGGCCTGTGAAATTGCTGCAGTGGGCTCTTTATTGTGATGTACGCGCAGGGGCCGCTCTATTATTTACAATCAATATACAATTATCCTGCCCTCCAACCGAATATCTTATTTATGTCTTATCATTTTAAAAATGCAGCGTGTAAGAGCTGACGGTGGATGTGAGGAAGTGTGTGTGTGTGTGTGTGTGTGTGTGAAAAGAGTTTGTGCTAATGTTTAGATTACAGCAGGGTCCCAAACATTTTTGATATTCTTGACTGTGTATTTTGAGAAGGTCTACAATCCTTTTTTGTCGTCTAAATCTTTCACCCAAGTGACTTGCTTTCGATATTCAATTTTTTTTGTAAATGTAGTGAATAATAAATCTGATAATTTGTTTTGTCCAATATATTACTTTAAATTATTCTTACATTTAATTATATTATATATATATATACTTAATTTTACTTGTATACACCAATTAGGCATAAAATTATGACCTAATATTGTGTTGGTCCCCCTTTTGCTGACCCGTCGAGGCATGGACTCCACTAGACCCCTGAAGGTGTGCTGTGGTATCTTTAAGCAGATCCTTTAAGTCCTGTAAGATGTGAGGTGGGGCCTCCATGGATCGGACTTGTTTGTTCAGCACATCCCACAGATGCTCGATTGGATTGAGATATGGGGAATTTGGAACTCAAACTCGTTGTTGTGCTCCTCAAACCATTCCTGAAGCATTTGTGCTTTGAGGCGGCGCATTATCTGCTGAAAGAGCCACAGCCACCAGGGAATACCGTTTCCATGAAAAGCTGGACATGGGCTCAACAATGCTTAGGTAGGTGGTGTGTGTCAAAGTAACATCCACATGGATAGCAGGACCCAAGATTTCCCAGCAGAACATTGCCCAAAGCATCACTGCCTCCGCCGCGACGCCTTCTTCCCATAGTGCACCTGGAGCCATGTGTTCCCCAGGTAAGCCACTTCTTCAATTGCTCCGTGGTCCAGTTCTGATGCTCACGTTTATCAAATATACACTCACCTTAAGGATTATTAGGAACACCTGTTCAATTTCTCATTAATGAAATTATCTAATCAACCAATCACGTGGCAGTTGCTTCAATGCATTTAGGGGTGTGGTCCTGGTCAAGACAATCTCCTGAACTCCAAACTGAATGTCAGAATGGGAAAGAAAGGTGATTTAAGCAATTTTGAGCGTGGCATGGTTTATGGTGCCAGTTACTGGGATATTCACACACAACCATTTCTAGGGTTTACAAAGAATGGTGTGAAAAGGGAAAAGCATCCAGTATGCGGCAGTCCTGTGGGAGAAAATGCCTTATTGATGCTAGAGGTCAGAGGAGAATGGGCCGACTGATTCAAGCTGATAGAAGAGCAACTTTGACTGAAATAACCACTCGTTACAATCGAGGTATGCAGCAAAGCATTTGTGAAGCCACAACACTCACAACCTTGAGGCGGATGGGCTACAACAGCAGAAGACCCCACCGGGTACCACTCATCTCCACTACAAATAGGAAAAAGAGGCGACAATTTGCACAAGCTCGCCAAAATTGGACAGTTGAAGACTGGAAAAATGTTGCCTGGTCTGATGAGTCTCGATTTCTGTTGAGACATTCAGATGGTAGAGGCAGAATTTGGCGTAAACAGAATGAGAACATGGATCCATTATGCCTTGTTACCACTGTGCAGGCTGGTGGTGGTGGTGTAATGGTGTGGGGGATGTTTTCTTGGCACACTTTAGGCCCCTTAGTGCCAATTGGGCATCGTTTAAATGCCACGGCCTACCTGAGCATTGTTTCTGACCATGTCCATCCCTTTATGACCACCATGTCCCCATCCTCTGATGGCTACTTCCAGCAGGATAATGCCCCGTCACAAAGCTTGAATCATTTCAAATTGGTTTCTATAACATGACAATGAGTTCACTGGACTAAAATGGCCCCCACAGTCACCAGATCTCAACCCAATGGAGCATCTTTGGGATGTGGTGGAACGGGAGCTTCGTGCCCTGGATGTGCATCCCACAAATCTCAACTGCAAGATGCTATCCTATCAATATGGGCCAACATTTCTAAAGAATGCTTTCAGCACCTTGTTGAATCAATGCCACATAGAATTAAGGCAGTTCTGAAGGCGAAAGGGGGTCAAACACAGTATTAGTATGGTGTTCCTAATAATCCTTTAGGTGAGTGTATAAAGGAAGAACGAGACCGGTCCCAAAATTGAGCCCTGAGGACACATAAAGGGGGGGCCACAGTTGAGGAAAAGTTCCCTAGACTGAGAAAGTCCTATCCTTTAAATATGAGGACAAGGCTACACCCTGCGTTAGAGAGCAATGGGAGCGAGGACTAGCGTACGGTCGAGTTTACAAACATCTAGGAAAAGTGCCTGCGGTCAATCTGGTGTCAGGTGGGTCATATCAGTTTATCTTGCTTTGACTCCCATCTGCTCCAAGGTCAGCAGAATGACCACTGCGCCCTCGAATCCCGCGTGTCGGGACAGGAAGAGCGTGTGCCCGTAGACCGACCGCGGTCAGCTATTCGATAGTGTCAGTAGCCGCTGGCTCGATGTCTGGGGACCTTGAGGGTAAAACCCAAGCATCTCCAGTTCATCTGCCGTTGGTCGACGGTCTAAAAAAAGCCCGTCCTGGTCTGGTATCGATCCGAGGCCACGGGGGACGCTGAGGTTTAACAGGGATGTGCCAGTACCCGCTGTCTGCGCGTCAACCTTTAAATCACCTGTCAGGCTCAACGCGTGTCAGTTCATCAGCATCAGTCAAGCAGAGAGTGAGAATGATGACTGTTTCCCTTTCAAACTGATTGTCATGTTAAATGAGAAAAAGCAAGACAGGTCAGGAGCAAAAGCAGAGCGACGATATGAGAGTGTTACAGTAATGAAAGACTGGGATGTCCAGGCATGTTTTACACAAAATGAACAAAAGCAGGATTTATATCGAGTCCAATATAACAATACACAGTCATTAATAGTAATATTTACCTAAATATAATCAAATTTTGTATTACAAATATCAAAACAATTCCACATTTGAGAGAACATTAGGCGAATTGATTCATTGAAATTGATTTGTTTGAATATGTATTTCCAGGACTTCTTCAATTATTTGAGATTTTACTAAATAAGGAATCAAGAAACAAATGATTTAATGAATTTAATTCTAATGGATCATTCAGAAACGAGAACCACATCATTGAATAAAAAAACATTTTAGGATCTAAACGAATCTTTTAACAATTTAGAATAGATTAAATCAAATTAACAGTTTCAACTGGTTATTGGAAATGAATCAAACTTACGAATCTTTAGCTGAATTTACGAAAGAACGAGTTTCTATGAACGGTTAATTTGTGATTTTCCAAATCAAAGTCATTCTTAGATCATTTTAGACCAATTTGGCAATTGATTCGAGTAATTCATTCAAAAGAACCGATTCAAAAGGTTTCGCTCACAGTTTCAATTATCCTTAATCAAAAGTTTCATTTAAATTGTAAATTTGATTAATTTGCATGAAACAGTTCAAATTGTCTAAAACAAATCTATTGTTGACGTAACATCAAGCTGATACATTTCTGTAGCCTTTTCAGTCATTTGTGATTTACCCATTTTTTAAGAAATGCATTCAAACTCCATTTGCTAATGAATCATTCAGACCGATTCAGGAACCGATTCAAAAGGTTTCGCTCGCTCATCCGGTTGAATATGATACTAATGAATCGTTAATCAGACTTTCAAATAGATTCATTTAAACGAGTCTGAAGTTACAACAAGCACCTTTTCAGTCATTTGTGATTTACTTTGTGATTCATTCAAATTCAATTTGCTAATGAATCATTTAGATCGATTCGGGAAATGGTTCAAAAGATTTAGCTCGCTAATCCCATTAAATATTTTAGAATTGAGTTTCCCCAAGTTTTTCATGGCCAGACTGCAGTTGTTCATTTGTCTTGCCTTAAGAGCTAGCGTTAGCCTGATAAAGTGTGGTTTCCTGATCCCAGAGATGGAAACTGCGGAGATACATCAAAGCAAGCCGAGATGAATCAACAGACTTTATCCAGATTACACAAAGATGGTCCTCAGTCCATTAGCTTAGATTAGCAGGAACGCAACCAATTCAAACAAGAGGGAAAATGTGCGTCACACTCGGCTGAATTATTCAAATTGGCAGTGACACAAAGACATTTTTCTTCTAAATGTTGGGAACGTGAATAATTGTCTTTCCGTCGAGTCAGCGCAAAACAGATGAACTCTGGGAAGGTAAAGCAGGGATTTAGGGATGGGAATTCATTTAGAAACTGCCTTCTGATGATTAGCGAGTGAAAACAAAGGTTAAACAGGTGTTTGGCTGGTCTTAGAGAGGTTCTGGCCAGGTTTACCAGGATGGAAGACTAGCTAAATCATCTTAAAACACCCAGAACAAGCTACTAGCACCCAATGAAATCTGTTTACCCCCCCCATAATCATAATTTATGATTAAATGCAAATTGATTATCAAAAACATGTTAAAACATGCTAGCAAAGTGTTAAATCATGCTAGCAATGTGCTAAATCGTGTTAGAAACATGCTAGCAACATGTTAAAACATTGTTAACATGATTTAGCACATTGCTAGAATCATAAATCATGCTAGAAACATGTTAGCAACATGTTAAAACATGATAGCAAAGTGTTAAATCATATTAGAAATATGGGTTACACTATTTAACGGTGCAATTGTTACAGTATAATTATACATTTAAGTAAAAATAATGAACTACATGTACTTACTAAGGGCACTGTAAATTAGAGTGTTACCGAAATATGTTAGCAACATGTTAAAACATGATGGAAATGTGTTAAATCGTGTTAGAAATGTGTACACAATGGGTTGTCATATTAGAAATATGTTAGCAACATACATACATAAAATATTAGCAAAGTGTTAAATCATGTTAAAACGCTAGCAATGTTAAATCATGTTAGAAACATGCTAACAACATGCTAAAGCATGTTAGCAGTGTTTAAAACATTAACATGATTTAACATTGCTAGCAAATTTGCTAGCATGTTAACTCATGTTAGAAACATGCAAGCAATGTGTTAAATCATGCTGGAAACATGTTAAACATGCTGACAATGTGTTAAATAATTCTAGAAACATGTTAACAACATGTTAAAACATTAACAAAATGTAAATTTGTGTTAAAACTTCTAGCAATGTTAAATGTTAGAAACTTGTAGGCAATGTGTTAAATCATGCTAGAAACATGTTAACATGTTAACAACATGCTAGCAATGTGTTAAATCATGCTAGAAACATGTTAGCAACATATTAAAATGTTAGCGAAATGTTAAATCATGTTAGAAACTTGCTATCAACATGCAAAAAAATGCTAGCAGTGTGTAAAAGCATGATAGTAACATGTTAACAAAAAATGCTAGCAATTTGGTAAATAATGCTAGAAACATGTTAACATGTTAAAAGCATGCTAGCAATGTGTTAAATCATGCTAGAAACATGTTAGCAACATATTAAAACGTTAGCGAAATGTTAAATCATGTTAGAAACTTGCTTTCAACATGCAAAAAAATGCTAGCAGTGTGTTAAAGTATGCTAGAAACATGTTAACAATGTGTTAAATCATATTAGAAATATATTAGCAACAATGTGTCAAATCATGCAAGAAATATGTTAGCAACATGTTAAAATGTTAGCTAAATATTAAATCATGTTAGAGATTTGCTATCAACATGCAAAAAAATGCTAGCAATGTGTTATATCATGATAGAAACATGTTAAAAAAATGATAACAATGTGTTAAATCATGCTAGAAACATGTTAGCAAAATATTAAATTGTTAGCAAAATGTTAAATCATGTTAGAAACTTGCTATCAACTATCTAAAAAAGTGCTAGCAGTGTGTTAAAGTATGCTAGAAACATGTTGACATGTTAAAACATGCTAGCAATGTGTTAAATAATGATAGAAACATGTTAACATGTTAAAAACATGCTAGCAATGTGTTAAATCATGATAGAAATGTGTTAACATGCTAAAAACATGCTAGCAATGTGTTAAATCATGATAGAAACATGTTAAAAACATTTTAACAATGTGTTAAATCATATTAATGTGTTAAATCATGCTAGAAACATGTTGGCAACATATTAAATCGTTAGCAAAATGTTAACTCATGTTAGAAACTTGCTATCAACTATCTAAAAAAGTGCTAGCAGTGTGTTAAAGTATGCTAGAAACATGTTAAAACATGCTAGCAATGTGTTAAATCATGCTAGAAACATGTTAACATGTTAAAACATGCTATCAGTGTGTTAAATCATGATAGAAACATGTTAACATGCTAATAAAAACATGCTAGCAATGTGTTAAATCATGGTAGAAACATGTAGGCAACATGTTAAAAACATGCTAACAATGTGTTAAATCATTAATGTGTTAAATCATGCTAGAAACATGTTAGCAACATATTCAATCGTTAGAAAAATGTTAAATCATGTTATAAACTTGCTATCAACTATCTAAAAAAGTGCTAGCAGTGTGTTAAAGTATGCTAGAAACATGTTAACATGTTAAAACATGCTAGCAATGTGTTAAATCATATTAGAAACAAGTTAGCAACATATTAAAATGTTAACGAAATGTTAAATCATGTTAGAAACTTGCTTTCAACATGCAAAAATACTAGCAGTGTGTTAAAGTATGCTAGAAACATATTAACAATGTGTTAAATCATGTTAGAAACATGTTCACATGTTAAAAACATGCTAGAAATGTGTTACATCATGCTAGAAACATGTTAGCAAAATATTAAATTGTTAGCAAAATGTTAAATCATGTTAGAAACTTGCTATCAACTATCTAAAAAAGTGCTAGCAGTGTGTTAAAGTATGCTAGAAACATGTTAACATGTTAAAACATGCTAGCAATGTGTTAAATAATGATATAAACATGTTAACATGTTAAAAACATGCTAGCAATGTGTTAAATCATGATAGAAACGTATTACCATGTTAAAACATGCTAGCAATGTGTTAAATCATGATAGAAACATGTTAACATGCTAAAAAACATGCTAGCAATGTGTTCAATCATGCTAGAAACATGTAAGCAACATGTTAAAAACATGCTAACAATGTGTTAAATCATATTAATGTGTTAAATCATGCTAGAAACATGTTAGCAACATATTCAATCGTTAGCAAAATGTTAAATCATGTTAGAAACTTGCTATCAACTATCTAAAAAAGTACTAGCAATGTGTTAACTCATGCTAGAAACATGTTAAAACATGCTATCAATGTGTTAAATCATGATAGAAACATGTTAACATGGTAAAAAACATGCTAGCAATGTGTTAAATCATGGTAGAAACATGTAGGCAACATGTTAAAAACATGCTAACAATGTGTTAAATCATATTAATGTGTTAAATCATGCTAGAAACATGTAGGCAACATATTTAAAAAATGCTAACAATGTGTTAAATCATATTAATGTGTTAAATCATGCTAGAAACATGTTACATCATGTTAGAAACTTGCTATCAACATGTCAAAAAAAATGCTAGCAGTGTGTTAAAGTATGCTAGAAACATGTTAACATATTAAATCATGCTAAAACAAGTAGGCAATGTGTTAAAAACATGCTAATGATGTGTTAAATCATGCTAATGTGTTAAATCATGCTAGAAACATGTAGGCAACATGTTAAAAAACATGCTAACAATGTGTTAAATCATGTTAATGTGTTAAATCATATTAGAAACATGTAGGCAATGTGTTAAAAACATGCTAACAATGTGTTCAATCATGTTAATGTGTTAAATCATATTAGAAACATGTAGGCAATGTGTTAAAAACATGCTAACAATGTGTTCAATCATGTTAGAAACATGTTAAATCATGTTAGAAACTTGCTATCAACATGTCAAAAAAAATGCTAGCAGTGTGTTAAAGTATACTAGAAACATGTTAACATATTAAATCATGCTAAAACAAGTAGGCAATGTGTTAAAAACATGCTAATGATGTGTTAAATCATGCTAATGTGTTAAATCATGCTAGAAACATGTAGGCAACATGTTAAAAAACATGCTAACAATGTGTTAAATCATGTTAATGTGTTTAATCATATTAGAAACATGTAGGCAATGTGTTAAAAACATGCTAACAATGTGTTCAATCATGTTAGAAACATGTTAGAAACATATTAAATCGTTAGCAAAAAATTTAATCATGTTAAAACATGCTAAGTCATGTTTTATTTTGACAGGTTGTCCCTGTGGTTTAATATTCTAGTCTGGCTTCAGCCCAATAAACCGCATTAGTCAGGCCGTTTTACATGAGCAGCGGTTCTGGCCATTTTTTCCTCCCAGTATACACGGGAAACCACCTCGTATCAATTCTAATATCCGTCCCCCCAGAATCGATGCTGAGAACACAGACGCGAGCAGTGACCTGTGCTGTTCCGCATATCCTTCTCCATGCGTCCGACGCAGGCCATCAATGTGGACTCCGTGAAATAATCCATACCATCTGGAGCTCTTCTCGTCCTCCTCGGATGAGCAGCGAATCAATGCCAGCGCCACGAGCTCCCGCCGGGGGGCCTGGAGACGCGGTGGAGGAACGGAGGGGCCGTAACTCATGGCCGGAGCGGCTCCCAGAATGCCTTTGTGCCGGCTGAGCGGGAATCCTTCCAGTGTCCTGAGTCAATGTTTGAGCTCTGAACCAAGACCGAAGGTTCAATATTATGGGAGAGATTCATGCGTCGGCTGAAATTACAAGCTTGTTAGACCCCATAACTCTCTGAGGTCTCCAGATCAAAGCCAACATCCACAGCCAATCCGTGCAAACACTGACGCAGGAACAGATGTTTCGAAGAATGTTTAAGCCCTGGAATCTCAAACACGGGTTTGATGCGACCGCTATTGGCTCTGGCAGGTCACATGACTGACTGTGAATATGCTAAAGTAGGGATGTTGTTGTAAAATAAGGCTTATCTTCACACCAAGCTGTCACGTGACTTCAGAAGAGACTTTTCCCCTCCCACTTTCAGTGTGAGTGAATCATCTTTTGGGTGAACTGTCCCTTTAAGACGTCCACTGTGTTAAAGCTGTTTAGTTTCACAAGTGTACACTTAGCACTTATAGTTGTGAATTATTCAAAAACAGCCATAAACACTTGCGACTGCTGCTAAACATACATATACAGTATATATGTTATTCAATCCATCATATATACACCGATCAGGCATAACATTATGACCACTGACAGGTGAATAACACTGATGATCGCTTCATCACCTGTTAGTGGGTGGGATATATTAGGCAGCAAGTGAACATTTTGTCCTCAGAGTTGATGTGTTAGAAGCAGGAAAAATGGCCAAGCGTAAGGATTTGAGCGGCCAAATTGTGACGGCTAGATGACTGGTTCAGTTTGAGATGTTGACCTGGCCTCCAAATTCCCCAGATCTCAATCCAATCGAGCATCTGTGGGATGAGCTGAACAAACAAGTCCGATCCATGGAGGCCCCGCCTCACAACTTACAAGACTTAAAGGATCTGCTGCTAACATATTGGTCTTTTATGTAATTTTTAAATAAAAATCTTCATCAATATACATATGCAAATAAATGTGTATATTATGTAAAATTATGAATATATATATGAAATTATAAAAGTGTATACTTTTTTTTAACATAATTTAATATATAAATATATACATACACAAATATGTATATTTTATGTAATATTTTATTAAAAAATGTTATTTTAAATGTTTGAATATGTATGTATGTATTTAAAATGAATTATTTTTAATACAAATCTTCAGAAAATATTTTAAATGCATCACATATATAATGGGATGAAATATATCCCAGAATTTTCCTGCCAGTCTTTTGTGAGATTCGCCCTCATTACAAAGCTTTTTTCTTTTTTCTTTATGGAAAATGAATAGTTCTTTGTCATAACGGCACCATGAAAACCCATCTATAAAATCACGTCTGACTGATATGAAAGTGAATTTTTCACCGTTGCAGCTGCATAATAAGTGGAATAATAAGCCGGAGCCGTTGGCAGTGACAGTGAAGCCATTACAGTGATGCATCCATATATAATTCACACGTGTCGAGGCTGTTTGCGGCGCACAGATGTGATTAAACGGGAGTGAAACGCTGCCGGATCAACAGAGCGTCTGGAGAAACATCACGCTTGCATCATGACACTCGACTGTTTGACAGGAGAACAGCGGCGCTTGCGCTTTTCAAATGTAAAGATATGTAGACGTATGTGCAGTACGACACTTTTAACTGTTTATTTTAGATATTCTTAGATTTGAATTAGCGTAGGCATCCATTGGCGTTCCTATTATTATTATTCTTCCGTTTCTTCTTGCGCTCTTGAGTCTATGGCAGCCCAGAGAACCGTATGGTAAAAAGTTGTGAAATTTGACGCACAGATTGAGGACGGTCTGAACTGTAACCACAGCAAATTTGGAGTCTCTAACTCAATCCCTCTAGCGCCACCAACTGTCCAAAGTTGCGCTCACGTTTATGCTAATAACTTTTGAACCGTAAGGGCTAGCAACAAAATATTTTTTTCCTCCGATTCCTCTTTTTTTTTTTTTTTTTTTTTCAAACTCTTCCTAGGCAATTGTTCCGATTTTCACAAATTTAACCAGATCATCTTCAGGCCATGCCGACAAAAAGTTATGGAATTCAAATAAATTCGTTGTAGCGACTATGAGTCAGATAAAATAATAACTCAACGGGGAACTGAATTAAAATGAAAGACTCGAATGACACTATAATTTATAAATAATTCAGAATTAATGTTTACACCTTAACTTATTCGTCCGCCGATATGTAAGCACTTAAAGGGGGCTCTGTTAAAGGGAAACATGTATATTTAGCTCAAATGAATGAATTGATGAATTCATAGGGAATTTTGAGAGTCTATTTTACAGCCGAGCAAATGACTCTTCCAGTGTTCATTTGAACGGGCCGTAAATATCAACTCTGCAGCGGATATTAATCTCCGAACAATAGTGAAACACTATTTAACAGCCAGGTAACTTAGATCGGCAGTTCAAGACATTAAATTGATAAGCACACAACACAAGAACAGTTATCTTTGAATACAAAAGGAACTTTAGCCTATTGATTACTCTCTAACACATCAAACTAATATCTAACATAAACACACACACTCGCACATTCACACGTTGCAGAAAGGAAGAAGGTGAGGAAAGAATAAGTTCTAAGAGAGAGAAATTATGAAATCCTAAGCAATCTATGCATTTATGAAACATGACCTGAAGAAACCATTGATCAGTAATTTAACCTCCTATCGTTCCCTTTCAGTCGGTCACGTTCGACGTACGTCGGAACTGACCGACGAATTGGGATCTGTTCTCAGAGACCAATCTACTTCGAGTGTATTAGAAACGAGCCAATGCAAATTGGCATGCGATCACGCATTCCACGCACCGCCCCGCGTCGCGGGTATAAATACGGAAGTGGAAGTGTCGCATACCGCTTTCAACTTCGGAGCCGAGCTTTAATGTTCCTACGAAGAGTGTGTTTACAACGAGTTGGTGAAACTACAGAGAAGATCTGCTTACCTGTTCCGGTGTCGGTGTGACGGTGCTTTACAGCGGTGGTCGTGTTCCAGAGAGAGATTGTCGGTTCGCTGGGCGTTTCCTCTGAGTGCTTACAGTGGGCTTGCACCTTTAAACCACTGTAAGCCGCGGCTATCCCCTGTGTGCCTCGGCACGTTTCGGAGCGGTTTTCTCTTCTCTCCTATCACTAAAAGAGCAAACACGGTTTGACCCTGCGTCTTTTTCAAGATGTCATTCAAACCGTGTGTTTCTGGATGCCGTCGGTATTTATCTCCAGTTGACGGGCACGATCGCTGTCTCTCGTGTTTGGGCGTTCAGCACGCAGAGGCGGCTTTCGTGGATGACTCATGTTCGCACTGCGCGAACATGACCATCGCAGTGTTACGGTCTCGTCTCCAATACCTCAGAAGGGTTTGAGTCCCATCGTGCATCCCCCGATCTAGTGGTCCTCCCGCTGCAAAGCAGAGGGCTGCTACTTTGGCTGATGCCTTTGGGGGAGATCTGAGGGTTACTGTGAGGGCACCCCCGCCGGGTCACCAGACTCCTCGGGCCCCTCCCCCCTCGGCTGCGCCGGTAGAGCTTCCGGTAGAGCGCGCTGGTCCTTCCCATGGGGGGCCAGCCGTTTCTTTCGGGGCTCCATCTGAGGATATTTTATCGATAGCTGCATCGGGGGACGAGCTAATAGACTCCGGGGATGAAGATGCGGCTGCGTTACCCCCTTCGGGTGTGGTAGCGTTGCCCGTATCTGACCCAGAGCTCACGGCTATGCTTTCCCGGGCCGCCGCGAGTGTCGGGCTCGAGTGGAACCCTCCACCGTGTCCCGAACCCTCGCTGCTGGACGATTGGTTTCTCGGGGCGGATCGTGCTGGTTCTCAGCACCCCGCCCCAGTTCCTTTCTTTCCGGAGGTGCATCAGGAGCTCACAAAGTCGTGGACAGCGCCTTACAACGCTCGTTCACGATCGACTGACTCCTCCGTCCTCACTACCCTCGATGGTGGCGCAGCTAAGGGTTACGTGGGGGTCCCTCCAGTCGAGCGGTCGGTTGCGATGCAACTGTGTCCTAAGACCGCTGCGGACTGGCGTGGGCACCCGCGTCTCCCCTCCCGGGCGTGTAGATTCTCGTCCAACCTATCGGACAGAGCCTACACAGCCTGTGGAGAAGCTGCGTCATCTTTGCATGCCATGGCGCTCCTGCAGGTCTACCAGGCCAAAGCGCTCAAGGATCTGCACGAGGGTAGTTCCGACCCAGGGGTTATGCAGGAACTGCGTACCGCGACGGACCTCGCCCTCCGGGCGACGAAAGTCACCGCACGCACCCTGGGTCGGGCGATGTCCACTCTGGTGGTCCAGGAACGCCACCTTTGGCTGAACCTGGCGGATATGCGTGAGACCGACAAAGTGCGGTTCCTCAACGCCCCTGTCTGCCAGGCCGGCCTCTTCGGCGACGCCATCGAGAACTTCGCCCAGCAGTTCTCGGTGGCCCAGAAGCAGACGGAGGCCATCAAGAACATCCTGCCCCGACGACCCGCTGCTGCCTCCACCCAGTCGTCGGCCGCAGCACCTCCGCCTGCTCGTCGCCGAGGGCGTCCTCCTGCGGCTGCCTCCGCCCCTGCCAAGCCAAAGCAGCAGCCATCACAACCGGCGAAGCAGGGTGCCAGTCGTAAGGGGGCCGCCCAACCCACGTCAGGGCCTGCTAAGTCGGCAGGCAAGCGCAAGGGCAAGCGGCCCTGACGTGGGGAGTCCAGGGAGAAGAGGAGCTGCTCCAGGGGAGATGGTGTCCGCACCTCTCCTCCCCCCGGAGGAGGACCGGGGGGAGAATGTCAACTCGGCTGGTTTACAACATCTGTTTACAACATCCCCTCCGGGGTCCAGCGGTACCCACATTCTCAATAAAAGAGCAGTTTCCTCCCTCCCTGAACTCCGAGAGGGACAGGTTGGCAGTGTGCGACGCCCCCGGGCCTTGCCACTCCTTTCCTTCCCTCTCACCCCTCGCCAGGGGGCAGCAGAGTGGGCACCGAGGACGCCCCCGGGCCTCCTCACCCACACTCTGCCCCACCTGGAGTACTCAGACAACACTCCGGGCCGCCTCCGGGCCTCCCGAGTCGGGTCTGAGTGCTCCACCCCGCTGCCTCACCCCTGGTACGTCTGTGGTGCCGATGGTCCCCCTTGTACGGTCTCTGGAGGCCTGGCTTGGCCTCCCCAGACCGTCTCGCTGGCTCATCCGTACCATCAGACTCGGCTATGCAATTCAGTTTGCGCGCCGGCCTCCCAAGTACAGGGGCATCCTCTTCACCTCAGTGCGGAGCAAGGATGCCCATGTCTTGCGGTCAGAGATCGATGTCCTGCTGGCGAAGGACGCGATCGAGCCGGTTCCTCCAGCCGATATGAGGTCGGGGTTTTACAGCCCCTACTTCATTGTACCCAAGAAAGGGGGTGGGTTAAGGCCAATCTTGGACCTGCGCATTTTGAATCGGGCCCTGCACAAGCTCCCGTTCAAGATGTTAACGCAGAAACGCATTTTCCAGTGCATCCGTCCCCAAGATTGGTTCGCAGCGATCGACCTGAAGGACGCGTACTTTCATGTCTCTATCCTTCCTCGACACAGACCGTTCCTGCGTTTTGCGTTCGAGGGGAGGGCATATCAGTACAAAGTCTTGCCCTTCGGGCTTGCCCTGTCGCCTCGCGTCTTCACGAAAGTCGTAGAGGCAGCCATTGTTCCGCTCAGAGAACGCGGCGTTCGCTTACTCAACTATCTCGACGACTGGCTTATTCTCGCCCAGTCTCGGGAGCAGTTGTGCGAACACAGGGACAGGGTGCTCAGTCACCTCAGCCTGTTGGGACTTCGGGTCAACCGAGAGAAGAGCAAACTCTGCCCCACGCAGAGGATCTCTTATCTCGGTATGGAGCTGGATTCGGTCAGCCGGACGGCGCGCCTCACTCCAGAGCGCGTTCGGTCAGTGTTGAACTGCTTGAATACGTTCAATGGCAGGACAGCGGCCCCACTGAAACTTTTTCAGAGGCTCCTGGGGCATATGGCATCCGCAGCCGCGGTAACGCCGCTCGGATTGCTTCATATGAGGCCGCTTCAACGCTGGTTACACGACCGAGTCCCGAGATGGGCGTGGCACAGCGGTCAGTACCGGGTCCCAGTGACTCCTTACTGTCGCCAAACCTTCAACCCGTGGTCAGACCCCTCGTTTCTCCGGGCCGGTGTGTCCTTAGAACAGGTGTCCAGGCATGCTGTGGTCTTCACAGATGCCTCATCCACGGGCTGGGGGGCCACGTACAACGGGCACGTGGTTTCGGGTCTGTGGACGGGACCCCAACTACGTTGGCATATCAATTGCCTAGAGCTTCTGGCGGTACGGCTTGCCCTGGCCCGGTTCAAGAAACCGCTCCAGGGCAGACACGTACTGGTCCGTTCGGACAGCACTGCGGCCGTTGCGTACATCAACCGACAGGGTGGTCTACGCTCCCGTTGCATGCTCCGGCTCGCCCGCCATCTCCTCCTGTGGAGTCAGAAGTTTGTGAGGTCACTTCGTGCTATTCACATCCCAGGTGCGCTGAACCAGACAGCCGACGAGCTCTCTCGTCAGTCGACACCTCCGGGCGAATGGCGACTCCACCCCCGGAGCGTCCAGCTGATATGGGACCACTTCGGGGTTGCACAGGTAGACCTGTTCGCTTCCCCGGAGTCGACCCATTGCCAGTGGTACTACTCCCTGACCTGCACTGGCGCACAGCTGGCCCCGGGACCTACGCAAATATGCGTTTCCCCCAGTGAGCCTTCTTGCACAGACTCTGTGCAAGGTCAGGGAGGACGAGGAGCAGGTCTTGTTAGTTGCGCCCTATTGGCCCAACCGGACCTGGTTCCCCGAACTTACTCTCCTCGCGACAGCCCCTCCCTGGCCGATCCCCCTGAGGAAGGACCTTCTTTCTCAGGGACGGGGCACTCTATGGCACCTGCGTCCAGACCTCTGGAAACTCCATGTCTGGTCCCTGGACGGGACGCGGAGGTTCTAGATGGCCTACCACAAGCTGTGGTAGATACCATCGCTTCAGCCCTCTACGAGGCGCCTCTATGCTCTGAAGTGGAACCTGTTCGTCGTTTGGTGCTCTTCCCGCCAGGAAGACCCCCGGAAGTGTTCGATTAATGTTGTGCTTTCCTTCCTGCAGGATGGGTTGGAGCGGCGGCTGTCACCCTCCACCCTCAAAGTGTACGTCGCTGCAATAGCGGCGTATCACGATGCAGTAGACGGTAAATCCGTTGGTAAGCACGACTTAATCGTCAGGTTCCTCAGAGGTGCGAGGAGACTAAATCCTCCTCGTTCTACCTCGTTACCCTCTTGGGACTTAGCCCTGGTGCTTAGAGCACTCCAGGGTCCTCCATTTGAACCTTTGCAGTCAGTCGAGCTAAAGATCCTGTCCATGAAGACAGTCCTCCTGACCGCATTGGCTTCAATCAAGAGGGTAGGGGACCTGCATGCGCTTTCGGTCGACGAATCGTGCCCAGAATTCGGGCCGGCCAACTCTCACGTTGTCCTGAGACCCCGGCCTGGATATGTGCCCAAGGTTCCTACCACTCCCTTCCGGGACCAGGTAGTGAACCTGCAAGCGCTGCCTTCGGAGGAGGCAGACCCAGCCCTAGCTTTATCTCCCGTCCGCGCTCTTCGCGCTTACGTTGACCGGACTCAAAGCTTCAGATCCTCACAGCAGCTCTTCGTCTGTTACGGAGGTCAGCAGAAGGGAAAGGCTGTCTCCAAGCAGAGGTTGGCCCACTGGATAGTGGATGCCATTGTCTTGGCTTACCAGTCCCAAGACGTACCTTGCCCGTTCGGGGTGCGAGCACACTCAACAAGGAGTGTTGCTTCATCCTGGGCACTGGCTCAAGGTGCCTCGCTGACAGACATTTGTAGAGCTGCGGGCTGGGCGACACCTAACACGTTCGCTAGATTTTATAGCCTCCGTGTAGAGCCGGTATCTTCCCGCATCCTCGCCCCCCAGGGCCAGTAGCGCTAAGTACCCGTTCTAGTGTCGGCTTGCAACGCCACTCCCGCCTCCGGGCCGGATACGTGCGTCTATTCTTGCTCCAGTTGTGTTCCCCGGAAACGGCTAACCCTGTGAGTTCCTCCGTCACCCCTGCGGTGCCAGACGTTGCGGCCGTCTGGCGCCAGGCCTGCACCCGTATGCTTGTGGAACGTGTGTGTAGGCTGGGTTCCATATGTTGCGGTCCCCTCACGGCTACCCCATATGTGTATTCTCCACGGTATCTGCTACCCTGCTCGGTTAGCCCCGTGTCTTTCCCTCGACAGAGCCCGCTCTGTCATCTCTGGGATGTGTTCTTCCCCCCCTGGGATCAGGTTGGGTCCACCCCAGAGATTTTCCATAGTTGCACTACCCTAGGTTAGGTTAGTCCTGATGCGTATTTCCACCTCTCCTTCCATTGAAGGATGTGGCTCCGCAGCGTACCATCTCCCGAGACGGGCACGCTTTCCCAGCGTTATCCAATAGTCACGCTGAGTGGGTCTTGCAGGAACAGCAGTGACTGTCCTTCCCTGCCGGGAGCCCTGACTCCCACTCCAACTTAGGAGTGGTCCAGCGAGCTCAGGCAGGGCGCTGGAAGGGCCAGCATCCCTGGCGTTTTGGTAGGGATCCCAATTCGTCGGTCAGTTCCGACGTACGTCGAACGTGACCGACTGAAAGGGAACGTCTCGGTTACGTATGTAACCCTCGTTCCCTGAAGGAGGGAACGGAGACGTACGTCCCGTCGCCAGGTGCTGTGCTTCAGCTGAAGGCCCGAGCCACACTTCTCGGCTCCTCAGTTGAAAACGGTATGCGACACTTCCACTTCCGTATTTATACCCGCGACGCGGGGCGGTGCGTGGAATGCGTGATCGCATGCCAATTTGCATTGGCTCGTTTCTAATACACTCGAAGTAGATTGGTCTCTGAGAACAGATCCCAATTCGTCGGTCAGTTCCGACGTACGTCTCCGTTCCCTCCTTCAGGGAACGAGGGTTACATACGTAACCGAGACGTTTCTTAGGCAGGGTTATTACATTTGAATTAGTTGTGTATTTTTGCATTTATATAAGTTTTTGTTAATATGTCTATACAGTTTTTTAATTAATTTGTATTTAAGTTTTAGTTTTAATTTTAGTACATAAAGTTAAACTCCTGAAATGAAAAATGTTGTTTTGGAAACTAACGGAAATTAATAAAAATGTATACTTTGTTTTATTTTAGTTAACTTTATTTTCTTTTAAGCAACAAAAGTTTTTTTTATGGTTTTAGTTTCAGGTTACAATAATAACATAATAAACGTGTCACATTATGAATAAGATTGTTTATGTGGTTTGACCAATGGGAAGCTGTAAATAGACATCACTGTTGCTTATTAGGATGTCAATGACAAGCTGGGAAATTCAGAAAGAAAGCCAATATGTCGGCGCTCTGGCATTTGACATTGGGTAACTTCATTTGGCCGGCCAGTAGAAAGGGCAGGCAGACAGAAGACGCTCGACCAATTACAACTAATGGGATTAGGCAGTGTCCTCATTTCCAGTGACGCTCTTTTTGGTGTCATCTTCAAATTAAAGGGCAGTGTTGAGGGTCACCGCGGGAACAGAGAGGATTATGGGAAGTGGATGCATTCATCACAGACATTGACTTTATGTGGCACTGAAAACTACTTTTATTAAAAGGTGCTTTTTTTTGTGTACCTTAACGAAAATATAAAAAAAAGAAAATATTTAATAAAAAAAAGTTAACAGAAGTCATATTTCAAGTTTATATGAAAATATATTTCATTTTGTCATTTTCAATAATACAGGTATGCCAAAAATAAAATTCAAAATTTAAAAAATAAATATTGCACTACAAATTATAACATAATTAAATGAAATAATTAAGCATTTATCAAAACTTTAATTTGGCAAAAATTTGAAAATATATTTTACGCATATAAATTTTGTTAAAATATTAAAGTAAATAGAAATTAGGCAAAAAAGTGAAAATGTATTATTTATTATTTCATATTATTTTAAATGTAACTTTAACAGTTATGAATTTGAAATATATTTTCACTTTTTTCTTAATTCGACCAGATAAATATGATTTAGTCAGAGTAAATAGATTAAAATTAAAAAGTGAAATTATGTAAAAAAAAATGTTTTAAAGTGGTATACATCACATTTAAAAAACATTAATTGAAGTCGCATTTTTCTGGTCAAATTATTAAAAATTGAAGTGTCAAATTATATTTAACTAAAATAATTTAAACTAAAAACACATTATATGAAAATAAATCAGGTATGAAAGCAGATTGAAATGGAAAATGTCATATTCAAGGAGGTTTTTCCCTCCTGCATGAATATTCAAATCTGCATTCAGCAAGAGTTCATTATTGAACATGTCTTTGTGTTCTCTTCATGTTCCTGCCGCGATCTCATGCCCTGTGTGAACAGCTTCAGGTGACAGAAGTGTGCAAATGACCAAGCACACGATGATTAGGGCACGAGGACCGACACCCGTTTCATTGAGAGAATAAAGGAATAATAACTCTACGGGTACTAATCTCTCCGGAGGTTCGAAGGCTATCAGCAGCGTCCCCGCGGAGGCCTTCATTGACCGCACGGCGACTGAACGCCCTCTAATCCCTTCAGTGAACGCCCGCTATTGTGACCGCGTCCTTCGAGTCAGAACGGTGAGCGCTGGTCGAGTTAAACGCTTTCTCAGGGGAGTCACTAACCTTTGAGCGGGGAACTGTCGCCGCTTCCATAGCAAAATCAACGGCGCCATAGCGTGAGATTGCTAGTTAAATGCGTTTCCTTCAGAAATACTGTTAGTTAGTATGCAGAAACACAAGTGATGGTTAGTTGGCTGGTTCTCAAGTCAGTTTTCTTTAGAAAAACTGTCAGTTAGCATACAGAAACACAAGTTTACGGTTTGTTGGCCAATTCACAGTATAGAAATACTGTCAGTTAGCATACAGAAACTGACTAATGGTTAAAATGGCTAGTTAACAAGTGTGTTTTCTTTACAAGTACTGTAGGTTAGCATACAGAAACATAAGCTAATGGTTAGTTGGCCAGTTTACAAATAAGTTTTCTTTTAAAAATACTGTAGGTTAGCATACAGGAACATACGTTAAGGGCTACAATTGCTAATTTGCTAGTTATGTATTTCCTTTACAAATAGCCTACTGTCGGTTAGCAGAAACAGGTTAAAATGGCTAATTTGCTAGTTAACGTGTGTTTCCTTTACAAATACTGTCAGTTAGCAGAAACAGGCTAAAGGTTAAAATGGCTAGTTTGCTAGTCAGTTTTCTTTAGAAATAGCCGACTGTCAGTTAGCATGTACATAAGCTAATGGCTAAAATAACTAGTTTGCTAGTTTACAAGTGCATTTACTTTAGAAATAGCATACAGAAACAGACTAATGGTTAAATGGCTAGTTAACAAGTAGTTAACAAGTGTGTTTCCTTTACAAATACTGTAGGTTAGCGTACAGAAACATAAGCTAATGGTTAGTTGGCCAGTTTACAAATCAGTTTTCTTTTACAAATACTGTAGGTTAACATACAGAAACATACGTTAAGGGCTAAAATGGCTCATTTACTAGTTAACGTGTGTTTCTACTGTCAGTTAGCAGAGACAGTCTAAAGATTAAAATGGCTAGTTTGCTAGTCAGTTTTCTTTACTGTTAGTTAGTATGCAGAAACACAAGTGATGGTTAGTTGGCTGGTTCTCAAGTCAGTTTCTTTATAAATACTGTCAGTCAGTGATGCGCGGGTCAATGTATAAACAACCCGCACCCGACCGACGTTTTCAACTAACCCGCCCGCAACTCGGACCGCAAAAAAAAAGAAGAAAATATTGTACCCGACCCGCTTCCTGACCCGCATTTTTTAAAAGTAGTAAATGCTCATCGTAGCTCATTGGGCCATTGAGAAAATGTTTCAGGCCCTGGCGTGGTGCGCTCAGAGGTGCAGCAGCGAGAGCAGGAAGTTCTTGAGGCGGCCCATCCCATTTCAGCTCCAGATGCATATTATTGATGAACGCGATGTTTATGTTTCGACCCGGCTTGAAGAATTCATCAGCCCACATTTGGAAAACATTTGGAAAAGTGTGAAAGCCCTTAGGAGCGCAAACTGTTATTTTTCTGAATGCTGTATGATATAGCCTAGTGTTATGTAATACAGGCTTGATTTATTCATTTATTTCGTTTAATTTTCTTAACAATTAAGTTACAAGATGCTGCATGTGTTTATCCAGTCTAATCGAAGTGTGCGTCTCTCCCCCGACTTTCCCAACAAAAATCCCGCCCCCTCTCAGAAAATACATACAACTGACTTTAAATGCGTTTAGCCTATTAAAATGGTACAATGGCATTGCTCAGTTCAACGTTTTGGGAAATCGGGCATTTTGTCCCGCGTCAGCATTTATTCAAAAGTTAATAACGCTCAACATTCAAAAGGATTTATTGACGATCCGACCGACCGTGACCCGAATATCATAAAAAATATTTTTGGATGACTCGTAACCGCGGGTAACCGCGGGTGGTCGCGGGCACCCGCTCATTTTGGATCAACCCGCGCATCACTGCTGTCAGTTAACATACAGAAACACAAGTTTACGGTTAGTTGGCCAATTCACAGTAGAAATACTGCCAGTTAGCAGAAACAGCCTAATGGTTAAAATGGCTAGTTAACAAGTGTGTTTCCTTTACAAATACTGTAGGTTAGCATACAGAAACATAAGCTAATGGTTATAATGGTTAGTTGGCCAATTCACGTAGAAATACTGTCAGTTAGCATACGGAAACAGCCTAATGGTTAAAATGGCTAGTTAACAAGAGTGTTTTCTTTTAAAAATACTGTAGGTTAGCATACAGAAACATACGTTAAGGGCTAAAATGGCTAATTTGCTTTAACCTGTGTTTCCTTTACAAATACTGTCAGTTAACACTAGCAGAAACAGGCTAAAGGTTAAAATGGCTAGTTTGCTAGTTAGTTTTTTTTTTAGAAATAGCCGATTGTCAGTTAGCATGTACATAAGCTAATGGCTAAAATGACTAGTTTGCTAGCTTACAAGTGCATTTTCTTTAGAAATAGCATACAGAAACAGACTAATGGTTAAAATGGCTAGTTAACAAGTGTGTTTCCTTTACAAATACTGTAGGTTAGCGTACAGAAACATAAGCTAATGGCTAGTTTGCTAGTTTACAAGTGCATTTACTTTAGAAATAGCATACAGAAACATAAGATAATGGTTAAAATGGCTAGTTAACAAGTGTTCCCTTTACAAATACTGTAGGTTAGCATACAGAAACATAAGCTAATGGTTAGTTGGCTAGTTTACAAATCAGTTTTCTTTTAAAAATACTGTAGGTTAGCATACAGAAACATACGTAAAGGGCTAAAATGGCTAATTTTCTAGTTAACGTGTGTTTCCTTTACAAATACTGTCGGTTAGCAGAAACAGGCTAAAGGTTAAAATGGCTAGTTTGCTAGTCAGTTTTCTTTAGAAATAGCCTACTGTCAGTTAGCATGCACATAAGCTAATGGCTAAAATGGCTAGTTTGCTAGTTTACAAATGCATTTACTTTAGAAATAGCATACAGAAACAGACTAAAATGGCTAGTTAACAAGTGCGTTTTCTTTACAAATACTGTAGGTTAGCGTACAGAAACATAAGCTAATGGTTAGTTGGCCAGTTTACAAATCAGTTTTCTTTTACAAATACTGTAGGTTAGCATACAGAAACATACGTTAAGGGCTAAAATGGCTAATTTGCTAGTTAACGTGTGTTTCCTTTACAAATACTGTCGGTTAGCAGAAACAGGCTAAAGGTTAAAATGGCTAGTTTGCTAGTCAGTTTTCTTTAGAAATAGCCTACTGTCTATTAGCATGTACGTAAGCTAATGGCTAGTCTGCTAGTTTGCAAGTGCATTTACTTTAGAAATAGCATACAGAAACAGACTAATGGTTAAAATGACTAGTTTGTATGTTATAAATACTGTTGGTTAGTATACAGAAACATAAGCTAACAACTAAAAGTACTAGTTTGCTAATTTAAAAGTTACATTTTGGGTTGTAAACACTCAATTATGGAAAATAATGAAAACGCATCTGTCTGTTAACATACGGGAACATAAGCTAACCTCATAAGGTCGATATCCTCTCAATTACCTAGCATGCATTTGTCTAGCTATATGCTAATTTATAAAGCAAATATGATTTTGATATAGCAATACATTTCTTTTCTCTCTTCATATGGCAGTAATCATAAGAGTAGTATGCTAATCTGAACTTTTCCATATGAATTCAGTTTGACATTGCCTGAGCAAACTTTATATTAGCGTTTCGTTTCATATTTTAGCTGGAGCGCACATTCGAGGCTTTCAATTGACCTCCTCGTCGTTTTGTGTCTGGCTCTAATATTTCTGCTCTTTTAAGCTTTGTCTCTTTGACATGTAATAAATTAGCCCGCGCCTTAGCTCTGCGCTTTTGGGTGGCTTCCGCGCGCTACGCCTGAGCGAGCATTGGCTTCCTGACCCTGGATTATCTTCTGGTTATTATTGGCACAACTCTCACTCTGTCTCTCGTTCCATAATCACACCTCAAGACTCCTCCACCTTAATGCTAGCACGAAAACCTTATTAACATCATCTCACAGTCAATTAACCCGTCACATGTGACTTAGCCGCCTTTACCCATAATGCAGTGCTTCAATCTAATAATAAACCACTAACTCCTGAGCAGAAGTTACTGTTAAGACGCGCCCTGAAGGTTCTTAACACTCTTCTTCCCTCCGATTTCTCGCACTAGTTTCTTTGCTTTGTCTTCTGTTGTTTTTAGAGATGCTAGGTGCATGACAGGCGGTGGAGGAAGGTAAATGGGGCGTCTGTCTTCACTCAAGACTTATGAGACCGTCGCACAGGACAACATGCTAATGCTAACAGAACAGTTTAAGCCAGTCTAAGGTTGTTTGCTGGTCTAGCTGGTATTCAGCTGACGCGTTGTGATCGTTTTGACAGCCAAAATGCAATGTTTAAGGTTTAAAAGCTGGTCTAGCTGCTATTAATAAGAAACGCTGATTCATCCAGTAATGAAATGAGTGAAGTATTTATGAGTGAGTCATTGAATCATTCATTCAAGAGATTTGTTCAAAAACACTGATTCATCCAGTAATGAAACAAGTGAAGTATTTATGAGTGAGTGACTCATTGAATCATTCATTCAAGAGATTTGTTCAAAAACACTGATTCATCCAGTAATGGTACGAGTGAAGTATTTATGAGTGAGTCATTGAATCATTCATTCAAGAGATTAATTCTAAAAAAACTGATTAATCAGTAATGAAACACGTGAAGTATTTATAAGTGAATCATTGAATCATTAATTCAAGAGATTCGTTCAGAAATGCTGATTCATCCAGTAATGAAACAAGTGAAGTGTTTATGAGTGAGTCATTAAATCATTAATTCAAGAGATTTGTTCAAAAACACTGATTCATCCAGTAATGAAACAAGTGAAGTCTTCATGAGTGAGTTATTGAATCATTCATTCAAGAGATTCTTTCTAAAACACTGATTCATCCAGTAATGAAACAAGTGAAGTCTTCATGAGTGAGTCATTAAATCCTTAATTCAAGAGATTCGTTCAAAAACACTGATTCATCCAGTAATGAAACACGTGAAGTATTTATGAGTGAGTGAGTCATTGAATCATTAATTCAAGAGATTCGTTCAGAAACGCTGATTCGTCCAGTAATGAAATGAGTGAAGTATTAATGAGTGACTTTATTCACAGTTTCATAAAACCTGGTTTAAGCTGGTCTAGCTGCTTGTATTTATCTGTAACTGCAACCATAATGTAATGTTGGTGTTGTTGAAATGTACCGATCCTTGCCACATTGTGATCAGTTATGAGACGCACAACCAATGATGTAAACCCACTGTTGAGGTAAGTCAGCACAACTTTACAGTAACGTCAGTGCTGAGAACAAACGAGTACACTTTCTGCTGTTTCACTTGTCCTTACGTTGGCTTTTCTCAGTGTTTGGCTCTGCTGAATGGGCTTTTATCTTCCTCCAGTGAGAGCGTGGGCCCCCGATGCTTCTCCATTGTGCCTTTCCTTGCCGATTTATTCCTGGAATTGATTGAAAGTGTACAAAGAAGTAGTGCTCTTGAAAGCAAGTCCTTGTGTTTAGACGGCGTGGGCCGCTCGGTCACACTCAACAATCGGAAAACACTCCAGTTAATGCCGTCAATGACAGAGTCATCACCCGCGCCTTACGGTAATGATACGGCCGTAAACATGAGTCAATCAATGGGATCCATTCAGCCGCTCTCTTGTGGACCAGCACTTTTGAGGAACATGAGACATAATCTGCACACTCGTCCTTCATTTTATGAGCTGATTTGACCTGACGGTATGACACTCATAAGTAGCTGAACACACAATTGCAATGGCTGTTGATCTCCAAAACAGATATAAACAGCTTACTTAGTACTTCGTTTAAATCCCGTCTGGCTAGCGCGCTTCCCAAAATGTGTACGCATTAGGTCAGTAGGTGGAAAGTCTGATGTCTATAGAAGCGATCACAATTTCGAAAGGCATTTCAAATAAAGATTATATCAGTTGTACCAGTAGGTGGCGATAAAGGACTGTTAAAAATGTACTTATTGAATTATTCATTCGATAGAATCGTTCAGAAACACTGATTCATCCAGTAATGAAACGAGTGAAGTCTTCATGAGTGAATCATTGAATCATTTATTCAAGAGATTTGTTCAAATGAAACAAGTTAAGTATTTATGAGTGAGTCATTGAATCATTCTTTCAAGAGATTTGTTCAGAAATACTGATTCATCCAGTAATGAAACGAGTGAAGTCTTTATGAGCGAGTCATTGAATCATTCACTCAAGACATTAATTCAAAAACGCTGATTCATCCAGTAATGAAATGAGTGAAGTCTTTGAGTGAGTCATTGAATCATTCACTCAAAAGATTCATTCAAAAACACTGATTCATCGAGTAATGAAATGAGTGAAGTCTTTGTGTGTGAGTGAGTCATTGAATAATTCATTCAAGAGATTCTTTCAAAAACACTGATTCATCCAGAAATGAAACAAGTGAAGTATTTATGAGCGAGTCATTGAATCATTAATTCAAGAGATTCGTTCAAAAACACTGATTCGTCCAGTAATAAAACAAGTCAAGTATTTATGAGTGAGTCATTGAATCATTCATTCAAGAGATTCGTTCATAAACACTGATTCATCCAGAAATGAAACGAGTGAAGTATTTTATGAGCGAGTCATTGAATCATTAATTCAAGAGATTCGTTCAAAAACACCGATTCGTCCAGTAATAAAACAAGTCAAGTATTTATGAGTGAGTCATTGAATCATTCATTCAAGAGATTCGTTCAAAAACACTGATTCATCCAGTAATGAAACAAGTGAAGTATTTATGAGTGAGTCATTGAATCATTCACTCAAGAGATTTGTTCAAAAAAACTGATTCGTCCAGTAATGAAACGAGTGAAGTATCGAGTCATTGAATCATTCACTCAAACGTAATAAATTGTGGTCAATTAACATTTAGTCAGAACCTCGTTCTGTAAATGACGTTATTTTGTTTAGTTGTCTGTTCGTAATCGGTGATTCTCAATGTATCCAGAATCGAGCAGCTCTATAGTTTCAGTGCATCTTGAGGTTGTTCTGAAGGTGTTCTTTTGCAATTTGCTTCGCCGTTGAGTTAATCAAAAGGGTTTTGTGTGTCTTCAGGAGATGTGTAAGCTGCTCCTAATGGTTTTAGCTCATTGTGATGTGTTTAATGTGTCTGGACTGAAGGTTTCCTGCATTGCTGTGAGGTTGAGAATGGTGTTTAGTGTACTGTTGTACTGCCGAGGGCTTTCAATTGTTATTATCTCATTAGTTTTTCATCATGTTGCCATGCATTCAAGGTGTCTGGATTGATTGACGTGGACGATTGCAGTGGTATTGAGTGCAGTAAACACAGAAAAATGCTTAAGAGTTTATACACTTGCATAGTCATTTAAATGAGATATTGACACACGTGTATTGGTTGACCTTAAAAAACAATTAGAATTCAAATGAAATATTTGTCTGTCCGTGAGTCTCAGTTTTCATAAGTCTGCTCTAGCATTCATAATTTGTTGATTTTTCACACTTAACAAAATCCGTCATGCATAACACCCACCCCAGACAGAAACGAGATGTGTGTGTTTCTACAGCTCTAATGAGAGCAGGACAGAACCTAACATTTCTCTTCTCAGCACACACTCTTCGGAAACACGGCGAAAACTCTTTTGGAAAGCGCCTGACTCTTCGGCCTGTGATGTGAGACGACACGTGGGCTGGCTTTGAGGTTGCACGCGGGTTAAGCTGAAGCTCTGGAGAGGCGCGTTTGAGCGATTCCAGGCTGTTCCTCCCGTCCCGGAGCCGATGACGAGGCGGGTTCTGTCAGTTCGCCACTGGGTTTGATCAAAGCCGCCCTCGTCATCTCCAGCACCGATGAGACTTCCCTGACTTTCATCTCCGACTCCGGCTCTCTTTTTGTTTCCGCTTGTCATTTCACAATGTTGCTTTCAAAGAAAAATAATCATTATTTATCTGAGGAACCTTTTTTGATTTGTTTTGACTGGAGAATAATGACACCGCCGTTGCAATAATTGACTCGCTTCTCGCAGCTCGCACGTCTGCGATTCGTTTGCTTGTTCAGTCAGAGCAACAATTAGTGCTCTGAAAAAGTGGATCTCAGGCAAAGTTTGGTGCAACTCGTGAAATATAAAGCACTTTGGAGTTGTTTTAGTGTATGTTCAAAATTTCGTGTTATTTTTCAGAAAAAGAAGTGCGTGGACTGAATTAAACGCATCAGTTGCACATGAACATTGTTGGCTGTTTTATATTATTTAAAGGTGCAGTAAGCGATTTCTGACAAAACAAACACGCCCCTACCCAAAAGAGTCACACCCCTTTATTGGTAGCTCCACCCCCAAACACAGGCACCTCCCCCATCATGACTGTATACGCCCCTTACTGCTGATTGGCTACAAGTGTGTTTTGGTGCTCGCTCTGATCCACTTTCAACAGAGTTTCTCAGAAATCGCTTACTGCACCTTTAAGGCCCGGGTATACTTACAAAAATGTGGGTTTCATGTAGACCCTCCTGATGCAGCTTCACAAACAGTCGTTTCAAACACACATTAAAAAAAATCTCTACAGAAGCAATCAAAATGGAGTAAATCACCTTTTGAAAGTGACTTGACGCTTCAAATAAAGATCGTATCGATTACATCGTTACACCAGTAGGAGACAAGAGACTGTTCAGAAACACTGATTCATCCAGTAATGAAACGAGTGAAATATTGATGAGTGAGTCATTGAATCATTCATTCAAGAGATTCGTTCATAAACGCTGATTCATCCATTAATGAAATGAGTAAAATATTTATGAGTGAGTCATTGAATCATTCATTCAAGAGATGTGTTAAAAAACGCTGATTCATCCAGTAATGAAACAAGTGAAGTCTTTATGAGTGAGTCATTGAATCATTCATTCAAGAGATTCATTCAAAAACACTGATTCATCCAGTAATGAAACAAGTGAAATATTTATGAGTGAGTCATTGAATCATTCACTCAAGAGATTTGTTAAAAAAACACTGATTCATCCAGTAATGAAACGAGTGAAGTCTTTATGAGTGAGTCATTGAATCATTCATTCAAAAGATTCATTCAAAAACACTGATTCATCCAGTAATGAAACAAGTGAAGTCTTAATGAGTGAGTCATTGAATCATTCACTCAAGAGATTTGTTCAGAAAACACTGATTCATCCAGTAATGAAACGAGTGAAGTCTTTATGAGTGAGTCATTGAATCATTCATTCAAGAGATGTGTTAAAAAATGCTGATTCATCCAGTAATGAAACAAGTGAAGTCTTTATGAGTGAGTCATTGAATCATTCATTCAAGTGATTTGTTCAAAAAACACTGATTCATCCAGTAATGAAACGAGTGAAGTCTTTATGAGTGAGTCATTGAATCATTCATTCAAGTGATTTGTTCAAAAAACACTGATTCATCCAGTAATGAAACGAGTGAAGTCTTTATGAGTGAGTCATTGAATCATTCATTCAAGTGATTTGTTCAAAAAACACTGATTCATCCAGTAATGAAACAAGTGAAGTCTTTATGAGTGAGTCATTGAATCATTCATTCAAGAGATTCATTCAAAAACGCTGATTTATCCACTAATGAAACTCTCTTGACTTTTATGAGCGAGTCATTTTATGTTTGTTTAAATAAGATTAATTCATTTTAAATAGACTGCAACAATTAACCTTTCATCAGAACCTTTATTAAATCACATTGTTTTGTTTAATTGTTTAATCGTGATCTTGGTTTGAAAAAAAAAATTTGTGAACATGTTTCAATGCATTTGAGGGTGTTGTTGCATGGTTTTCAGCGGTTTTTAATATACGCACATAAAAAACACCCAAAACATTGCAACCATGCATCAGCACTAAGAACACAACAGCTCAAAGCGTTGAGTGCATTGCTTTGCAGTAGCGAGGACTTCTGTGTGCTCCCTTAAAGACTTGATCTGAGGAATCATTCACACGGATGACGCACGCGCTGAGCTTTAACCTCTTAACAAGCGCCCCATTTTTGTGGAATTTTTTGAAAACGATATACCCAAATGAAAATGTCTGCAGCTCTTAAACCCTATGGTCTATATTCATAAACCTGGTCTTATTTTAAACTAGACACTTGAAATATTGCTACCCAAGAGTCATAATAACTCAAAGTAATATGGGAACAGAGTAATATACATGTAAATATACATGTAAGTGACTCACGTTTTTTGTTTTTTGTTTTCAATTAGGGAAAAAAATATTATAATTTAATGTTAAGAGCCTGAAAATAACTTAAATATAAAACTGAATGTCTAATCATGTCATGATTCAAATATGAGGATGATTCTCTCAGTAATGTAGCTTCTGTGAGCTTTTATGTCAAGAAAAGTCTAGGCGTCATTTCAAAAAGGCCATTTATTTCAGAACATTTGCTATTGTAAAGAGTAGTTTTTCATTCAAATAAATCTGCAATAAACTGCAATATACTACTAATTATAATGGATAAACAGTTACTGAAAAACTAAAGCAACTATTTACAGAGATTACAAAGTGTAAAAAACTCATTTAGCTGATGGGAAGCGTCAGTGACAGACTGCGCGCTCCACTGCAGTTGCGCCATGGAGAACGTGCAGCCAGCGCGCAAACAGTATTCACCAAAGCCTACTTACGCAAACTGCGCAAGATAATGCCTTTTGATTGGTTACTAAGTCCATCAATCAAACCTTTGTTGAAAAGGCATTGGCTGGGCACCGAGTGCCTTTATCCAACGAAAACCATGGGCGCAATGATTGACAGCTCACCAAGCCTGTAAGGCACTTCCTCTATATGATGCATCCCAGAAGAGTCTCTGATTGAAGGAGAGAGACGAGGGAGGGTTTAAAATACGTGGGAGAAGCCATTCTAGCAGGGGGAGTTTGCCAGACACGGATTAGAATCGATATTTCATTGAAAATGGACATGATTGATCACGCTAACTCAAAACTCTCTTGCAAACAACGGAGGATTTTTAGTTTTTTCCCTATTTTTTCGTTGTTTTGGATTAAAAAGTGGGATGCATTTTGAAGAGTGGACTCTTACACAGAGATGGATGCGGGTGTTTATTGGATTCGTCCGATCTGATCTGAACGACAGGAGATGAAAGATGAGTAACGCTGATATTTTTCTAATGTTTACATGGCCGGTCCTTTAGTGTTTCATTTAACCCTTTCCTCTCTGGTGTATTTATTGCAAAAACAAGTTCAGAACATGAATCTTGAGTGTTTTAGCTTTCAAATGATGCATAGTTTGTGATAGTTGATTGAATATTTTGTATAAAACAAAAGTAGATAAAAGTACACACCCCCCCACTTCCGTCAACCCCCCCGTCCACGAACCGGTGCGGGTTAAGAAGTTAACACATACTGTTAGGGCTTTGTTCAAACCTGGAGCAAACACATGCTACGTTCAATGATTTTTCCAATATGTGTTCATGCTAAAAATATGCATTGCACAGAAATACCTCAAAACCACATGCTGCTACCATAGCAACCCTGCTAAAGCTGGCCACGCGTCTTTAGATATCTCACATCACGCGTGTGGAAAACAAGACGTGCTGCAGGAAGTCATTGTTTTCTGATGCAGGCGCACTAAACCCTTATGAACGTCTCAATCTGCGATGAGGCAGAGTTTGAGAAGGCAGCCTGACTCTGAGCTAATCTACAGCGGCAAATCCCCGGCCAGGAATCACATCCTACACCCATCAGTCCGTCAGCGAGCTGCGAGTGGGGGCTCTTATGGGCTTAACGTGTGGAACTAAATATTTTGCGGATTATCCTCATTACAGCCTGATCAATCCTCCGTAGCAATTAGCGCTTCACTGTTTCAGCCGACTAGCATTAGCGCTGAGCTCGCAGGCCTTCAGACGCCACAGCACGCGCTATTAGTCTGTTTATTTACATTGTGTGACTTCAAATCTATCAATCCTTGGAAAAACTTCAATTGCGTAAAGTATTACTGCAAAACATTAATAAGTTTCAGCCTGAAGACAATATTTGATGATTATCTCAATGTTAATGACTTGTTTTGCATTCAGAGGAACCATCGTTTCCACCAAATTCAAAGTTTATTCATAGATTCAAAGTTTAATGCAAGTAGTAAAGTGCAGTCAACATCTCCATTTTTCATGATTATTTTGTTTATGTTGATATAAATTAATACAATTAAATGATAAATGAATTAATAAATCAGTTGAATCGATTGAAGAAAATGATTCACTGAATCGACTCACCCCTTCACTAATTTGACTCATCGATTCACTAAATCGACTCACCCCTTAACTAATTTGACTCATTGATTCACTGAAATGACTCACTCCTTCACTAATTTTGCTCATTGATTAACTGGATCAACTCACCCTTTCACTAATTTGACTAATCGATTCAATGAATCGACTCACCCCTTCACTAATTTGACTCATTGATTCACTGAAATGACTCACTCCTTCACTAATTTGACTCATCGATTCACTGGATCGACTCACTCCTTCACTAATTTGACTCATCAATTCAATGAATCGACTCACCCCTTCACTAATTTGACTCATCAATTCACTGAATTGACTCTCTCCTTCACTATTTTGACTAATCAATTCACTGAATTGACTCACCCCTTCACTAATTTGACTCATTGATTCACTGAATTGACTCACTCCTTCACTAATTTGACTCATCAAGTCACTGAATCGACTCAACTCTTCACTAATTTTGCTCATCGATTCACTAATTTGACTCATCAATTCACTGAATTGACTCACCCCTTCACTAATTTGACTCATTGATTCACTGAATTGACTCACTCCTTCACTAATATGACTCATCGATTCACTGAATCGACTCTCCCCTTCACTAATTTGACTAATTAATTCTCTGAATTGAACCATTTGAACTGATTCACTGAAATCAAACTTTTTTTTTTAATTTGATGTTTATTGAAACACCTCAGTCTTGTTGACTTCTTCTTCTGTGGGCTTTGTCCAATGCCCTGTCCCGGAGAGAGCATCATTTACTCCGATGTCTGCTCAGGTTCTGGTCCAGTGCTTCTGACTTTTTGCTGCTGGGAGTCTATAAATATGAGTGCACTTGCAGGAGGAGGAGGAGGATGATGAAGATGCAGCTGCATTAGTCACTCTGTCAGCTGCTGTCTCAACACCTTCCTCTAGATCCACACGTTCATACGGCGGATACAGCCACTCGCCCACTGACGGGTCCTAGTGTTGGGATGGAGAACCTGCTTAAAGGTCCCGTTCTTCGTGTTTTTTTGAAGCTTTGATTGTGTTTACAGTGTGCAATATAACGTGTTCATGTTTCGCGTGTAAAAAAACACAGTATTTTTCACTCTATTTACTTATCTGTATACCGCTGTTCTCACCGTCCTAAAAACGGCTGGTGATTTCCTTGTGCTATGAAGTCCCTCCTTCAGAAACACGTAACGAGTTCTGATTGTGCAAGCGGTTCCTGTGCTGTGATTCGACCACAGCTTAGCGCACGTGAAAGCGGTTCCTGTGTTGTAATTTGACAGCAGCTTAGCGCACGTTGGAAAGGTCACGCCTCTTAACGGAGAGATGTATGCGTTCAATAATCTCTACAGCGTCCCTGGGAAAGCCAAACAAAGGTGATTTGACTCCTGGATGAAAATAACAGCGTCTCGATGACATGGCGATAAACACACTCAACGCAACAGTTCCTTTTCTCCACGCGACCGTCCGCTTCTCCACGTGGGACAGCAACAAGACCGCGCCCCCTTTTTCGCGTTTCTTTGTGGGCGGAGGTTAGTCTGTTCTACTGCTCTACTGACGTAATTAAAGAAGGAAGTACCAGGATGTAGTCCAAGCCAGCCGTTCGCTGTAGGCTTTGAAAGGGAACTTCTGTTAAATAAAATATCTCGCTTGGCATTGAACTTTGAGCTTTATAATTTTACAGGTATTATTTATGCTCTAACAGCAACATTACACACTTACTAAAGTTTGAACAATGGAATCGCGAAGAAGGGGACCTTTAATATTTTTAGGATCATTTGTAAATTTCTTTTGTGTAGTTTCCTTTATACAAAAGCACATTTGATATTATAATGTAATAACAGTTTGTTTAGTGACATTCACTCGTCCTTTCTCTTTTCCAGCAGAAGAGCAGCGGGTGATGCGGGGCACATCTATAATGAATGGATGGGTCTCATCGAGGGTAAAGGATGCCCGCAGAGGGATCAGCTTTATAGCCACTCGCTGTATTTATGGGTTGGACATGGTGCCGCTGGGCTGGAGGTGAAGGGAAACCGGACGCTGTTCAGAACCTCAAACGCTCACAATAGAATATGCAAACCGCACAAATAAAATCATCAATCTCTGTGCAGAAACCTCAGTCTGAACTCAAGCATTTCTCGTCAAATTCTCTCAAAACCAGCTTTTCCCACAGTCCATTCTATCAAAATATGGCAAATGTTTTTCTCCTGACGGAAATGCATCACATGTGGAAGTAACACAGTTCTCCTGAGCTTTACAAAGAGAAACCTCTGAGGAACTGTGAGAGCGATCGTGCTGATGTTCAGGTTTCCACTGGTTTGGATGGATGTCCGAATCCTCCGGTCTGTGGATGGTTTTGTGACAGTCAAAGACGTGAATGTGAATGTTAGTGAAAGTAGACAAAGTAGACAAAACTCCGGCAGCACTCTACCATAAAAATCCTAAAAACTACCAAGAAAAAAAAAATACATTCAAAGAACAAACCATCATTTAATTTTTATTAATATAATATAATAATATAATTTATTTTTTACAAATATAATCTATAAATGTGTTTTTAAATATTTACATTGATATATTCAAATTTATAATATATATATATATATATATATATATATATATATATATATATATATATATATATATATATATATATATATATATATATATACAGTATATTCAAAATGTATGTATATTATAAAATTAAATATAGAAAATCAATAAAAAAATTAAATATTAATATTTAATTATGCATGCATGTATGTGTGTGTATATACAGGTGCTGGTCATATAATTAGAATATCATCAAAAAGTTGATTTATTTCACTAATTCCATTCAAAAAGTGAAACTTGTATATTATATTCATTCATTACACCAGACTGATTATATTTCAAATGTTTATTTATTTTAATTTTGATGATTAAAACTGACAACTAAGGAAAATCCCAAATTCAGCATCTCAGCATCTACACAATCATGGGGAAGGCTGCTGACTTGACAGTTGTCCAAAAGACGACCATTGACACCTTGCACAAGGAGGGCAAGACACAAAAGGTCAGTGCAAAAGAGGCTGGCTGTTCACAGAGCTCTGCGTCCAAGCACATTAATAGAGAGGCGAAGGGAAGGAAAATATGTGCTAGAAAAAAGTGTACACGCAATAGGGATAACCGCACCCTGGAGAGGATTGTGAAACAAAACCCATTCAAAAGGGGGAGATTCACAAAGAGTGGACTGCAGCTGGAGTCAGTGCTTCAAGAACCACTACACACAGACGTATGCAAGACATGGGTTTCAGCTGTCGCATTCCTCATGTCAAGCCACTCTTGAACAACAGACAGCGTCAGAAGCGTCTCGCCTGGGCTAAAGACAAAAAGGACTGGACTACTGCTGAGTGGTCCAAAGTTATGTTCTCTGATGAAAGTAAATTTTGCATTTCCTTTGGAAATCAGAGTCCCAGAGTCTGGAGAAAGAGAGGAGAGACACACAATCCACGTTGCTTGAGGTCCAGTGTAAAGTTTCCACAGTGAGTAATGGTTTGGGGTGCCATGTCATCTGCTGATCACAGACTGATCTCCTCACGCAACGCTGCATCGCTGCAGTAATTCAGGCAAAAGGAGACCCAACTAAGTATTGAGTGCTGGACATGCTCATACTTTTCATGTTCATACTTTTCAGTTGGCTAAGATTTCTAAAAATCCTTTCTTTGTATTGGCCTTAAGTAATATTCTAATTTTCTGAGATACTGAATTTGGGATTTTCCCGAGTTTTCAGTTATAATCCTCAAAATTAAAAGAAATAAACATTTGAAATATATCAGTCTGTGTGAAATGAATGAATATAATATACAAGTTTCACTTTTTGAATGGAATTAGTGAAATAAATAAACTTTTTGATGATATTCTAATTATATGACTAGCACCTGTATATGCTGTCAAATCGATTAATCGCATCTAATGTAAAAGTTTGTTTAAGTAATTTGAGAGCACATTACAAATATTGCAAATAAGTACAATTCATTGAATTGACTCACCCCTTCACTAATTTGACTCATCAATTCACTGAGTTGAATCACCCCCTCACTAATTTGACTCATCAATTCACTGAATTGACTCACCCCTTCACTAATTTGACTCATCAATTCACTGAATTGACTCACCCCCTCACTAATTTGACTCATCAATTCACTGAATTGACTCACCCCCTCACTAATTTGACTCATCAATTCACTGAATTGACGCACCCTCTCACTAATTTGACTCATCAATTCATTGAATTGACTCATCCCTTCACTAATTTGACTCACCCCTTCACTAATTTGACTCATTCATTCACTGAATTGACTCACCCCTTCACTAATTTGACTCATCAATTCACTGAATTGACTTACCCCTTCACTAATTTGACTCATCAATTCACTGAATTGACTCACCCCCTCACTAATTTGACTCATCAATTCACTGAATTGACGCACCCTCTCACTAATTTGACTCATCAATTCACTGAATTGACTCATCCCTTCACTAATTTGACTCACCCCTTCACTAATTTGACTCATTCATTCACTGAATTGACTCACCCCTTCACTAATTTGACTCATCAATTCACTGAATTGACTCACTCCCTCACTAATTTGACTCATCAATTCACTGAATTGACTCACTCCTTCACTCATTGACTCCTATCCCCCTCTTTCTCTCCCACTACTGTCCACTCACTATCCTATCATAATAAAGGCAAAAATCGCCAACAATAAATCTTTTTAAAAAAGTCAGAAATACGTCAAGTAAAAGCGCTCTGATGAAACTAGCATTTACCTGAAGGCAATGTTTCTGGGAGTCAGTAAAGCATTAGTATACAGTCGGTCTTATAAAGTCAGTATTCTGCAACACTGAGCTTACACTATCCCCAAAACCCTTTCAAAACCAACTGTCTGTTTATTGTGTGTCTCCAGAAGTCAGCCGAAGCAATAAGAAATCCCATCTTGTCGACGGCGGCTCTGTTGCGCTTCAGTAATGGCTCCTGTGGTTTTTTGTCCTGGGTTGTTGTTCCTCCTCAGTTGTTACACGGCTGGAAGAAAAGCTGAGGCCTGCAAACATTTCCCCGGCTCATCGCCACAAACCGGCTTCTGGAAACATCCAACACCCAATATCTGACTAAGCGCTTCTCCGATCTCTGTCTGTTGGCGGCTTTATTCAGTTGCGAGCTCACATCCATCAGAGAACGGGAAGATTAAACCCCTCGCTCATATTTCCGGCCCCAATCCCATTTCATGCCAAAGATAGAATTCCGAGTTCATTACTGCTGTTTTCCATCAGGAAAGTTTTTTGCCATCTGACAGTTTGAAAATCAGTGTCAGCGTGAAGCGCCGTCCGCACCGTGTGTATGATCATTCGCATATGAATCAGGATTTTTATTTGTTCTATCAGTGGTTGATTGAGTGGGGAAAAGTGGACGATAGATGGACTGGTGACGTCGACCCAAAGGCAAAGACTTTTCGGAGCAAGTGATTTCATTATGCATTAAACAAAATCAAACGGTCCATTTTCATTCCATGTTGACTTGAGTATATAGAGCAGCTTACAGGACGTTTTCAATTCTGCAGATCTATTCTTCTGGGAAAAAAAAGTGTCTGCCTAAAAAAAGTATCTAAAAAAATCTGAAATCTGAAAAATTTGTCTGTTTGCCTGTCTGTCTATCCATCCATCTGAAAAAGTGTCTGTCTGTCAAATGGATGAAAAACGTCTGAAAAAAGTATCTGCCTGTCTATCCGTTTGTCTGAAAAAAGTGTCTGTTAGACTGAAAAACAGCATCTGTCTGTTTGTCTGAAAAAGTGTCTGTCTGTCTACCCATCCATAAATAAATGGTTTGCCTGCATATCCATTCGTCTGAAAAAAAGTACCTGTCTGTCCATCCATTTGTCTGAAAAAAGTACCTGTCTGTCTGAAAAAGTACCTGTCTGTCCATCCATTCGTCTGTAAAAAGTACCTGTCTGTCTATCTATTTGTCTGAAAAAAGTACCTGTCTGTCTGAAAAAGTACCTCTCTGTCCATCCATTCATCTGAAAAAGTACCTGTCTGTCTGAAAAAGTACCTCTCTGTCCATCCATTCGTCTGAAAAAAGTACCTGTCTGTCTGAAAAAGTACCTGTCTGTCCATCCATTCATCTGAAAAAAGTACCTGTCTGTCTGAAAAAGTACCTGTCTGTCCATCCATTCGTCTGTAAAAAGTACCTGTCTGTCTGAAAAAGTACCTGTCTGTCCATCCATTCGTCTGAAAAAAGTACCTGTCTGTCTGAAAAAGTACCTCTCTGTCCATCCATTTGTCTGAAAAAGTACTTGTCTGTCCATCCATTCGTCTGTAAAAAAGTACCTGTCTGTTCATCTATTTGTCTGAAAAAGTATGTCTGTCTATCCATTCGTCTGAAAAAGTACCTGTCTGTCCATCCATTCGTCTGAAAAAAGTACCTGTCTGTCCATCCATTCGTCTGAAAAAAGTACCTTTCTGTCTGAAAAAGTATGTCCATCCATTCGTCTGAAAAAGTACCTGTCTGTCCATCCATTCGTCTGTAAAAAGTACCTGTCTGTCCATCCATTCATCTGAAAAAAGTACCTGTCTGTCTGAAAAAGTACCTGTCTGTCCATCCATTCGTCTGTAAAAAGTACCTGTCTGTCCATCTATTTGTCTGAAAAAATATGTCTGTCTATCCATTCGTCTGAAAAAGTACCTGTCTGTCCATCCATTCGTATGAAAAAAGTACCTGTCTGTCTGAAAAAGTATGTCTATCCATTTGTCTGTAAAAAGTGTCTGTCTGTCTGAAAAAGTACCTGTCTCTCCATCCATTCGTCTGAAAAAGTACCTGTCTGAAAAAGTATGTCTATTCATTTGTCTGTAAAAAGTGTCTGTCTGTCTGAAAAAGTACCTGTCTCTCCATCCATTCGTCTGAAAAAAGTACCTGTCTGAAAAAGTATGTCTATTAGGGGTGTAACGGTACACGTATTTGTATTGAACCGTTTCGGTACAGGGCTTCCGGTACGGTGCACGCGTGTACCGAACGGTTATGAATGTAATCTTTAACAGTTAACAGTCGGCTTGTTGTAAGCGCGGAACACACTTCAATCCGAGTTCCCACACGAACATATTAAGTATTCAGTTCATTTTATCACGAAATTCTAACGATAAATGACGTTTTGATGCTCTTTAATGTGCGTGACTGATCAGTGATCACTGAACACAGTTCAAGTGGCCGCGCGGCGCGCGTGCGCGCGCGTGAACGCGATCATTTGTGAACGGTGCACACGTGTAACGTTATCAAACGGTTTCCGAATGCAATCTTTAACAGTTCACAGTCGGCGGAACACACTTCAATCCAAGTTCCCACACAAACATATTAAGTATTCAGTTCATTTTATCACGAAATTCAAACGATAAATGCCGTTTTGACGCTCTATGTGGCGTGACTGGTCACTGATCACAGTTCAAGCGGCCGCGCGACGCGCACGCGCGTGAACGCGATCATCTGTGAAGGCGATCGATCTTCTCTTACTAAAGAATAAACATGAATGACGATCTGAAGGTATGAGGATACATTACAACTTACTGTCATGTATATATGTGGGGTAATCGCTCAATGAGTGTTTCAACGGCGGAAAGACGTCAATATAACTGCGTGTAAACTAAACAATGTCATGTAACGTTAGCGTCACATTCACCTCAGGCAGTCATTCAGTGTCCACAGACTTTTATTCACTAGAGAAATCAACTCTTTCGCTAAATATATGCTCTATATTAGCCGTTATATTCATTATATTCTACTTAACCTGTTAGTGATGTCTTAATTATTTCATGGATGTTAAATAAACCTGTCTTGAAAATGACAGACATTGTATATAAATTAATATTTTTCAACAACGATTTGGAGAAAAAAACTATTTTATAATTAGATTTAGAAGTTAATGCAAAAACTGCCTTATGTTTTTGCCTGAAGTTTACATGTTTGCATACAATGTGTTATTTGAGTGTTGATTATTATACCTAAAAATGAATAGCAACTGAATTTAGGCTAATAGTTTGGGCTCTGTTGTGAACCTTTAATATTAATGTACAAATAAGGGCTCCCTATATAATTTAAAGAAATATCTTAAATAAACTTTTAGATATAATTTAATTCATTCAAGGACAGACACTTTTTTTCCCCAGTAAAAAAAATTAAAATAAATGAAAAGCAATTTTGTAAATCTGCTGTACCGAACTCGTACCGAACCGTGACTTCAAAACCGAGGTACGTACCGAACCGTCAGTTTTGTGTACCGTTACACCCCTAATGTCTATCCATTTGTCTGTAAAAAGTGTCTTTCCATCCAATCGTCTGAAAAAAGTACCTGTCTGTTTGAAAAAGTACCGGTCTGTCCATCCATTCGTCTGTAAAAAGTACCTGTCTGTCCATCTATTTGTCTGAAAAAGTATGTCTGTCTATCCATTCGTCTGAAAAAGTACCTGTCTGTCCATCCATTCGTCTGAAAAAAGTACCTGTCTGTCTGAAAAAGTACCTATCTGTCCATCCATTCGTCTGTAAAAAGTACCTGTCTGTCCATCTATTTATCTGAAAAAGTATGTCTCTCTATCCATTCGTCTGAAAAAGTACCTGTCTGTCCATCCATTCGTCTGAAAAAAGTACCTGTCTGTCTGAAAAAGTATGTCTATCCATTTGTCTGTAAAAAGTGTCTGGCCATCCATTATTCTGAAAAAAGTACCTGTCTGTCCATCCATTCGTCTGAAAAAGTACCTGTCTGTCTGAAAAAGTACCTGTCTGTCCATCCATTCGTCTGAAAAAAGTGTCTGTCCATCCATTTGTCTGTAAAAAGTACCTGTCTATCCATCCATTCGTCTGAAAAAAGTGTCTGTCCATCCATTCGTCTGAAAAAGTACCTGTCTGTCCATCCATTCGTCTGAAAAAAGTACCTGTCTGTCTGAAAAAGTACCTCTCTGTCCATCCATTTGTCTGAAAAAAGTGTCTGTCCATCCATTTGTCTGTAAAAAGTACCTGTCTATCCATCCATTCGTCTGAAAAAAGTGTCTGTCCATCCATTCGTCTGAAAAAGTACCTGTCTGTCCATCCATTCGCCTGAAAAAGTACCTGTCTGTCCATCAATTTGTCTGAAAAAAGTACCTGTCTGTCTGAAAAAGTACCTGTCTGTCCATCCATTCGTCTGAAAAAAGTACCTGTCTGTCTGAAAAAGTACCTGTCTGTCCATCCATTCGTCTGAAAAAGTACATGTCTGTCTGAAAAAGTACCTTGCTGTCCATCCATTCGTCTGAAAAAAGTACCTCTCTGTCTGAAAAAGTACCTGTCTGTCCATCTATTTGTCTGAAAAAGTACCTGTCTGTCCATCCATTCGTCTGAAAAAAGTGTCTGTCCATCCTTTCGTCTGAAAAAGTACCTGTCTGTCCATCCATTTGTCTGTAAAAAGTACCTGTCTGTCCATCTATTTGTCTGAAAAAGTATGTCTGTCTATCCATTCGTCTGAAAAAGTACCTGTCTGTCCATCCATTTGTCTGTAAAAAGTACCTGTCTGTCCATCCATTCGTCTGAAAAAAGTACCTGTCTGTCTGAAAAAGTATATCCATCCATTCGTCTGAAAAAAGTACCTGTCTGTCCATCCATTCGTCTGTAAAAAGTACCTGTCTGTCCATCCATTCGTCTGAAAAAAGTGTCTGTCCATCCATTCGTCTGAAAAAAGTCTCATTCCATCCATTAGTCTGAAAAAATACTTGTCTGTCTGAAAAGTACCTGTCTGTCCATCCATTCGTCTGAAAAAAGTACCTGTCTTTCTGAAAAAGTACCTGTCTGTCCATCCATTTGTCTGTAAAAATTACCTATTTGTCTATCCATCTCACTTACTCTCTATCTGTCTGTCTGAAAACGTGCCTGTCTGTCCATCCATTCATCTGAAAAACTATGTGTCTGGACCATAGACTGTAAAAAAATATGGACGTAGTGTCCGTGACGTCCCCCATAGGATTCTGAAGAGCAGTTTTGAAGCGTAAAGTCGGGTCGAGCTGGCCGTCGCCATCTTAGCAGCGTCACTCCTGGATAACAGAATGGGCAAAGAGGCGGGACGTGGGCGGAGCTGAGGTGACGTGATGACTAACAGACAGCAGACATACGGCAAACCACCTGTCACTCAAAGTGGCCACGCCCTTAATAATGCAGAACTTATGCAGAACTGCATAAGACTTGTACCAGATTGTAAACATGTGTTCTTCTGCTGTAAAGTTGGGCATTTTAACATGAGCTCAATGAGATTCTGCTCCGTCTGGAGTCTGTCTCTAGTGGCCAGTCCATGAACTGCAGTTTAAGTCACTTCCGTATCGGCTTCAAGATAAACTGGAGGAGGTTTCCGCCTGGTCTGGATGTCTTTCTGAATAAAGTATCTCTTATGTGCACCTGAAAAAGGTGTCTGATGGTTTGAAGAAAGTATGTTGTCAGTCGTGATGCATGATGGGGTGGACAGTCACTTGACCAATTCTGACTGGTGGATCTCTCCACAGGATTATGGGTAATGTTGTTTTTCATCAGGAATCGTACATTATTTATACACTGTGGTTTGTTTCTTTAGTATCTGTATGAAGTAAGGAGCTGGTTGTCAGTTGGCATGTTATCAAACCTCGGTTTGGTTTTTAGTGTGTGAAGTGCTTCTCACGTTTGTAATTATCTCTTCATTCTGGAGCCGCTGCTGGAGCGCTAACAGCTCCATCTGTTTGGGTGTTCTGAGCTCAGGTACGCCACAACACCTGTCTCTGTCTCTGTCTCTGTCTCTGTCTCTGTCTCTGTCTCTCTCACGGCTGTCAGCTCACAGCGGCCGCTGTCCACATCTCAAACATCAGGGTGTTTTCAGCAGAATATCACTGGCACACGTTAAAGAGACGCACAGACACTCACCAGAGGAACACGTGCTGCTCGTGTACACTGACACCTGTGAAGGGTAAGATTGTCCCGTCTGTCTGAAAAATATCTGTCTGTCTATATCCGTTTGACTATGTGCGTCTATCTATGAATCTTTTCTATCTAAACCTGTGTCAGAATCTGTCTATCTATCTATCTATCTATCTATCTATCTATCTATCTATCTATCTATCTATCTATCTATCTATCTATCTATCTATCTATCTATCTATCTATCTATCTATCTATCTATCTATCTATCTATCTATCTATCTATCTATCTATCTATCTCTCTTGTCTATCTATCTATCTATCTATCTATCTATCTATCTATCTATCTATCTATCTATCTATCTGTCTGTCTGTCTGTCTGTCTGTCTGTCTGTCTGTCTGTCTGTCTGTCTGTCTGTCTGTCTGTCTGTCTGTCTGTCTGTCTATCTATCTATCTATCTATCTATCTATCTATCTCTCTTGTCTCTATCTATCTATCTATCTATCTATCTATCTATCTATCTATCTATCTATCTATCTATCTATCTATCTATCTATCTATCTATCTATCTATCTATCTATCTATCTATCTATCTATCTATCTATCTATCTGTCTGTCTGTCTGTCTGTCTAATAAAAAAAATCTACTTTTCTGTCTGATTCTTTTTTTCTTGTCTGTCTGTTAGTAAATTAGTTTCTGCTGTTCTATTAATTTTTATAAAGGATCAATATTGCCCTTTGATTTCAACATTTATTTATAATTAGGCATAGAATAGAATATAAATGTTTAAAGTAAAAACAAAACCAAAAAAAACAACAACAAAGAAAACAGCAGAGGAATTCATTACTACAGCATATATTTCTGTGGCCCCACGATTTGTTTCATAATTATTTTTGCCCCGAGCTCTTGTTAATTTCCAGCAACGCCTCTTTCCAATTAATTTCTTCAAGGGCTTCAATGAATGCGGTTTGATGGTCTGCAGTGGCGGCGAGGGCGTTCCATCACCGCTGCGCCATATTTCAATCATAAAGGGTCACTTTATCAAACTCTTCCGGCCGTTTTGGAGGCCTACCAAATGTGCAATTAACAGCGGATGTGCGGCTGCGCGGCTGATAACGGCAGATGTACGCGATGACTTTGCTGGCTGATACAGCACGGGCTGATCTTAATGACTCAGGTGTGGAGGAGGAGAGAGAGAGAGAGGAGAGAGAGAGAGGAGAGAGAGAGAGAGAGAGAGAGAGAGAGAGAGAGAGAGAGAGAGAGAGAGAGGAGAGAGAGAGAGAGAGAGAGAGAGAGAGAGAGATAGAGAGAGGAGAGAGAGAGAGAGAGAGAGAGAGAGAGAGAGAGAGAGAGCTCCAGTCGTCTCCGGCTATTGATTTTGTCTGGAAGGCTTTAGACGGGATGCGTTTGTGTCTTGGGATGAGGACAGGACCTGTGAGAAGACTTTGTTTCTCTTGTTTGCTAATGCGGGGTAGCGCTCGCAGTCTGTTTAAGATGGAGCTGAATCTGGGATTATTGATTTGAGTTCATTTAAGGATATGAACTCAGCATTGAGTCTGTGCACCTTTACGCAAGAAAGCAAACCTGGTTCTTTCCCGTCGAACAAGCTTTACATGTGCTTGTGTTACTGAGACATCATCAGTTACTCAGCGAAGCTTCACTGTTATATCATACACTCTAAAATTGCTGGGTTAAAAACAACCCAAGCTGGGTTGAAAATGGACAAACCCAGCGGTTGGGTTAAATATTTGTCCAACATGTTAGGTAGATTTATTTAGCCCAACTATTGTTTAAATTACTGCATTTCTTGCTTAAGAATAACCCAAAATTGAAATTAAAAATCAGACACATAACTAGATAACTAGATTTATTAAAATAATAAAAAGGTAAAAATTAGTAATATTAATAATAAGCAATTTAATAAATGTTTATTGCTAATTATTATACATTAAATTAATAAATGTTCATTTCCAACATACTTTGCGTTAATTTTAAGTAAGCAATATAGTAATTTATAGTAATAAACAATAGTTAAATAAAACTACCCAGCAGGTTGGGCAAAACATTTAACCCAGTCGCTGGGTTAAAACAACCCAACCTCTGGGTTAAAACAACCCAACCTCTGGGTTAAAACAACCCAATCGCTGGGTTTAAACATCCCAAACGCTGGTTAAAACAATCCAATCGCTGGGTTAAGACAACCAATCGCAACAACCCAACCAATGGGTTAAAAAAAACCCAACCACTGGGTTAAAACAACCCATTCCCTGGGTTAAAACGGCCCATTAACAGGGTTAAAGAAACCCAAACGCTGGGTTAAAACAACTCATTCCCTGGGTTTAAACAACCCAATCGCTGGGTTAAAACATTCCAACCTTTGGGTTAAAACAACCCAATCGCTGGGTTAAGGACACAACCCAATCGCAACAACCCAACCGATGGGTTAAAACAACCCAATCGCAACAACCCAACCGATGGGTTAAAAACAACCCAACCGCTGGGTTTAAAAAACAATCACTGGGTTAAAACAACCCAACCTCTGGGTTAAAACAACCCAATCGCTGGGTTAAAACATCCCAAACGCTGGGTTAAAACAATCCAATCGCTGGGTTAGACAACTCAACCTCTGGGTTAAAACAACCCAATCGCTGGGTTAAGACAACCCAATCGCAACAACCCAACCAATGGGTTAAAACAACCCAACCACTGGGTTAAAACAACCCATTCCCTGGGTTAAAACGGCCCATTAACAGGGTTAAAGAAACCCAAACGCTGGTTAAAACAACTAATTCCTGGGTTTAAACAACCCAATCGCTGGGTTAAAACATTCCAACCTTTGGGTTAAAACAACCCAATCGCTGGGGTTAAGACACAACCCAATCGCAACAACCCAACCGATGGGTTAAAAACAACCCAATCGCAACAACCCAACCGATGGGTTAAAACAACCCAACCGCTGGGTTTAAAACAACCCAACCGCTGGGTTAAAAAAAAACAATCACTGGGTTAAAACAACCCAACCGCTGGGTTATAAAAAAAACAATCACTGGGTTAAAACAACCCAATCGCTGAGTTTAAACAACTCATTCCCTGGGTTTAAACAACCCAAACGCTGGGTTAAAAAAAACAACCACTGGGTTAAAACAACCCATTCACTGGGTTAAAGCAACCCAATCACTGGGTTAAAACAACCCAGTTAAAACAACCCATTCACTGGGTTTAAAACAACCCAACCGTGGGTTAAAAAAAAAAACAATCACTGTGTTAAAACAACCCATTCCCTGGGTTAAAACAGCCCATTCACTGGGTTAAAGCAACCCAATCGCTGGGTTAAAACAACTCAATAACTGGGTTAAAACAACCCAAACGCTAGGATAAAACAACCCAATCGCTGGGTTAAAACAACCCAATCGCTGTGTTAAAACAGCCCAAAAGCTGGGTTAAAACAACTCATTCGCTGGGTTAAAACAACTCATTCGCTGGGTTAAAACAACCCAATCGCTGGGTTAAAACAACTCATTCACTGGGTTAAAACAACTCATTCGCTGGGTTAAAACAGCCCAAAAGCTGGGTTAAAACAACTCATTCACTGGGTTAAAACAACTCATTCGCTGGGTTAAAACAGCCCAAAAGCTGGGTTAAAACAACTCATTCACTGGGTTAAAACAACTCATTCACTGGGTTAAAACAACTCATTCACTGGGTTAAAACAACTCATTCACTGGGTTAAAACAGCCCAAAAGCTGGGTTAAAACAACTCATTCACTGGGTTAAAACAGCCCAAAAGCTGGGTTAAAACAACTCATTCACTGGGTTAAAACAACTCATTCACTGGGTTAAAACAACTCATTCACTGGGTTAAAACAACTCATTCACTGGGTTAAAACAACTCATTCACTGGGTTAAAACAACTCATTCACTGGATTAAAACAACCCAAACGCTGGGTTAAAAGAACCCATTCACTGGGTTAAAAGAACCCAATCGCTGGCTGATTTTCTTTTTTTTCTAAAAAAAGGAAAAGAAAAAGTTACTGACTTTACTCACCCAGGGTATAACTACGACATTTTTTTTGACAATTTTTGTATTTTTTTGTGATTTTGTTGTTGTTATTAATGAGGCCTACAATCAGTTCCAAAAATAAATAAAAAAACTTGTCTTAATTGAAGGAAAATAATATTTGCTGATAATATAGCATAATAAGCGATTCATAAGCTATTTTTTTATATGCCGTCACTTTTGACCGGTAACAGCACAAGTGTGTTTCAATTTTGTGCAAAATAAAAGTATTTCAAAACAAACCTCCTGGTTAAACATTAACACCACACTAGTGTGATGGTGCAAATATTTTGTTGAATATTGACAAATTTATCCACAAATAATGCTTTTTTTCACTCAAAAATTAAAGTGCATAAGCTGACAAATGTGATAATTCAGCATAACAAGCAATTTTTAAAAGGCCGGTGAGGAACACCGAGGGTTAAACACATTTGTCATATATTCTGTTTCTGCTCAGATACAGAAGGAACGGCTGCCTCATCATCAGCTCAGCAAAATGACAGCGGTATTCAGCGTTTCCCGCCTTTATTGCTCGCCAACGCCTCAGACAAACCACAGACAGAGGTGAAGCGTTTCCCAATTAGCCGGTAATGAGCAGCGCGTGGCAACTCTTTCTCTTCGTCTTCAGTCTCTCTCTGTTGTGGCATGAAAGCGAACTGAATCAAATATCTGGGCTGCTTTTCATGTCCTAATGGCGGAACAGAAGTAGCCCCTCTCCACACCTCGACTCGATGGAAATGAAAGCGACTGGTGTGAATATCAACACCCACCCGGTGGCTCTATTTCACACTGAGTCTAAATTTAAACTCTCCGGCTCCTCGCTGCGCTAGTATTAGCTGCTAAAGCTCTGGAGACCGTCACGCCCACTCGCCTTCCTGTCACGCTTGTTATTGTTTGTATTTACACGTTTCACTTCTCCAACCACCTGTGCTAAAATAGAAGCCGCCACCTCGTCTTGTCATCTCGCCTGCGCTCCCACTATTTGGGAGCTAATGTGTTTTTTTTTTGGTATTCTTGGATTCTGAGTCTGTCCAATATAATCATCTAAAATATATTTCACATGTGAGAAGTAACACTTATTGTTTTAAATTCATGAGCTTCATAATCTTGGATCAGAATAACTTCCCCTCCCTCTTTCAGCACATCTCTTCTCCGCCCTACATTTGTTCTTGTTTGCAAAGCAGTTTCACTCACAATATCTCACAATAGGGAAGAAAATACGCAACTATTGTTTCATGACTTTAAAAAACATTATTAGTATTATCATTATATTATTAATAAAACTTTAAAACTATTTATTTACCTAATATATTTATTAAATTGCTATTATTATTAATAATAATTAATCAAATAATTTAATATAATTATTTATTAATGTATATCATTTTTACATTTTAATTGTCATTGTTAAATTTTAATTACTCTAATATTATTAAAATAATAATAATAAATAATAATTTAATAGTTAATCAGATATTTTCGATTTTAATAATAAATAATTAATATATAATATTTTGCATTAATAATAATAGAATATTGATAATAAATTAATGTAATAACTATTTATATAGTTTATAATTAAATAATTTGTGTTATTACTACTGCTAGCCTACTACTACTAATAAGTACAATTATTTATTCATTATTATTAATTTAATAATATTTGGCCACTAACATTCATGTTTTCTTTATTCTTGTTGTCTGTAGTCTGTCTAGTAATCTAAAATATATGACGTGAGGAGTACAAAATGCTAATTAATTTGTTGTTTAGCTTGCTAAAACTGAAAATGACAAGAAAATAAGCTCAAGACTAGCAGCAGCCACAACAACAACTATAGCTAATGCTAATACATTGTTCAGCAATTCTTTAACCACAAAATTATATTTCCAGGCTTTCCATGACTTTGGAATCGCCACAGTTCAACATGTTAGCATAGCAAGTGCGCTAACTTCCAGTTTCTGACAGGAAATTTACATTTGATTTGCCTCAAGTTTCTACTCCTTTAATTTGACTAACTTTAGCTGCTTTGTTAATGGCCACAGAGATGAAACGAAAGGTAAACATTGAAGTCAAGCCGGGTTTAGCACTAGCTAGTTTTGAAATGCGAAACGAAATATGAATGGAGGACAAACCGTCACGCCCGAAAACTTACGACGCTCACATCCGTGACTGACAGCCGAGCTCTCGTGTTTTCATAGTGTTTGAACGATGTGAAATTGCATCCTGAAAGCTTTAGGACACGCCTAATGCTCGTCAGATCTTTTCCAGAACATGAATGTTTAATTCCTGACGGAATCTCGTCCACAGAATTGCCGTTACCTGAGGGATGCGCGAGTGTTTTCCCGCCTGGGAATCTTTTGAAGCCGAGGACCGCGAGTCACAAAGCGCCGTTCTCATTATATTCACTCTTTTCTCTCATGTAGCCTATAGCTTTCTGTTTGAAATGTATATATGCTTTCACAGGAGCGCTTACTGGGAAATAAGTTTCTCTGAATGTGTGAAAGACACGAATTATTCTGTTTGAAAGGGAAGCTTTTCTCACGGGGTGAAAAACTGCACAAAAACAGACCGAGTCAGCTTTAAGAACACAAGAACACTCAATATAAGAAGACTACAATATACATCAATGAACTTTATAAAGCCTTGTTCGCTTTATTGAAGTACTACATTATTAATGTAAAACAATAATCAGTAGTATGATGATGACGATGACGATGATGATGATGATCTCAACATAAACACATTTATTTAAATCAAAATAATATTTTTAATTATAATGTTTACAATTTGTTGTATTGCAATCAATTATTTTACATATTAAGTTATATTTGATACATTTATATAAATTATTATGTACATTATTATAATCAGTGGTGTGATGGTTATGATGATGCAGTTCAACATTTTTGGATGAATAATTTAAATCATAAAATTGGTTGAATTAATGGATAAACTATATATATATATATTACAATTGCATTTTTTTCACTGAAATTATTAAAAAAGAAAAGTTATGCAAAATAGATTTTTTTACATCTTTTGAATATTTAAATACACTGTTCAATTTTTCACTCAAATTGTTGTTAAAGAAAAGTTATGATTTTTTTTACATAATTAAATACACAGTTTAAATATAACAAGTTCCCATTTTCACTCAAAAGGTTATGTAAAAAATGTGTTACATAATTTTTAAACATTTCAGTTAAATTAAGTTAAAGGCACGTTACAAAAAATGAGCAAAAGACAACAACAGTTGTATTTGTATTTAAATACACAATTTATATTTTAAAATATTAAATTATCCATATTTTCATTCAAATTTTGTAACGATATTGATTGTAATAAATTCTATTCTTTTCACTCATTGTTAAAAATATTCATAATTTATTTTATATCTTTAACAATTAAATACGCTATGTAAGTATTAAAATTATCCCTCAAATTATGTTAAAAAAAGGAAGTTATACAAACCAATACAAACATTTATAATTTACTGTATTTATAATTTTAATATTTAAATATTTTAAAATACGAAAATATAAAATGATGCATGTTTTCACTCAAATTGTGTTAAAACGATATTGTTTGTCAAAAAAAAGTTAAATTAGAAATGTTTCGCTCAAATTGTTTTTAACAAAAAAGTTAGTTATTTAAAAATGGGAGAACAAAAAATATCATAATTTATCATATAATTGTAATATTTAAACACTTTAAATATTTAAGTTGTCAAAATGTACACTTATTATGCTAACAAAGTTAATTATTAAAATTATGGGGGGGAAAACATTCATAATTTATTGTGTTTATAAATTTTTGTAATAAAAATTGTATTCAATTAGAAAAAAAAAATAGATTAAATTGATTTGTGATTAATAAAGCCAGATGAATTTAGGAGCACTTTTTCATGCATTTTAACATTTAGGCAATTATTTTATGTTGACATTTATAATAATTAGACACGTCTTCAGAAACGAGACCCCAGAAAGTGCCCATTTTCATGCGATACTGGTCAGACTGAGTTCAGGTTGATCTCGTAACCCGAACGCTCATGGCCAGACTTGCAGAAGTTTCCTAGCACATGTTGGACGTGGTTCTGATGAGCCGTTGACTCACTGGACGCGATGCATCTGTCTTCTGCTCCCGAGCGGCGCCTCGACAGATTTGACGTGGGTGAGACAATGACTTTGGCCCGTCACCAGCTTGACTTCCAACAGCAACTCCCCGATGACGCCCTTCTCCCTCCAGAACCAGCCGGAAGTCCCAGCGATGAGCTGCGAACGCCAGTCTGCGTGAGGTACAGACGCTTAGCGTATTTTCCAGAAATAGATAGTCGCAGCATGTTGTGCAACATCAGTATGGCTTTGAATGTTTCTCATTTGTGTTTCCATCATCCTGTATAGCAGAAAACATTGTTCGACTTCACTTTTTTGAGCCATATACATGACGCTTTGAGTTTGTGTGTGAATCTAGTTCAAATCAAAGTGCGTGAACAGAAAGCCCTCTCAGCTCTAAATTTAGTTATTTTGACTGCTTATTGCGCTTAAACAGTCAAATACACACAAAATAATGTCAAAATGCCGGTCTTGGAGAGTATTCACGTAAACACAGTCAGTTCTGTTTTAAGTGAACGTAAACAGTTGAGGAAGAAAACGCATGTGTAACAGTATAATGGATACGTGAGTCAGCTCTTAAAGTGACAGTAGCCTAATAAACCTGATGACAAATTATGAGATAATATTAAAAATATTTCTATGGCAGTTTTTCCCCATGGTATCGATGTTAAAATGGTGGCCAGTGTAAATGCTGAGTGGCTAGTAACTTTGGAAAACCTCTAGCCACAGTGACTGCTGTGCAAAAAAGTTGCGTAACACACGTAACACGTCTTGACCAAAGTGGAAAAGCTCTTTTCCCCTAGGTGTGTGAGCGCTCTAGTGTCTATCCAACCTGATTTCATGGGAAAGAGTAACTGAAAGCAAAACTTCACAATCCATTTCGGTGGATCCCTATCCGTCACTGGGACGTAAGGAGATTGTACGAAAGTGTATGCGTGAGAACATACAAATTTATACGAATTAGATACAAATTGGCCAAATCGTAAAATAGTTACGAACTGATGCAAGACGATCTATTTCGGTGCATGCCTACCAGTCACCGGGACGTAAGGAGATTGTACGAATTAGCCAACAATTCGACAAAATTTGAAATAATTACGAATTCACAGGAGGCGATCCATTTCGGCGCATCCCTACCCGTCACCAGGACGTAAGTAGATTTCACAAATTTATGCAAATTAGCCATTCATACGAATTAGCCACCAGTTGCCCAAATTATATAGTTATGAATTGACGTGAGGCGATATATTTCGATGCATCCCTACCTGTCACTGGGACGTAAGGAAATTGCACAAAAACATATGTATGAAATTATACGAATTCATACGAATTACGAATTGGCTCAAAGTGATCCATTTGAGTGCATCCCTACGGTCACCGGGACGTAAGGAGATCGTACAAATTTCTAAGAATTAGCTATTCATATGAATTATCCATAAATTCGTCAAACGTAAAATAGTTACGAATTGATATGAGTCGATCTATTTCAGTGCATCCCTACCCATCACCAGGACGTAAAGAGATCGTACAGATTTATACGAATTAGCTATACATACGAATTAGCCACAAATTCTGCAAAACGTAAAATAGTTATTAATTGACATGAGGCGATCCATTTCAGTGCATCCCTACCCGTCACCAGGACGTAAGGAGATCGTACAAAAACTTACATATGACAAGGAGATCGTACAGATTTATACGAATTAGCTTTTCATACGAATTAGCCATAAATTTGCCAAACGTAAAATGGTTACGAATTGACGCAAGGTGATCAATTTCAGTGCATCCCTACCCATCAACATGATGTAAGGAGATCGTATGTATTTATACGAATTAGCCACCAATTCGGCGCAACGTAAAATAGTTACGAATTGACACAAGGCGATCCATTTCAGTGCATCCCTACCAGTCACCAGGACGTAAAGAGATCATACAAAAACTTACATATGACAAGGAGATCGTACGGAATTATACGAATTAGCTATTCATACGAATTATCCATAAATTCGCCAAACGTAAAATAGTTACGAATTGATAAGAGTCGATCAATTTCAGTGCATCCCTACCCGTCACCAGGACGTAAAGAGATTGTACAGATTTATACAAATTAGCTATACATACGAATTAGCCACAAATTCTGAAAAACTTAAAATAGTTGTTGATTGACATGAGGCGATCCATTTCAGTGCATCCCTACCCGTCACCAGGACATAAGGAGATCGTACAAAAACTTACATATGACAAGGAGATCGTACGGATTTATACGAATTAGCTATTCATACAAATTAGCCATAAATTCGTCAAACGTAAAGTAGTTACGAATTGACGCAAGGCGATCCATTTCAGTGCATCCCTACCCGTCACCAGGACGTAAAGAGATCTTAACAAAAACTTACATATGACAAGGAGATCTTACGGATTTATACGAATTAGCTATTCATACGAATTATCCATAAATTCGCCAAATGTAAAATAGTTACGAATTGATACAAGTCTATCTATTTCAGTGCATCCCTACCCGTCACCAGGATGTAAAGAGATCGTACGGATTTATACAAGTAAACCACCAATTCGGCGCAGCGTAAAATAGTTACGAATTGACATCAGAATATCCATTTCAGTGCATCCCTACCCGTCACCAAGACGTAAAGAGGTCATACCAAAACGTACATATGAGATTGTACGAATTAGCCATCAATTCGCCAAAACGTAAAATAATTACGAATTGAGATGAGACGATCCAAAGATACTGGGCGAGTGAAGAAACACTTCCCTTTTCATGTCGATGATTGTGCGTCATCTCAAATGGTAAAAGCTAGCTGAGTTAGCTAGATGCTAACATAAGATTTTCTTTTTATGTGCTAAACAGTTTTTTTTTTTTTGCCACTTGAAGTGAATTCTGGGTCTTGAAGCGTAATGTTTGAATGTTTTATGTGCCGTTGAAGGATCATCTGTCAGCCTGGCTTTCTCTTTGGAGAGTTGCATTCTGGGCTTCAAACGCTTCGAGATGTGGCACAAACGCAGAGCTGCTCTTCGTCTTCTCTTGCTAACCCGAGTTCTCCCGTCGCCCGGAGCCATAACACAACCAAACAACAGCGTGCGGCGCGGCATGAGACCGCTTTCTCTGTGGTTTCCTCCGTCTTGAGCGTGAAAACACTGCTCTGGATGGCTAAGTGGATCTTGACAGGATCAGGGCAGCGGTTGATAAATGATGCTGGCAGATGCTGAGCTCCGATCGGACTCGCGACCCGCTAAGTGTCTCTGTTAAAAGCCAGAGTCGGCCTTCGCCCTGTCCTGGGATCGGCTGAGGATGACATGTTGTCAAAGAGGCGTTCAGAGACGAGTGATCATGAGCAGACAACTGAGGAAACTCCCAAACATGCTCTGGGAGGGAGACTTTATATATTAGCTTAGCATCTTCTACGCTCGCGTTTCACTCGATTCAAACGAATGTTAAAAGGTATCTTGCTGAGCTAGTTAGTAAAAGTTAGCTAGCTAGCACTGTTTAATGGCATTAGATATTGTTGTTGACAACCGGTAGTTAACAGATGAGTTAATGCGGTGTGTGAGAAAGCACTGCTAGTTCAGCCCAACACGTCTTCTCGTCATAATGTAGAGCTGTCGCTGGAATGAGATGTGCGTGGCATTTCTTACTGCCTATATCTTGTTTAGAATGAGTAATTAGAGATGAAATCCAGTCCTGAGCTCTGAAGAGAAGCAGGAATACAGATGGATCTGACACGAAGGTTGTGCTTCAGTGTTTACTGGAGCCGGTTCTGAGCAGAGAGTCATACGGTTAAAATGCAAACAGTGAGAAATCACTTTATTATTCATTAAGATTAATTCTATAATAATGACAAGTGCTTTTTTACTGTCAATAAAAGTTAATTTATTTATTTTATTTAGGATTTTATTTAGACTTATCATTATTTTACATTATTAAATTCATTGTTAATGTACATTACACAAATATTAATGCAAAAAATATTTATTCATGCAAATTAATTTCATTATACAATGATGACAAGTTATCTCAAATTGTATTACTTAAATCAAATTATATTAAATTATTAACATTTATTTTATTTTTAAGGACAATACTTGAATAATTAAACGTATTATTATTTTACATTATTAAAATAATTAGTTATGTACATTGTACAAATAATAATAATAAACCAAAGTACAAATAAAAAATAATAAAAAAAATTTTATACATTCATTTAAATATGTAATTATGGCATGTTACCACTAAATTAAATTAAAATTTATTTTATTATATTTTTATACAATGATAAAACTTTTTTATTATTTAAATACATTTTATGTAAACTTATTATTATTTTAAATTATTAAATTATTTTTCTGTACATTATACAACAATGATACTAATAACCTAGAAAATATTAATTTAATTAGATAATGATCACAGGCTGTTATTATTATAACTATTAATATTATTTAAATAAAATGTTTTAAATCATTATTTTTATTGATAATACGTTATTATTATTTTTTAAATTATTTAAACTTTTTTTTAACATTATATTTTACATTACATTTTCTGTATGTACATTATACAATAATAATAATACCATTATCATTGTAAAAATAAAATATGCAATTATTCTTATTATTATTTAAATAATTTTATTTAAAATATTAAAAGTCTAAAAGTATTTTAGTAATTATTTAATTTTATAATTTTATAATCATTAAATTGAGAAAAAAACTGAAAATAATTTACTTTAAACTAGATTTTATGTTATATATATTATATATATATATATATATATATATATATATATATATATATATATATATATATATATATATATATATATATATATATATAAAAAACATGTTTTGTTCATTCTTCACCTGGAGTCAGGATCGGTGCTGTTGGAAACTCTTTAAACAGTCTAATGGAGGCTGAAAAGTGCAATAAATGCCCTTAAAAAAATGAAAGTGACCTTTCTAGCGTTCTCTGTGTCTCTCTCCCGAACGGATCATGTCGTGTGTATGTAGGGGACGGACCCCCATTAATAAAACAACACGGCCAACAGTCTGAAGCTACGAAAGTCAAAAGTAGGACAACCAGGAGTTGTGTTTTCTGATGGAGAAAAACACATATCTGCTGCCTGTGTCTCTGTAATCTTCCCAGAGATTCCCATTACGTGAAGAAAGAGCCAGGGCTTATCTCCAGCTGGAGAACTTAAACAATCTCTCCATCCACGTCTGCAGCGATGATGAATCTGCTCGACACCACGACCCCGACCGGCCCGCAACGCCGGCCAAGAACCAGGAGAAATGAATCAGAACAAACACCATATGAGGCGACAGCTGTCCAAAACCAAGCTTCTCCGCTTCGTCATGAACACTTTCAGAGCCAAATTACAAATGGAAACTTTGACAATTAAAGGGATAATCCCCCAAAAATTAACGTTTGACCATGCTTTACACCGAATAGCTTTGTTTCTTTGGGTTTTTGGAGACTGTGCTGTTCATTAGATGGAAACTGGAGCTTCTGAAAAACATAATAAAAGTATAATAAAAGTGTCCAGGATTTTATTAGGGATGCACTGATATGAACATTTTTGGCCGATACCTATAACCGATATTTCTTTATATTTGAAAGCCGATAACCGATATATTGGCTAATAAATCCAAATAATTTTTTTTATATAATTTATGGAGCCTGACTACATCACATTATTTATCGATTTTGATATATCGACCAAATTTTCTTATCGGAATATGGTGGCCGATTTATCGTAGAGCCCTAGATACGTTTTCTTTTTAATTACCATTGAACAAGAACTGGAGCTTCTGAAAAGCATCATAAAAGTATAATAATAGTGTCCACATAGGAAATTATTAGAGATGCACCGATATGAACATTTTGGCCGATACCAATAACCGATAATTTTTTATATTTTAAAACCGATAACCGATATATCGGCCAATTCATCTAAATCCCATCTAAAAGCCATGACCCAAACACTTCAACATCAATCAAACAGAATGCCCCCCCCCCCTCCCACACAGCGCGTTATTTATTGAACAGTGCGCAGTGCGAACTCAGCTGAAGGAAATAATACATTTTATATCTGACACATTTTCTTATTGAGCCGATAACTTTAAGAATGAATTTAAGGCCAACACCGATATGATGACCAATATATTGTGCATCCCTAGATATTATATTAATAAGTCAAATGTCAGATATGTGTGAGGAACCGACCAAAATTTAAGTAGTTATTTACTGAAAATATTCAAGAGAGAATTAATGAACGAATCGGATCTTTTTGATGAATCCGGTCTAAATGATTATTTCACAAAATGAACTGATTCAGTTGGACTACCTTTGTAATTCACCGTCATTCCTGTTTTTAGAGCCAAATTACCAATAAAACTTTACATTTGTGGCAATTAGAGGGATAATTCACTCAGAAAGGAACTTATGGTCATGGTTTACACGCGTTCAGTCCTGAATACGTTTTTAGAGGCGTTTTATTTTTTATTACCGTTGAACAAGATCTGGAGCTCCTGAAAAGCATCATAAAAGTATAATAATAGTGTCCACATAGGATATTATTAGGAATGCACTGAAACATTTTGGCCGATACCGATAACCGATTATTATTCATATTTGAAAGCCGATAACCAATAATTATCTATATTTGAAAGCTGATAAGGAGATAACCGATATATTGGTCGATATGGTAACCGATAATTCTTTATATTTGAAAGCCGATAACCGATATATCGGCCGATAAATCTAAATCCATTTTGTAATATAATTTTTGAGAGCCTGATTACAAAAACAAAAGTCTCTCCATTAAATCCATGTCCCAAACACACAATTATGATGTTCTCATAATAATTTTATGTAGCCGATATGAAAGACCTGCACTCTTTTTTGAAGTGATTCGAATCATATTTCAAGCAAATCAAACCCATCATGGTGAACAGTGCGCATCTGAAGTGTCTCAGCTGAAGGAAATAATACATTATTTATCAGCTTTAATATATCGGAGACATTTTCGTGTCACGGCGATAACATTAAGAATGAACATTATATCGTCCGATACCGATATGATGACCGATATATCCGATATATTGATATTATATTCATAAGTTGTTATTTACTGAAAATATTCAAGAGAGAATTCATGAACGAATCAGATCTTTTTGATGAATCCGGTCTAAATGATTCATTCACAAAATGAACTGATTCAGTTTGACTCCTTTTGTAATTCACCGTCATGCCTGTTTTTAGAGCCAAATTACCAATAAAACTTTACATTTTTGACAATTAGAGGGATAATTCACCCACAAATGAACTTATTGTCAGGGTTTACACACGTTCAGCCCTGAATACGTTTTTGAGCAAGGTCTGGAGCGTGTAGTGGCGTGTTCCTTTAAGGCCTGAGATTTATTCAGATTAATCTTATACCTGGAAAATGTACTATGTTCTTCAATAATAGAAAGAATTGCGTCAACAGAAGTCTCAGGATATTTACAATATAACAACACATCATCGGCAGAGCCAACTCTGATGGCCAGTATACTTGTGTTGGCCCTCATCGCCACAGCCAAAGGCTCAATGACCAAAGAAAATAAGCGAGGTGAGAGTGGACAGCCTTGGCAGCCGCCTCTACCACCAGGGTCATATAAACCACCGCCATAGGCTGGGAATATAAAAGTTTAATCAGATTTATAAAACTGCCCTAGATTTATTTTCTCTTAAATACATTTTTTATATATTTTTTGAGAGCCTAATTACAAAAACAAAAGTCTGACCATTAAATCCATGTCCCAAGAACACAATTAAAATGTGTTCTCATTATAATTTTATGTAGCTTATGACAGATTTCTGCTTGTATTTTTCTTTTTTGAAGTGATTACTGACCCCCACTTTTTACACACTATTTAAAAAAAATAATCAAGAAATATACTTCTTTTTGAGGTATTTTATTTGTTTGTTTGTCTTATTTTTATCTCATCTTATCTAGGGCACCAAATGCACCAGAACTGCCAAAACCCCCTAACAAAAACAGTTGCTGATGCCCCGTTTTGGGCGCCAAGTCTGGTCTTGGAAAGTAGTAAATTAAATTTGTTGTTGCGTATAAGACGCCAAAGACATTTCACAATAACCGGACTAATGCAGCCCAGAAACATAAAAGACAAGAATGTCATGTTCTTATCAAGCGGGGCCGTTTATTGTGGTGACATGAATAGCTCTTTGTGCTGATGCTAGTGGGTCCGCACACAGATGCCCACACAAGCGAGTGTTGGGTATTGACGCGCTCCCCAGAGCAGACCTGGCTAGTTTTCTGCTGTAATGGTCATGTCGTCTCCGGACCAAAACTGCACCCTAAGTAGGTCACACTACACGTATGAGCGCCGTGCGGTGATTCAATTACAGATTGCTCATGTTTTCCACAGACAGACGGGTAGAGAGATGCTCTGATACAAAACCGCAGGATCCGTACAAATATTTATACGTTTGTATTAATCTCAATATTTAATTATTTAACTAATACAATAAAATGTAATAAAGCATATATATGTATATATATATATATATATATATATATATATATATATATATATATATATATATATATATATATATATATATATATATATATATATATATAATGTGTATATTTATATACAGTGCCCTCCACAATTATTGGCACCCCTGTTTAAGATGTGGTCGTGGACTTCAAAAAATTCTCCTTATTTTTTAAACAACATAGAACCCAAATGCAAAAAAAGAGAAAAAGTACAAGTTACATTAACTACATTACTTTGGTGGTAAAAAAAATCACACATTTAGAAAAAAAAAAAACAATTGAAATCATGTGTCCCACAATTATTGGCACCCCTAACAATTCCTCTGAAAAATTTAATTGATTTTTTTTTTAAATATATTTTTCTGTAGTTGCTAAAGTTGGTCAGGGTATCTAGGAACTTTTAATTAGTAATTCATGACTTCCTGTTTCCCTGGGGTATAAAAATTACGTGACACAGAGGCCTAATTCTCTTACTCATTTGTCAACATGGCAAAGACAAGAGAACACACCATTCAAGTAAGGCAGATGTGTGTCGACCTTCATAAGTCAGGCAATGGCTACAAGAAAATAGCCACTCGCCTTAACTTGCCCGTATCTACAGTCAGAGGAATCATTAAGAAGTTTAAAACAACTGGAACAGTGACAAACAAGGCTGGAAGAGGTCCCAAGTTTATATTGCCACAACGCACAATGAGGAGGATGGTAAGAGAAGTAAAAAAATGTCCTAAGCTCACTGTCACAGAATTGCATCAAAGAGTGGCATCTTGGGGTCACAAAGTCTCCAAAACAACCATCAGACACTCTCTACATGCCAACAAGCTGTTTGGGAGGCATGCAAGAAAAAAGCCTTTTCTCACTAACACTCACAAACGTAAACGTCTGGAGTTTGCTAAGCGGTACTGGGACTTCAACTGGGATCGTGTGCTTTGGTCAGATGAGACTAAGATTGAGCTTTTTGGCAACAAACACTCTAAGTGGGTCTGGCCTAAAACAAAAGATGAGTGTGCCGAAAAGCACCTCATGCCCACCGTGAAGTATGGTGGAGGATCTGTGATGCTGTGGGCCTGTTTCTCTTCCAAAGGCCCTGGGAACCTTGTTAGGGTGCATGGCATTATGAACGCTTTGCACTACCAGGACATTTTAAATAAAAACCTGATGGCCTCTGCCAGAAAGCTGAAGATGGGTTGTCATTGGGTCTTTCAACAGGATAATGATCCAAAACATGTGGCAAAATCTACACAAAAATGGTTCAGCAGTCACAAACTCAAAGTCCTCCCATGGCCATCTCAGTCCCCAGACCTCAACCCAATTGAAAACCTGTGGGGCGAGCTAAAGAGGAGAGTGCATAAGAGAGGACCCAGGACACTGGATGATCTAGAAAGATTGTGCAAAGAAGAATGGTCAAAAATCCCTCTCTCTGTGTTCTCCAATCTTGTGAAATGTCATAGGAGGAGATTAAGTGCTGTCTTGTTGGCAAAAGGGGGTTGTACAAAGAATTAACATCAGGGGTGCCAATAATTGTGGGACACATGATTTCAAGTTTTAGTTTTTTTCTAAATGTGTGATTTTTTTTTACCACCAAAGTAATGTAATAAAATGAAAGGTTGGATTTTTGTCTTTTTTTGCATTTGGGTTCTATGTTGTTTAAAAAAAAGGAGAATTTTTAGAAGTCCACGACCACATCTTAAACAGGGGTGCCAATAATTGTGGAGGGCACTGTATATATATATATGAGAGAGAGAGAGAGAGAGAGAGAGAGAGAGAGAGAGAGAGAGAGAGAGAGAGAGAGAAATATACACTAAATATTTTGTTTAGTTTTAATTTTATTTTTATATAACCCTGAAGACAAGTAATGACTGGAAAATTTAGCCTTGTCATCATGGGAATACATTTTATAATATATTAAAATTGAAAACAGTTCTTTAAATTGTAATAATATTTGTAATAATAAAAAAATTCTATACATTTTTTTACGGTATTTTTCATCAAATAAATGCAGCTTTGGTAAATATAGGCAACTATAAAAAATACAAAAAAATCGAATTATTCCAAACATTAATTTTTGCTGTTTTCGTCATTCTTATATATATATTAGGGCTATCAAGCAATTACAATTTTTAATCTAATTAATCGCACATCAAATTTGGCTGATAAATTACCCCCAAGAGATCATTTAGTCATTATTGTGTAAAGAATCAAACAGACATTACAAAAAGTAACTTCAGAAAGAAATATTTTTGGGTGAACTATACCTTTAATGTTGTTGTTTTTTTTTTTTCCACATGAAAAAATACTATAGTATATTATAGTAAAATTAGTAAATACTATAGTGTTTTTGAACCGTACTATAGTAAATATACTACAGTAAATTAACAAAATGTAGTAAATACTATAATATACTACAATATACTACAATTTACTGTAGTATCTTTACTATAGTATGGTTCAAAAACACTAAAGTATTTACTAGAGTAATTTTACTGTAATTTTACTATAATATACTATAATATAGGCTACTATAGTTTTTTTCATGTGAGTTAATATGGAATTATGAACTTTTTTAATGAAATTATAAGCTACTCTTAGTTAAAGAGTAACTAAAATGGCCATTAGGTGGCGGTAAATGTCTTAATGATTTGTTCGTTCGTTCGTTCGTTCGTTCGTTCGTTCATTCATTCATTCATTCATTCATTCATTCATTCATTCATTCATTCATTCATTCATTCATTCATTCAATTCGTTCAAGTTAGGCTGAATCCCAATGGCACACTTCATGCGCATGTCCTTTAAGTCCATGAGACCGTAGGGTGTCCCATTCATCATTTTAAGTTTCAGAAGGGGGCTCGCGAGTGCCCCCTTAGTGACCGTTATGTGCCCTCGATGCGCACTTCAGCTGAACCTGCAAGTTCGCGAGCTACACCCGGCAGTCAAAGCGGCATTACGCCATGAAAGTGTGGACGCAGAGGAAGACCGTGAGGGTTTAAGGTGCCATTTGGGATCCAGCCCATATGGTTCTCCTTATGAATGAGTCATTGAATCATTGGTTCACCCGATTCGTTCAAAACGCGGAATCAGAAAAGAAACGCCGCTGTGTATTGCTCGGAGATGAACAGTGCTTTGTCTTTATATTTTCATTGGCAAAACTACACTGTGAACCCTAACACTAAACATAATTAATTGGCTTGAGTAGAGCCAACTCAAATTAAACACATTTGTTTAATCAAATGAACTTTTATGAGCATTTAAAACTTCACAAAACTGAGTTAACAAAACTGACACATTTTTAGTCATCTGAACGGTTTCATTGTTTTGAGTTTTATGAACTTGTTTCTTTTAATCTAGACTAACTTAAATGATTACTTAATCAAATATTTCAAGTTCGGAGCAATTCAAATGTATGAGTACAAAATAAAAATCCGATGCTAACTTAAACTTTACATTTCTTAACTTAAAAAATCTGATGTAACCGATTACCTTAATTCTGGTTTACAGTGTGAGCAAAACAATAATACAATATTAACGTATTTATTGAACTGTTGTATAAAATTTGTATCACATTTTCAGAAAATCATAACTTTTGTGTAATTGCACTCGTTACTCGTGTGATATAACTATATCATGATGTAAATATGAGACAAAAACTCAAAAAAATATATATATTATTGTATTGTTAAGTGCTGTGTATGCAGCAAAGGCTTCTGGGAATTGTCAGACAGATACAGACTCTTTAATTGTCATCTTTAGAAATTCCCTAAGTGCTGCTCTTTTGAGGACAAAAACAATTAGAGTTGAAAACGCTGGTTTTAGGGAGCGTGTGCTGTGCTTTTGGGCAGCTGGAAGGGCATCGTATGAATGGATGATAAATCGGCTCATTAATTCTTCAGAGAAGAAAGCGAGAGAGAGACACACATAGGGCCGTGTATAGAGCTGGACTCCGGCACTAACTGCAGTTTTTTTGGGCTGTGATTACATGACAGGACAGTTTTATTTATTTAATTTAATATTTTCTGTGCAATTTAAGCTTTCTGACAAAAGGTTTTCTGCTCGTCACAGTGACAAAAATCTCACAATTATTATAAGCAAACCATCGTATTGTTTCTCTGTAGCACATCTCTGTAAAAATGTATTTTGAAGTCGTGAAATGGCTTGTGATGACGTACATGACAGATGTTGTTGATTTTTAACAAGTGTTTTATTAATGTTGCAGAAATGTTGTTATGACATTAGCAGCGGCATTGCATTGCTTGATAAGTTTCATAATCACATCCAGTCCAAGTCCAAGACTTTTTGTTTTTTTAAGTTTTATAGATTTATTTTTTGTGAAAACCTTCCAGGATTTTCATAACGTTTCCAAAACATTTCTTTTACTTTAAAAGTAAAATTTTACATTTCTAAGTTTTAAAAAAGTTTACATACTTTAAATCTTTACTTTAAAAGCAAACTTCTAAGTCTCTAAGATTTTAAGTTTTCATAAACTTTTACTTTAAACTTTTACTTAAAAAAACTTTAAACATTTACTTTAAAAGTAAACTTTTACATTTCTAAGTTTTAAAAAAGTTTACATACTTTAAATCTTTACTTTAAAAGCAAACTTCTAAGTCTCTAAGATTTTAAGTTATCATAAACTTTTACTTTAAACTTTTACTTAAAAAAAACTTTTGCAAACTAAACATTTGCTTTAAAAGTAAAAGTAACTTCCAAGTCTCTAAGTTTTCCCAAGCTTTAAAAAAGTTTGCATAAATGTTTACTTTAAACTGTTACTTTTTATCTTAAAAATAAACTTCTAAGGGCCAGATTTACTAAACAGGGCAAATTCTTTAAACTTATACTTAAAAAAAACGTTAAACTTTTACTTTAAAAGCAAACTTCTAAGTTTTAAAGTTTACATAAATGTTTACTTTGAACTTTTACTAAATAGGGAAAATACTTTAAACCTTTACTTAAAAAACTTTTACTTTAAAGGTAAACTTCTAAGTTTCTCAGTTTTTAAAAAGTGTACAAACTTTTACTTTTACTTTAAAGGTAAACTTCTAAGTTTCTAAGTTTTTCTAAATATTTTTTTTTTTACATAAACCTTTACTTTAGACTTTTACTTTAAAAGCAAACTTCTATGTTTAAAAGTTTACATAAATGTTTACTTTAAACTTTTAATAAACAGGGCAAATACTTTAAACCTTTACTTCTGAGTAAACTTCTGAGTTTATAAGTTTTTCTCAGTTAAAAAAAAAAAAAAAAGTTTACAAACTTTTACTTTACTTTTACTTTAAATGTAAACTTCTAAGTTTCTAAGTTTTTCTTAGTTTAAAAAAAGTTGACATAAACATTTACTTTAGACTTTTATTTTAAACTTTTACTTTAAAAGCAAACTTCTAAGTTTCTAAGTTTAAAAGTTGACATAAATGTTTACTTTAAACCTTTACTTTTTATTTTAAAAGTAAATTTCTAAGAGCCAGATTTACTAAACAGGGCAAATACTTTAAACTTTTACTTTAAAAGCAAACTTCTAAGTTTCTAAGTTTTAAAGTTTACATAAATGTTAACTTTAAACTTTTACTTAACAGGGAAAATACTGTAAACCTTTACTTAAAAAAACTTTAAAAGGTAAACTTCTAAGTTTCTACGTTTTACTATGTTTTAAAAAAAGTTTTAAAACTTTAAAATTTCTAAGTTCTAAGTTTTCATTAAAACATTATTACATAATTCTTTTGCACACATAATTATTTAATAAAGGCAATTATTAGTGGTCATTTTTTATAATAATAATAATTACTACTTACTACTACTACTTATTATTATTATTATTATTATAAATTATAAATATGATTAATAATAACTTGCCGTTTTAGTAAAAGTGTACATATTTCTTTATTATTTTAGGTTATTAACAATGCATAGCCTAACTGCAACCAAAATGCAACATTTGAGAAAAACAAAAAAATGTTTTGTACCTCATTTACACCTAATTATGTCTCTAGAAATATTGAAATCCAAAGCAAAAAGCAATGCCATCAGGTGAGCTGTTGATGTTTCCAGAGGCTCATGGGAAATCAGGCCAGTTGAATATCCTCGCGTCACAATAGCGGGGGTGAAAGGTCATTGTTCCTGTCAGCTTAGATTGAGGTATGGATTGAAATTGATTTTCCTTTATTGTAGTTTGCATAATGAAAGTGCGCATGATTGATTCGAACCATTGAATTTCCATCCGTTTTCCTAATGATAATGGCGATAAGTCGCTCAAATGAACGCTAGACTGTGTTTTTGTTTTCTCCCACTGTGAGGAGGACCAAAAAATCAGCTGAAACACATAAGAAATAGCCTAATTACATATAAATTGTATGAAAACTATACAAACAGAGTCTAGATTCAGAAGTACCCTTGTGTATAAATGATTTCTGATTAGCAGAGTAGCTTTCAAGTTACATTTTCCCACCGGAAACACGTTAGCATGTATTTTACCAGTTTGTCATTGATTATAGGATTGTGAAATGTCTGGCAGGTTCAATAGAATATTTTACAGTTTTCATCTGAATTTTCTTTCATTTCTCCAGGTTTATCAGTGTTCTCGGAGAAACCCCGCCGTCTCGCCGTAGCTCAAGCCGTCAGATGTCATTCCCGCTACACAAACAGTGATTTGCATACAGGGATATCATCATCTGGATCCTGCTGTTTCGGCTGGGAAACCCTGTGGCGTCGCCAAAGGTCACATGACGATCAATCTCGCCCAGGTGTCGATTTCCCACTGAATTAATGAGAGCGTAAGGAGTTTTTCGCTTTTCCTTTCGTTTGATCGCCCATTTATCTTCAGCATGTCACTCGGATATTTAGTCGGTGAGACGTCTGGACAAGATGGGTTGCAAATATCAGATGTCAAAGCTTGAGAAATCTTCAGCGTGATGATTGCATCTCACGCTGGTATGGCAACATCTTCACTTTTAGTATCAAAATAGAATAAAACTCATTTCCATGGATATATATATATATATATGATGTGATGCCGGTAAACTCTCGGTTCTTCATGAAAGTGTTATTGGTGCACAAGAGCAGTTTTTGAAATAAAATAAAAATATCACTGTATACCATACACCGACCAGGCATACCATTATGACCACCGACAGGTGGTCTCTTCATCTCCTGTTAGTGGGTGGGATATATTAGGCAGCAAGTGAACATTTTGTCCTCAGAGTTGATGTGTTAGAAGCAGGAAAAATGGGCAAGCGTAAGGATTTGAGCGAGTTTGACAAGGGCCAAATTGTGATGGCCCCAGGGTTAGGCTCATTGATGCACGTGGGAAGCGAAGGCTGGCCCGTGTGGTCCGATCAAATCAAGTCTCTTCGCACATGAATAAGTATTTATATCTCATTTTGACACCGTTATGTAACACAGCCTGGCGGAAACTTCTACAGCGTCCGGACGATCTTCGTCGACGTCGGGCGATTCTGCTGACGCACGACTCTGACCTTTCCGAGCCGAACGGGCGAGAAGACGTTGTTAACATCCCCTCACATTCTCTCGTATCTTTGACCGAGTTAAAGTCTAAACGCCTCCCGTTGTTTGCAGAAGTTCTGTGAGAGTTTGTCAGCTTGTTTGGCGCGTGATTCATTTCATTTGGAGAGCCGGCTCGCGTTATTAAAGGCCTTTCAGTTGTTTCAAAGGTTCCCGTTTTCCTCACAAGACAGTCTCATTTCTGCCTTTTGTCCTGGACGGTATTTACAGCCGTAATTGAACAGCGGCGGGTCCACGAGTTCAATTGCAGTCAAAGGGGCTCGAGCTGGCGGATATGAAAAATGGGGCTCTTTTAAATGCTAATCAGCATGGTTAGCGCGTAGCTCCTGCTTGGCTGGCAAAAATAATTGTGCAAATATACATGAAAAACGGCAGTCCTTATTTAAAGATGTGTCCCGTTGGCTCTGGGAGGGCAGTCATGCACACAATATCCCTTATTTTTCTCCCGGCTTTTCTCTTCCACACTTAGCAGAAGACTTTGAGTGATAACTCCAGTCAAATATTTATCATTCTGAAGAGTTTCGCTGTCGTTTTAGCGGGAAATGTCCAAAGAATAACGGAATATTAGGATTATTGTAATGACGGATCAAACGGCTTCATGTTGACGAGACTCAGCGGGCGAGGAAATTAAATCATTACCATATTTTTGGGGCTTTTGTGAGAGTTTGCTGCTGGGGACCAGCTATAACTCATGTCTGAAAGGAACCCAACAGAATGAATTCTGGGGAAATTACATGTGCCTTAGTCAGCATTCATGTGGTTTTAAGATGCAAAAAATGGCCTTTAATAATAATAATAACTTTATTATCTATAGCCCCTTTTAAATGAGCTTCTCAAGTGCTTTAAATGTGAGCATAAGTACTTTAAAATCAAGTCTGTTTTTAACTGATAGCCAGTGAAATTATTTCAAAATACGGTTTAAATAAAGACTAAAAAGTAAGGGTCCTAAAAGCGAGCCCTGAGGGACGCCAGTAGACACTGGTCCAATATCAGACCTGTATTCCTCTAAAGCAACTAACTGGATCTAAACCAGATTAAACCAGTTCTAAACCAGTTTAAAACGGTGCCAGAAATATGAGCGGGACGATCTTCGAGTCTAGACAGAGCGCTTGACCTCGTGCTTGTCGTCTTTGTCTCATAAAATAAGTGTTTTGCATAAAATATCTTAGGAGACCAAATGATCCAAATTGATGATTACTGAAGTTTCTTTCTTTTGAAGAGACTTTTTAGATGAAGTAAAAGTCTCCATTTGTTCTCCGTTCGGTCTCATCGCATAATAAATAGATGCCATTTTATATTTTTCATTTATGTATTAAAATCGTGATTTATTTTCATTTAAATTATTTCATTTTATTGATACAACCTGGCTGCTACAATAATAAAATAATGATTAATAAATATTATTATTATTATTATTATTATTATTATTATTATTATTATTATTATCAATTAATTAATTCATCATTATTAAATTTAAGTTATTATACTTTTTAAAATTATTGTTTATTTTATTAACAATTATTTTAATAAATTATACAACAATGTAAATGATAAAACCTTGCTGCTATTGTTTTACTGCTGCATCAAAGCAAAAATGTTCATAATATTGTTTATTAATAATAATAATAATAATAATGTTTAATTAAATTTCAATACTATACAGTACTTCACAACAAAATCATTATTTATTGTATTATTAGCAGTTATTTAAATTATACAAATTATATTTATTAAATATTAAATTATATTTATATTTACAACCTGACTGTTATATTGAAGCTAAATTATTATTATTTTTATTTTGTATTATTAAATAGTTATTATTATTATTAATAATAATAATTAATTGTATTATTATTTTTATTTTATATATTTAAATATTTATTATAATGTATTATTTATTATTAATTAAATTATATAATTAAATTATACAACATATTAATTATACAACCTGAAAGTTAAATGTAACCTAAATTATTATAATTATTATTATTATTAATAATAATTAAATAATTTATTTTATTATGATTTTAATGTTTATATATTCAAATATGTATTATTATGTTTTTTATTATGTTTATTATGTTTTCCTTATTATTATTTAATTTATATAATTATATTATACAACATGACAACCTGATAGCTACATCAAAGCTAAAATATTATTGATTAATTTCGTGCATTTAACAGTGATATTTATTATTAAAAATATGATTATTTAGTATGTACTATTATTTAAATAAATCATCCAGTTATAATAATGACACAACCTGACAGCTGTAGTTAACTAACTTCTTTTTGCTCATTTTCTTCCCTGCGTTCTCTCTCCACAGAAGCCGCGCGTGTCGACGAGCGGGAATCGATTGTTCTCCGGCCGCTCAAACAAGCGTGTCGCTGTTCCACGAAAGAGCCTGCTGAGGGGAAGAAACTAAACCAGGAGGAAGAATGAAATGAAATGGGCAGATTTAAATAGTTGATAATCAGATTGGAGAACACCTGCGTCTCGCTGATAAGAACAGAACAACAGAAGCAAGATGAAACGATACGGAGAGCACAAACAAATAAACTGGAGAGGAGGATGTGAATGAGCTAGTTTGTGCTGGAAATATCTGAAAATGCATATCGCACACACAGATTATTCAAAACGACACCAGCATATATAGGGCATTACAAACCAAGCCTTGTTGAAATGAAGGTATGAACAACTGTCTCTAATTTGTTAAAAGATAAACATTAAACCTTAAACCGCTAGGCTGGACAAACCCTCTAACAACAGAGTTTATTTGCCTTAACGGATGTTAACTCTGAATCCAAAATGACACCCAAGTTCTTCACATGAGTGTGGATATTAATTTGCAGCAGGCCTAAGTTAAAGTTAAGACCATCTATAAAAACGAGGGGAGCCAAATAAGATAACTTCAGCCGAAACTTTTAATGTCATTTACACGAGCTAACACAAGGAACCTTGTGAAAGAGAAGGAGCATATATAAAGCAAATAAAACCGGGCCCAGAACGGAGCCCTGCAGCACCTCACACCTAACAGATGCTGGAAATGAAGAAAACTCTACACATCACTTTTACTTTGTAAAAAAATATAATATTTGTTATATACACTATATTGCCAAAAGTATTGGGCCGCCCCTCCAACTCACTGAGTTCAGGTGTTTAATCACTTCATGGCCACAGGTGTATAACTCAACCTCTAGGTCTGCAGACGCTTCTACACACATCAGTGAGAGAATGGGCCGCTCTCAGGAGCTCAGAGAACTCAAGTGTGGGGCCGTGATCGGTGGACACCTGTGCAATAAGTCCATTCGGGACATTTCCTCACTACTAAATATTCCACGCTCAACTGTTAGTGGTGTTATAACAAAGTGGACGCGATTGGGAACAACAGCAACTCAGCCACGAAGTGAAATCGCAGAGCGGGGTCAGCGCATGCTGAGGGTCACAGAAGTCGCCAAGAGCTCCAGACCTCCAAACTTCTGTGTCCTTCAGATGAGCTCAAGAACAGTGTGTAGAGCTTCAGGGAATGGGTTTCCATGGCCGAGCAGCTCATCCAAGCCTTACATCACCAAGTGCAATGCAAAGCGTGGGATGCAGTGGGGTAAAGCGTGCCGCCACTGGACTCTTGTTTTATTTTATTGTTTTATTTATTATTGAAATACATTATACAATAGTTATAACAACTATACAACCTGGCAGCTGCATTAAAATGTATAAAATTAATATAAAATTAATAAATTATTATTATTTAATGAATACATTTTATTTTTCAATAAATTAAATACTTTATTAATTTAAATTATTAATTATTATTAAATGTATTACATTAATAATTGTAATTATACTTATTTTTAAAATAATTAATTTTATTATTAATGATTCAAATTAAATTATTATTATTACCAATTTAAATTCAGCTGCATAAAATTATATATATACTTATTATTATTTGATAGGTATACTTGATATCAATTGTGTTTAAATAAATAATGTATTTTTGTATTAATGCTAACAATGAAAGTCAACATGGAATGTACTATTAAAACATATTTAACGTTTATTTAAATTAAATTACTATTAATTAAATTTAAATGCATATTTTTGGTGTGAAACCGAAAATTTGGCGCTATAAATTGGCACAAAATGTATCCGCCAAGATTTAAATGGTTCAATCATATTCGCCAGCATGTTATTGATTAATATGATTTTCCATACACCATTGTACTGCCTTACAGTCGCGTTGACCTGCATTAGAGCTAAAAAAGCGTCTTAGTAAGTTAAAAAGCGAGAAACATAAATTTTGTTGGCAATATGTAAATTTCCAGACCAAAATCGCCTCGTAATAACGACTTTGAGCTTGTAAATTGGATCTTCCCATGAGGACTTGCGTCAGCTGGAAAGTCATTAAAGTGGCGGCGAAAGTTATTACATTTTGATGAAAGATTATGAAAACAAGCATTCAGAATAACATCCCGTCTTGATTGAGGATAGCAGCAGAGGGTTTTATTACGGAAGTGAATCGGATGAGTTCTGATGTCTTGTTATCTCTCCCATCAGCTGGAGGACGGATCCAGCTCTGTGTTCTCCGCACCAGTGAATCCGCTCCATGTTCCAGACGTCAAAGCTCCCTCCATCTGTCACTCGCTCCAAACCGGCTGCTGATTCCTCTCCTCGCTGTCGTTTAGCTGTGAAACTCTCCGGCCGTCACTGGGGTTTTATTGGCTTCAGGTTCGCTGACACCCGTCACACGGCATCTCTGTCCTGAGGGCAAATCCAGAGCGACTTCCAGAGACGGAGTATCACAAAAACACTGGACTCTGTGTTTGTTTGGAGTGTCCGAAGATACAAAAAACGCCCAAACCTGTTTGTGTCAAAAACAAAGCCGGAGCCTAGCAGTTCGCTCAGATGCTACGTTGTAAGCATTGAGTGTACACACAAATATTATATATTTAGCTAAAGTGACGTAATATCTGTATCTAAACAGGTTTTCTTCCAAACTGATTCTAATCCCAATATGCTTAACCCAGTTTGCTAGTTTAGCATCAACTTTTTAATTCTACGTAGAGTAGGCCTACATCTTAAGAAAATGTAACATCACCCATGATTTCTTTTTGTATTTCTAAAAAAAGTTAGCTTTTTCTGTTTGTGTTAGCATGAGGGTAATTTTAGCACAGTTCAACATGTGGTATGTTAGCATTAGCCAAAGTGCTAGCTTCTTTCAAAAGCCCCAATGTCAAATCCATCTGTAAAAAGAATAATAATCATATCAAACATAGCTTTTAGCTTTCCAGAGCACTTTATTTCAGCGTTAGCTTTAACATGAGGGTTGTTTCTTCATTTAACAGTCTAATGTGTGGTATTTTAGCATTAGCCTTAGCAAAATAAGGCTTTCACAGATTAAAAAAAGAAACCGTTAATTGCTAGCTTCTTTCAAAAGCCTCTAAAATGTCAAATCCATCTGTAAAAAGAGTAATAATCATTTCAAACGTAGCTTTTAGCTTTCCTGAGCACTTTATTTCACTGTTAGCTTTAGCATGAGGGTTGTTTCTTAATTTAACAGTCTAATGTGTGGTATTTTAGCATTAGCAAAAAAGGTTTTCGTATATTATAAAAGGATATTGTTAAAAAGTTAAAAGTTAATTGCTAGCTTCTTTCAAAAGCCTCTAAAATGTCAAATCCATCTGTAAAAAGAGTAATAATCATATCAAACGTAGCTTTTAGCTTTCCAGAGCACTTTTTAAAAGCTTTTTTTTTGTTTAGCTGTGATATTTCATTCTGTATCTTCAAATAATGTGACTTTAATCATCATTTATCTTTTTATTTCATTGTAGCTTTAGCATGAGGGTTGTTTCTTCATTTAACAGTCTAATGTGTGGCATTTTAGCATTAGCAATAGCAAAAAAGGCTTTCATAGATTAAAAAAGGATATTTAATTATTAAAAAGTTAAAAGTTAACTGCTAGCCTCTTTCAAAAGCCTCTAAAATGTCAACATCCATCTGTAAAAAGAGTAATAATCATATCAAACGTAGCTGTTAGCTCTCCCGAGAACTTTAACATGAGGGTTTTTTCTTCATTTAACAGTCTAATGTGTGGTATTTTAGCATTAGCAAAATAAGGCTTTCACAGATTAAAAAAGAAAATAGCTCATGCTAGCTTCTTTCAAAAGCCTCTAAAACATCAAAATCTGTGGTAAAAGACTAATAATCATCAAACGTAGCTCTTAGCTTTCCAATTTATTTAATTGTTAGCTTTAACATGAGGGTTGTTTCTTCATTTAACAGTCTAATGTGTGGTATTTTAGCATTAGCAAAATAAGGCTTTCGCAGATTAAAAAAGAAAATAGCTCATGCTAGCTTCTATCAAAAGCCTCTAAAACATCAAAATCTGTGGTAAAAGACTAATAATCATCAAACGTAGCTCTTAGCTTTCCACTTTATTTCAGCGTTAGCTTTAACATGAGGGTTGTTTCTTAATTTAACAGTCTAATGTGTGGTATTTTAGCATTAGCAAAATAAGGCTTTCACAGATAAAAAAAGGAAAACCGTTTATTGCTAGCTTCTTTCAAAACCTCTAAATGTCAAATCCATCTGGAAAAAGAGTAATAATCATCAAACGTAGCTTTTAGCTTTCCAGAGCACTTTTTTTCACTGTTAGCTTTAGCATGAGGGTTGTTTCTTCCTTTAACAGTCTAATGTGTGGTATTTTATCATTAGCAAAACAAACAAAAAACTTTCAAAGATTAAAAAAAAAAGAAACGGTTAATCGCTAGCTTCTTTCAAAAGCCTCTAAAATGTCAAAATCCATCTGGAAAAAGAGTAATAAACATCAAATGTAGCTTTTAGCTTTCCAGAGCACCTTTCAAAAGCTATTTTTTTAGTTTAACAGTGATTTTTCATTCTGTATCTTCAAATAATATGACTCTAGTCATCATTTATCTCTTTATTTCACTGTTAGCTTTAGCATGAGATTTGTTTCTTCATTTAACAGTCTAGTGTGTGCTATTTTAGCATTAGCATTAGCAAAACAAGTCTTTCAAAGATTAAAACAAGTTAAAAGTTAATTGCTAGCTTCTTTCAAAAGCCTCTAAAATGTCAACATCTATCTGTAAAAAGAGTAATATCAAACTATCTTTTAGCTACCCAGAGCACTTTATTTCATCGTTAGCTTTAGCATGATGCTTGTTTCTTCATTTAACAATGAAAAAAAAAATTTTTTAAACTTTTTTTCTCTTAATTTTGTGGCATTAGCAATGATTCTCTCCATTTCTATTTTCTTCCCAATTAGATTGCTAAAAGAAAGCTAGCTTCTCCTATTTTTGTTAGCATGCGTGTTGTTTTTCATTTTAACACAGTCTAATGTGTGGTATTTTAGCATTAGCACGAGCCAAAAGGCCTCCACAGATTACAAATGAAAACAGTTCATTGCTAGCTTCTTTCAAAAGCCTGTAAATCCAAATCTGTGGTAAAAGAGTAATAATCATATCAAACATAGCTCTGGCTCTGATTCTGCCCCGTTTCAGCTCGTTCTCAACAGCTGTCCGCGGCGAGTGGGCGAACGCTGGTTTTGTTTCCCAGAGGTTTCCCGTTTTCCACTCAAAGCGGCCCGTAATGAATGGATCTTGTATGATCAGGGAGATTAGCATGGCAGAATCTTAATTCACTTGTCGGGGGGAGTGTTGGGGTAAAGTAATTGTTTGTACACTAATCATGTACACCAGCGTGTGGGCGAGCGCTCGCGCACACTTACACTTCTGCCTCTGTCGTGTTATTAATCACGGCTTGATTTGGCCCGGTTAGCCCCAGCGAAGGGCGGCTCATGCTAGCACACGTACAGGTCTGTTGGGTGTGTGACTTCTGACACCTGAGGCCTTAGTGAGCAAAACAACGATCAGTCACCGATGAAGCCGTGCTCGACTTGGACCACACATGTGGGGCGGAGGGTATTACAGGAAATTATAGCGGTTCAAGTGTGTTTTGCTAACCTAGGAGCGTCTCTATGCAAATACAGAAAAGCAAATACTCAAATGCTTACTCAAATGCATGTGCTATTGATTGCGTAAATTTGTGTGCATATTTACTGACCTGAATAACAACCATAGACTGTAAAAAAATATGGATGTAGTGTCCGTGACGTCACCCATAGGTTTCTGAAGAGCAGTTTTCAAACCTAAAAGCGGGCTGTTGCCATCTTGGCATTACCGCACGTCACTCCCGGATAACTGGAAATGGGCAAAGAGGCGGGACGTGGGCGGAGCTGAGGTGCCTGGTTGCTGAAACCACGCCCGCCTAGCTCGACCATAGCGGCAATCCACCTGTCACTCAAGTGGCCACGCCCTTAATTGTGCAGAACTTTAAGGCTTTATATAATGTAAACGGATGAGTTATAAAAAAAAAAAAATCACCCCCATCAGTCGTCATGAAGGGCAAAATTAAACCACAGTTTGTCTCAGACTGTAAACATGTGTTCTTCTGCTGTAAAGTTGGGCATTTTAACATGAGCTCAATGAGATTCTGCTCCTTCTGGAGTCTGTCTCTAGTGGCCAGTCGATGAACTGCAGTTTAAGTCACTTCCATGTTGGCTTCAACCTCCACAAAATACCACATTTGACTGTATATTTTTATATTACCAGTTATTAATAACAATGAATTATTCCCAATTAACTGCTTTTTATTTGTTGTATAGTATTACAGTTTGCTTTGATATAATTATGTAACTGTCCTACTACAGTTGTGTAATTTGATATATATTTGTATCTTGTACATGTTGAAGGGTCAAGGGTCAAGCCAAACATCACTTGTCTCTTCATCAGACACATATCCTTCAAGAATGATTTTATGTTCAATATTAAAATAAGAATGAATGATAATCAAGTTATAACAGTGTCCTACATTTGATAAATCAGTTCTCTATATTCAAGGAGTGATTTTGAATATTGTAGTGTTTTAGTTGCTCTGTGCTTTTGAATCCAGCTCTGATGTCTGTGTCAAGATGTGCTGACAGGAAAATGTCCTTGGTGTTTGAAGTGAGAAGAGCTCAGCATGTGTTAACTGTATGTCTTCCTAAAGCGACCCCCGGGGTCATCTATGTTACAGCTATGTGACTCTTTTGGGGACTCAAAATGTAACAGAAATGTACCTCTCTGATATACTTTTCTTTCTTTATAGAATAGAATAAAGTCACTTCTGTACTAAATGTAGTATCAGCATGTTTTGCAGATTCAGCTTTGTTGATAGTTAGTTAAGATGTCCCGACCTTGATGGAAACTGTTTTTCTGGGAAACTTTGTGTGTGCGTCTCATGATTCTGTGCAGATCCAGTATTAGAGATGGTCCTTTCTGCAAACGATTCCAGACTTTGAGGTGTCTTTTCTGTGACCTCCGAGGTCATTGAGGATTAATCTGGGCCTGGGCGACACGGAGTCTACGCATTTTTAGTGATATATGCTCCTATCTGTCTACGTGTGGAAAGTTGCTTACATTGCATGTTGTTAGAACCAATCAGAATCAGTCCACATGGCAGTAATGACGTGTCTAGACCTTGAAAACCGTATAACTGTTCAGAAAATTGTATGTACGTTAGACGGAGGCGGGGAGACTGTTAGAGGGAGCGCGGCCTACAAACTCCTCTTGAAGCTGGCTTCTGCTGATGAAACTGCAAACTATTCTTCAGTAAAATTTTCTTTAATTAATCTGACTCCTGACTCCTGGTCTTCATTTTTTTACACTACTGGTCCTGGGTCCTAAGCTGTTACCCCAACAATGTAAACAATAAGGATAATTATAATAATTAATAAACTGTGGCAAGATGTGAAGGAGGAGGAGAATTTATACGTGCGTCACGTTTAGTTGATAAAACACTTCAAAACGATCAAAGGATACACCTGTGTATCCTCGCTCCTCTCCTCCTCACTCCTCTCTCCTCACCTCTTCGATCCTCGCCTCCTCACTCCTCGATTCTCGCCTCCTCACTCCTCGATTCTCGCCTCCTCACTCATCACTCCTCAATCCTCTCTCCTCGTCTCCTCAGTCCTCGCATCCTTACTCCTCAATCCTCTCTCCTCACATCTCGCTCCTCACTCTTCGCTCCTCGCCTCCTCACTCTTCGCTCCTCGCCTCCTCACATCTCGCTCCTCGCCTCCTCACATCTCAATCCTCGCCTCCTCACTCCTCAATCCTCTCTCCTCACCTCCTCACATCTCTCTCCTCACATCTCGCTCCTCGCCTCCTCACATCTCAATCCTCGCCTCCTCACTCCTCAATCCTCTCTCCTCACCTCCTCACATCTCTCTCCTCACCTCCTCACATCTCGCTCCTCGCCTCCTCACATCTCGATCCTCACCTCCTCACTCCTCACCTCCTCAGTCCTCACCTCCTCAGTCCTCGCCTCCTTACTCCTCGCCTCCTCACTCCTCACCTCCTCACTCCTCACCTCCTCAGTCCTCGCCTCCTTACTCCTCACCTCCTCAGTCCTCGCCTCCTTACTCCTCGCCTCCTCACTCCTCACTCCTCAATCCTCTCTCCTCACCTCCTCACATCTCGCTCCTCACCTCCTCACTCTTCGCCTCCTCACATCTCGATACTCACCTCCTCACTCCTCACCTCCTCAGTCCTCACCTCCTCAGTCCTCGCCTCTTTACTCCTCGCCTCCTCACTTCTCTCTCCTCACCTCCTCACATCTCGCTCCTCACATCTCGATCCTCACCTCCTCACTCCTCACCTCCTCAGTCCTCACCTCCTCAGTCCTCGCCTCCTTACTCCTCGCCTCCTCACTCCTCGCCTCCTTACTCCTCGCCTCCTCACTCCTCACCTCCTCAGTCCTCGCCTCCTTACTCCTCGCCTCCTCACTCCTCAGTCCTCGCCTCCTTACTCATCGCCTCCTCACTCCTCACCTCCTCAGTCCTCGCCTCCTTACTCCTCGCCTCCTCAGTCCTCGCCTCCTCAGTCCTCGCCTCCTTACTCCTCGCCTCCTCACTCCTCTCTCATCACCTCCTCACTCCTCAATCCTCGCCTCCTCCACTCCTCACTCCTCAATCCTTGCCTCCTCCACTACTCACTCCTCAATCTTAGCCTCCTCATTCCTTGCTTCCTCAGTCCTCGCCTCCTCAATCCTCTCTCATCACCTCCTCAATCCTCACCTCCTCACTCCTCACCTCCTCACTCCTCGATTCTCGCCTCCTCACTCCTCGATCCTCACCTCCTCACTCATCGCAGTCAAAGCAGCATTACGTCACGAAAGTGCGGACTGCCATTTGTATTGGAGTCCGAAACCATAGTGGACATTATCAAGTGCACTCATTTTATCCCACATTGCACCGCAATAACAAGTGTACAGCCAATGTACACTCAACGGCTGTATGACATGCTCGTTTTCATTCACTCCTGTATTAGTGGACTAATGTAGGGAGTAGTGAATGAGGGTTTAGGGGGCGATTTGGGATCCAGCCATTGAGAAGAACCGGGAGGTTGCCGCTTGATAACAACGTATCTGGTTTAATAGCGCATTTTATAGAAACTCTAGCGCCCCCTTGAGTACTGGAGGACGTCTGATGATGCATTTTTTCCAATGTTTTTATTTTGCTAGATTCATTATATAGTGTATATAGATTAGCAGAACACACATCCTCAGGACTCAGCAGTATTGTGTGTACCTGAGAGCCGGCTGTCCTCTCTCTCTCTCGCAGGTGTGGCGTGTCTCCTGAGCTCAGGGTGAAGCAGACAGTCGTGCGGAGCTTCATGTTGAGCGCTGGTGCTCTGACGCGAGCGCTGCAGAGCTGATGTGACAGCGGCCCGTTCACAGCCCTGATTCAGTGTGGCAGTGAAGAGACTAATTACCTCCTGCGAACAGCCCTCACAAACAGCCCTGCAGCGCTCGGATACCCTCACTCGCTCAGACCTGCTGAGAACATGCACTGGCAGCGCTTTCACACGCCATCATCGCCACTAGAGACGGTCACGCATCCTCACTAGGCCTCCATTAACTAGTCAAGATGACCTAGGTTATAAGGATTAGAATAAATTGTATACATTATAATATAAATAGAGTAAGTAAGAAATGGTGCTGGTGTTACTTCAGTAGATAATTAAGTTTGAGATGAAGTCTCGCATGCAATCAAGAACTGTGGGGTAAATTTTTTGAATAGTTTAACATCATATGTAAAAGGTTAAAAATCTATAGCATAATCCATCAGACGCATTTAGCCAGAATCTCTCTAAAACTAATAAATATACAGATTCATGACAGAGACTGAACTCACTCAGAAAAAAATGAACATTACAGGGGTTTATTATTTATTATTGCACAAAATGAAGAAAGAAAAACAATTTACACAAAGTATGAAAAACAATGTAATGTGAATTATCAACAATTCTTTTAAGCAAGATCAAGAAGAAGTGACCGACCTATCACTACTGATCATTGACTATATATACACATATATACAGATATTTCCACAGGAAAGAAGCCACATATACACTGATCAGGCATAACATTATGACCACTGACAGGTGAAGTGAATAACACTGATGATCTCTTCATCTCCTGTTAGTGGGTGGGATATATTAGGCAGCAAGTGAACATTTTGTCCTCAGAGTTGATGTGTTAGAAGCAGGAGAAATGGGCAAGCGTAAGGATTTGAGGGAGTTTGACAAGGGCCAGATTGTGACGACTAGAGGACTGGGTCAGAGCATCTCCAAAACTGCAGCTCTTGTGGGCTGTTCCCGGTCTGCAGTGGTCAGTCTCTATCAAAAGTGGAGAACCGGCCACAGGGTCATGGAGGACCAGTGGAGAACCGGCCACAGGGTCATGGAGGACCAGTGGAGAACCGGCCACAGGGTCATGGAGGACCAGTGGAGAACCGCCCACAGGGTCATGGAGGACCAGTGGAGAACCGGCCACAGGGTCATGGAGGACCAGTGGAGAACCGGCCACAGGGTCATGAAGAACCAGTGGAGAACCGGCCACAGGGTCATGAAGAACCAGTGGAGAACCGGCCACAGGGTCATGAAGGACCAGTGGAGAACCGGCCACAGGGTCATGAAGGACCAGTGGAGAACCGCCCAAAGGGTCATGGAGGACCAGTGGAGAACCGGCCACAGGGTCATGAAGAACCAGTGGAGAACCGGCCACAGGGTCATGAAGGACCAGTGGAGAACCGGCCACAGGGTCATGAAGGACCAGTGGAGAACCGGCCACAGGGTCATGGAGGACCAGTGGAGAACCGGCCACAGGGTCATGAAGGACCAGTGGAGAACCGCCCACAGGGTCATGGAGGACCAGTGGAGAACCGGCCACAGGGTCATGAAGGACCAGTGGAGAACCGCCCACAGGGTCATGGAGGACCAGTGGAGAACCGGCCACAGGGTCATGAAGAACCAGTGGAGAACCGGCCACAGGGTCATGAAGGACCAGTGGAGAACCGGCCACAGGGTCATGAAGGACCAGTGGAGAACCGGCCACAGGGTCATGGAGGACCAGTGGAGAACCGGCCACAGGGTCATGAAGGACCAGTGGAGAACCGGCCACAGGGTCATGGAGGACCAGTGGAGAACCGGCCACAGGGTCATGAAGGACCAGTGGAGAACCGGCCACAGGGTCATGGAGGACCAGTGGAGAACCGGCCACAGGGTCATGAAGGACCAGTGGAGAACCGGCCACAGGGTCATGGGCGGCCGAGGCTCATTGATGCCCGTGGCCTCGACGGGTCAGGGCTGCTTTGGCAGCAAAAGGACAACACAATATTAGGTCATAATGTTATGCCTGATTGGTGCATACACATAAAATATGAGCATGAATATTTGTTTTCTACCCGATGAGTTTTTTTTGCTGGAAAATGTAAGCTCATATAAAAAATAAAAAACATAAATATCCAGCAATATCATTAAGACAAATATCATTAAAAAATATTTTTTTAAAATTCTCAGCAAAATTCAGAGCAACAAATGAGGAATTCAACACAAAACGTTTTTCCACCGTCGGGTCGAACGGTTCTAAGAACGGAAAGAAATGGTTACGGTTATATTTCCACTTGAGCTTGTTTCACGATTACAAACCGCTATTGGCCTGTAAACCCGGCTGGTAGAATGCGTGAAGTGTCGTCACTCGGGATTGGTCAATAGTCTGTTGCCTGGCTGCCAGTTTCTCTGTAGCCGGCCATTTGAGCAAAGTAAACACAATCATCTTCCGTCATCCTCCACAGTCGATATTACATATCTCATAACACCTGTAAACTCTTGCGTCTAAAGGCCTGTTCACACCGGGACGATTTTCGCACGCGTTTATCGCCGACGTTTAACGCCTCATGACTAAACAATGGGCGCCAATGTGAGTGTGCACACCGACGTGCAAAACGGCAGGCGTAAAAGCGTAATAAATAAAAAAAACGCCTCTGGTTCGTTTTTTATTTTGACGCGGCGCGTTAAAAACTGGCCGACCAATGAGATCAGCGCTTTTGTTCACGTGCCTGGAGCTGCTGAAGTGACAGTAAAACACGACTTGGTGGCGCTCAAGCACAAAACGGTCTTGCCGAGCACGCATTGATACGACGAAGAAGTAGTAAGTAGACAAAGAAGATGAGCTGCTAATGCTGCTTGCCAGTTAGCAAAAAGTGTGTGAATGGTTTTGGCCATAGACATAATATGTCTATGGTTTTGGCAAGCACGTAAATACTGTCTCTCTTCTTCTTCTGTGGGACAAGCGAGTGTCAGAAGCATAAAAGTGCCGCAGCACCATCTTGTGTACCGGGAGCGCATCTACTGAATGTTCACGTTCACTCGGCGCATCGCCAGTGGAAATCGTTTGGGTGTGAACACTCAAGACGCGCCGAAAAACGTCACGAACAACGCTGGCGATAAGCGCGTGCGATATTCGTCCCGGTGTGTACAGGCCTTAACGACTGACGCATTTGTATTACATTCCAAAGAGCTCCGTTATCAGTTCCACAGTGGGAAATGACACCATATCTGTACCGGCTGGGCCGCAACAGTTGCACGGTTTGGCCCGATTCATTCTAAAAGAAATGCTCAAATTTTAAGATTAGAGAAGAAAAAGTATAAAGGAGAATATTTATATAGTTGTATGCGCACGGAAAAGAGTCTTATCCTTAGATCGTTTCACTGGTGAGGAACTGTGAAGGTGAAGGTTCTGAAGTAGATGGACATGAAGAGGGAGTGGAGCTATCAGAATGTAGAGCCTCTGTTTGTTCTTTATCTGAGCTTGGAGGTTTTGTAATACATTTGTACTTCTCGTGGGCTGTGAAGTGAGATAAATGGAGGTGTATCATGTTGTAATGAAATTTAAAGAACATTTTCAAGATTGATTAACATATTTCACACACAGCACCAACAGAATTCTTAACGTTTGATCATTTTAGAAAAAAATACTGATAAAACAGCAACAGGTTGACATTCACTGCACTCTTCTTCATTGTACTGCCACACACAGAAATGCATGTGAAAACATCTGCACTTATGATGGGAATTATATACAACAGCTCATCAGTACTTACCAGCTTTGAGTATCTTCCTGTGTTTCCGATGTACACACAGTCCAATCAGTAAAACAACTGGGATAATGGGCAGGAAAACCACCAGATACATGTTATATGAAGCATCTGATCTTGGTTCTAGAACACACAGAAAAACATATACACAATACACAATGAATAATATGACAGAAAAAACTAAACAACAACAAAACAAAAACAAACCTATAAACAGTAATAGGAAATTAAAGCCATTCTCATTGTCAGGCCCGTAAAAAAGTCAAATGTACATGTAGAAAAATTAACCAGGTTTCTTACCGTTACTCTCAATCTCATTCACAGTCAGAATCTTCTGGATGGTCTCAGTCAAACTCTGGTGCTCCACCTCACAAGTGTACTGGCTCTTCTTCCATTTGTCTGGAAGAACATAGAGGGTAAGTGTCCTCTGGAAGGTCCCGTCCTCATTTGGAAGTGTCTCTCCAGTCTCCACAAATTTACTAGAACTGTTTATATCTCGTCCATTCGTCCGCCACAAGATGGTTATGTTTCTGAAGAGAAAACCTGTGACATGACACTTCACATTATCGTCTGGGTTCTTCTGCAGCAGATACACCTTAAGAGGATCTAAAGGTAAATAAAGAGAACAGGGAACAAAACTGAGAACAGAGAAATAAACACATGCACTTTCTATTTATCACAGTCTATAGTTTAATGTTAACCTGCTTAGATTTATCAAGCTCTCTGTTTAAACTGGGATCTACACATGTAAGAAAGGAATAATCAACTGGTAACTCTGATACTATACTGTACCTGTTTTCTTAAAAGCAGCTTTAGAGGAATGTAAGAGCTCCCTCAGCCAGTAAACACAATCCTGTTCAAAGTATTCTTGTAAGGTTTTAAATTGTACTTTATCATTATTCCACATCTCCACTGTTTGCATTGCCTGTGATACAGCTGTGATGTATCTGATTCTGTGCTCCGTCAGGTCCAGTGAGATGAAGTCCTCTCCATCATAAGCATACTCATCAAACCCATGTGATTTTCCAGTCTCATCATCATAATCACATCCATACCTCCTCTGAAACGTGTGGACACCTAAAAGAGAGAGTGGGATACTCTATATTACATGGAATTTTTTTATGGGGTTTGAAAGTGGTAGTTGTGTAGACTGTCAACAGAGGCACAGAAATCTCTCAGATTTAATCAAATATATTGTGTTACAAAGATGAACGAAAGTCTAACTGGTTTGTAACGACATGAGGGTCAGTAATTATTGACAGAATTTTCATTATTGGGTGAACCAACTGTAAGATTACAAATGTATACATTGTTATATCTAGGTTCCAATGTAATAGAATATAACTGAAAACATTATCTATATTTGTGTTTTAGCTCCTTTGTGGACAGACAGTGATTTCAAATCACAGTTAGGAGTGCAGATGAATTTAATTGTCAAAGAGAAAGTTAGACAAAAACTAACTCAGAAATATGAGATCCATCCAGACAAGAATTGGTCGATTGATGAATGTAAAAAAGTTTTAGGAGCATGTATTCGCAAGAACAATGTGAAAGGCATTATTTGTTGTCACAGAGAATTTGGTTTAGCACTAGCTAGACAACAGTCTCAGCAGATCTCAGAGCTAGAGAAACAGAACAAAGAACTCTGTGCTAGAGTAGCTTCTTTGACTAAGAAATTGAACCTCAACAAAGCTGTAGAGAAAACTGATGTGAATGAAGTTAGTCAGACTGATAACGCTTATCCTGACTTGCAAGCTTTCTTTGAAACAGATGTAGCCATTCAATCAGTATCTGATGTGCCTGTTGATTCAGTGAAATTTAGCGTCACAGCCCCGAACATTGTTTTACAGCGTGCACCAGTCACGAACCCATCCTCATGTACGTCTGCAATAACTGAAGTTTTGTTAGAGGATGAAATGACTCATGATTGTGTTACGCTTACATATGCAACTTCGAATTAAATAGCAGAAACTCCCATTGAGAATGCAGAATTGGAGTTGTTTGTTGATGGTTCAGCTCAAGTGATTGAAGGTAACATTACAGCAGCTGCAGTGTTGTGTCAGGGAAGGAAAACCTGGACTCATGTGTCACACTGTAAAGTTGTTCCCCCACCAACAGGGATAGGGTAGGACACGGACCAGTGAGGAGCCCAGGAAAGAACTGAATGCAATAAGCATTCGGGGGCCAAACCTGCGAAGATTCCCTTGTAGACATCCCCATCGACTAGTCCATCCTTACCTCACTGTTTCTTTAGGTGTCACAGGAATTAAGAAATAGGGAAAGAAGGAACAACAATAGCAGACTCCGATTGAACAGATGAGACAATCCTGATGTTTGCTGTCTTTTAGAACAAATACTGCTCTGTTGTCTTTTGTTTTCGTTCTTAATCTGTGCAGATACCACTTGAAGGCTGTCCCCAGATTCATACGCACTGATCCTCACCTGCGTATGAAGCCACAACCTCTGAAGGACAACTAGACCCACTAATGAGTCAACTGTCAAGAAGAAGAAAAGAAGAAAAAAAAATACACAACGCAGAGAATGATCTACGGGAACTTCAGTCTTCCATCAACATGATCAAGATTGACTTGCTACTACTCATCATGGACATCGCACAAAGTGTAGACTCCAGAAACAACATATTCTTAGAGCTGATGAATATGTCAAGAAACACCTTGTTTGCTGGAAAGAACGTTTGCATGCCACACCTGCCTTCAGTAGGAGCAGGAATCCCATGGGTGGCACATGATGGGAGGAACGTCTGTATATAACATCCTGCTCAGCCAATTCAATGGCAGGTGCACCCTGGTTGCTCTCCTACCACCAACAAAGAAGATGGCTGCATTCAAGGACTCACTTATGCACAAACATGGTGGTCAAGGACTCTTGAACAAAATCCAACAAGACATTCTTGATCTTTCAGCAAAATTACATCAGATGACTGAAGATAATTCTTCATGGTTCAGAAACCTGTTAGGTCAACAAAGAACTCACAAGGACTGTTCCAACCACAAAAGAATATTGCCCGAAATGAACTACACGTGGCATGTTGTTTCTGTGGCAGCATGTCATTCGTCACTACAGACAATCAACACAGAGCAAGTGAAATGTGCCTGTAACTTTTTACAAGTTACATGACTAGAAGATGGGGCTTATGTTAACAAACATAAACTACAGAATGGACTGATGAAGGTTTAAATTTGTATTATGTGAGTTATTAGAACTCCCAAAGGGGGGAATGTAAAATTACAAATGTATACATTGTTATATCTAGGTTCCAATGTGATAGAATATAACTGAAAACATTATCTATATTTGTGTTTTACATTTTGAAGTAAACTTGAGGGAAATTTCGTCAGGCTGTGTAAGTGGTTGAGACATTAAGTCTTTTGTCTTTATGCACTTCCGGACTATTTACCATGACAAGTTTAGAGCAATACTGCCTGAGTGATTGGATTATCATCTATGTGTTTGAATAGTTATGCTGATTAGGAGTAGGTGATACTCTGTCTGGGCAGGTTTTCCCAAAACCTGTATATTTAATTAGCATGCTTTGTTCAACCTCAATGTAAATCCCTCCCCCTTTGGAATGTATATAACCTATCAGGTGTCCTGTTAAATTAGACTGTTTTTGGACGACCTGTAGCACAGAGAGTTCTCATTAAAAGAATCACTTCTGTCTTGATCCGACGTCTCCTGGTCTCTTCTTCAAGAAACAACAGAAGTTCACAACACAACACTTTAAAGCGTTATAATCCATGAACCAAGCCCATCTGCTACAAGGTGAATCACAACACTACAAGTTTTGATTTTAAGCAAATAAGTGTTTGAAAATCAGACAAAAACACACAGGCACAAGACTGTGAATATAAGCTTAAGTGAGGGAAGGAACTATGCATCGCAAACAGCATAATCAAATTAAAATGATGGAGAAACGTAAATCTACCCATTTAAAAATGTTGATTATATACAGTATATGTACACCGATCAGGCATAACATTATCCTAATATTGTTTTGGTCCCCCCTTTTGCTGCCAAATCAGCCCTGACCCGTCGAGGCATGGACTCCACTAGACCCCTGAAGGTGTGCTGTGGTATCTGGCACCAAGATGTTAGCAGTAGATCCTTTAAGTCCTGTAAGTTGCGAGGTGGGGCCTCCATGGAATCGGACTTGATTGTTCAGCAAATCCCACAGATGCTCGATTGGATTGAGATCTGGAGAATTTGGAGGCCGAGTCAAAGCCTCAAACTCGTTGTTGTGCTCCTCAAACCATTCCTGAAGCATTTGTGCTTTGTGGTGGCGCATTATCTGCTGAAAGAGCCACAGCCACCAGGGAATACCGTTTCCATGAAAGGCTGGACATGGGCTCAACAATGCTTAGGTAGGTGGTGTGTGTCAAAGTAACATCCACATGGATGGAGCAGGACCAAAGGTTATCCAGCAGAACATTGGCCAAAGCATCACTGCCAATCAATGAGCCTCGGCCGCCCGTGACCCTGTGGCCGGTTCTCCACTTTTGATAGAGACTGACCACTGCAGCTTTGCAGTTTATTGCAAAATATTCATATACATATTCAAATTAGGGCTGTTTAACGAAAGTTTGTATTTACATAATATATCTGTGTGTGCTGTGTATATTTAAGAAAAAAATATTTATTTATACATAAAATATTTATAAATAATGTAAAGGATATAAATATATATACACAGTATACACATGCAACTATTTCTTAAATATAAACATGTATGTGCATACATTGTTACTAACAATGGTTATTATCGAGGAATAACTGACCTGGGATAAGGTGACTGACTTATCAGAATCGAGCATTTGGGAGAGCCATGTAATAATTGTAACTCACCATCTGACTGACTGAATCGCTGCATTAGATCATCAATGTTGTTTTTGTAGATCTGCTGTTGTTTTTCTGTAATCTTAATGTATTCTTTCCACAGTCCTTTAGATGCAAACTCCTTCATCCAGTCCTGTTTGGGAATCAGCTTCATTGTGTCACTGTCATAATAATCAATCTGTTGTCCATCCAGTGAAGTTACAGCAACAAACTCTGGGGTTTCTGCAGCCGTCTTTCCATGTATTCCAGTGTATGTGGTGATGAAGCTGTGTAACTCTGAAAAATATTGAACACAAATTCAAAAACACAACAATCAATCACAGGAGGTTGATCAATTACCATTACAATTATCTCACAAATATTTGCTAACTAATTGTGTTGCAATAGCTTACATACAGCACAAGAAAGCTTGATTTCAAATTGAATTAAAAAAGATGAGTAAACAGTAATAACATAAGAACAAATAAACAAATGACTAACAATAGCACAAATAAATACAATAGAATAAAGATACAAATGAAATGGACTGCTTTATTTTTTCAGGTAGGTCTTACAGTATTCAGAAACTGAATTTTAAAAAACTGAATAAAAAAAACAAACAAAGTAATCAAATTTAAAATAACATTGGATAATCTTCATTATAAAAAATTTAATACTGATGAATCCATAAGAGTTACAAAAGTTAATCAGTCAAGAGCAGTAAGTGATTGTTTGTCTTTTTGTAGTTTGAATAATAAATAACTGCTGTCCCTGTAGATACTCGATACTCGTATCGTTTCAGATATTTCAGTATCGATACATTTCGAAATATCGATATTTTTGACAACACTACCCCATTGTAGGAAATAATAATATGGAAGTCAATGACTACCATCAGCTGTCTGATATTCAACTGTCTTTGTTCAACAGAAGAAATTAAAACAGGTTTGGAACAACATTAGATGAGTAAATAATGACATTATTTTAGAGGTGAACTGTCCCTTTAAGGACAGTGTGTTCACTAGGCTGCGCTGCTGTCAATTTAAGACGTCTACACATCTAATATTTCAGACACACGCTGATTTTACTTTCACTTTAGACATAACCGACTGTGTTTATGTTAACCTTGTGTGTATTTGACAGTATTAGCGCAGTAAGACGACTACTTAGTTCAGTAATCACGTGTTTGACAGGCGTTTAGTGCGCGCGCTCAGAAAAGCGCATGTTAAAGGGGTGATAAATTGAGAAATGTACTTTTCCTTGAGCTTTTGATATATAAAAGGTCATGGTAATATAAGAATATCCTGTAAGTTTCAGAGCTGAAAATGTCCTTGTTAGTCAAAGAAAAGCTTTTATTGACACCAGGCCCAGAAAACGATCGATCTCAGAATGTGCGAAATGTTTAACCGGCAAGACTTTAAGACGCATGCAAATAATGAACTTTCGTGATTGTGAATTACTATAGTGTTCCGTGAGTATAACTCTACCACTAACCTCAGTAGGCTATATTGGGATGGAGGCAAATTATAGAATGTGTAGAAAAATAATTCATTAAATGCAAAACTGCAATTCACAAGCGCGTATTGAACCGTGAATGCCGTACCGAACAGTTCAATATTATATTGAGTGTGTATATTGTTATATGTGTGTGTGGCGTGCCGTGTGTGTACATCTTCAGTGGAAGTATCAGGACCAAAACATGTTTGTCTAATCATTGCATTTGGTCACATCTTTGCAGACTCCACTCCACTTTCAGGTCATAATGTTCAGGAACATTTTTGTTTAAAATAAATTTTAACCACTTAAAGTTCGAACAAATGAGTTTTGGAAACGGGATGGACAAAACAGTGTCTCTTTGACATAGTGATAACACGGACACGGGGGGGGGGGGGGGGGTATGTGGAATATTGCAGTATTTATTTTTGTGATTCTATTTTTATTGAACATTTTGTGTATATAACTATTTACAACAAAGGAATATTGCAGTATTTATTGTAAATGATTTATTTATCTGTGAACATATTTTTTTAATTATTATTCATGTGCCTTGTAGCCTAATCTTTAATTGCCTTACATTTGTTCTTGTTGCAGAAGCCATTTTACTCAGATATACACCACAGTGCAGCCTCCCTTTCATGCTGATTTCAAATCAATAAGTTTGCACAGATAACAATCTTTCACAGAACTGTGGCACACAGACACACTTGCACAGGAAGCATATTCTTTCATTTACATTAAAATGTGCATAACTTCAGTCGTTCATTTTTATTTTTTATATTGATTATTACATTGTTAGCTAATCTGCATGCTTTGTATATGTACTTTTCTGAAATACATAACGTGGACAAATCACTTTAAATTGTAATGTAGGCACATGCTTTTTCTGTGAAGCTGCTTTGAAATGACATTGTGAAAAACGCTACAAATAAATATGAATTTAATTTCTCAGTTTGCTTTTTAAATAGACCTGCCTGACTGAGACAAATACATCATTTGAAAATACTTCAGTGCAGCTTCAACAAACTAAATCCTGCTTTTCAGCCAACGACAGAAACGGCAAGAACTAAATCTGTTCAATAGTTTAATTAGCCTGGATATTATAAAGTATGTTTGAGAAGAAATTACATATCCTTTTCTGTCTGTTGAACACACGGAAGTAGCCGATCGAAGGCCTTGTTGACAGAGAATTCGTCGTTTAAACAACGTTAAATGAATCTCACCTGAGGAAACCAAAGGTATGAAGATGAAGAAAAATATGAACTTCATTGCAGATTAAATTCCATTAATTTTACACACAATTCTTTATGTGTAGTCACCGAAGAGCGCTGTAAAACTCTTTCGCTTTTACTAAACCTTAATCAAGACAGAACAGGTTACAGGACTGACGTCACTGCAGCTCTAGACGTAAACCGTCTCGAGACGGAAGTTTAGGGAGGGTCGCTGTAACCTGTTTTTCCTTTCGATTCAGATGTGATGTGGCTAAAGAGTTTTACAGTGCTCTTCGATGACTACACATAAAAAACTGTGGGTCAGACACAAGGATTTTCATCTGCAATGAAGTTCATCATTTTCTTCATCTTCATACCTTTGGTTTCCTCAGGTGAGATTCATTTCGTAACGTCCTTTAAACGATGAACTCTCTGTCAGCGAGGACTTCGGCTACTTCCGTGTGTTCAACAGACTCAAAATCATGAATTTGTCATATATATATATATATATATATATATATATATATATATATATATATATATATATATATATATATATATATATATATATATATATATATATAACTTCTTACTTTATATAAAAAATACTTGTAACAATTTAGAATAATGGTCATTAGTTAACTACATTAGTTAACATTAACTAATAATGAACTGCACTTATAAAGCGTTTATTAATCTTTGTTAATGTTAATTTCAACATTCACTAATGCATTATTCAAATCTTGTTAACATTAATGCACTGTGAACTAACATGATCAAACCATGAACAGCTGTATTTATATTAACTAACGTAACATGAACAAATACAGTAACAAATGTACTGCTCATGGTTAGTTCATGTTAGTTAATACATTAACTAATGCTAACTAATGACCGTTATTCTAAAGTGTTACCAAAGTAATTTTTAGTGTCTCAAATTCAATTCATATTCATTGGGATAGTTATATTTTACAGTAATTTGGTTTATGACACTGTGTTTAATCGTGTTTGACAGTCTGTTGTTTCTTCAATATTTTCCAGAGTTACACAGATTTGTTTCCACATACACTGGAATAAATTACCAGACATTTTCAGAAACCCCAGAGTTTGTTGCTGTAACTTCACTGGATGGACATCAGATTGATTATTATGACAGTATCACAATGAAGCTGATTCCCAAACAGGACTGGATGGAGGAGTTTGTATATAAAGACACGTGGAAAGAAGACACTGAGATCAGAAAACATGTACAGCAGGTCTACAAAAACAACATTCCTGTTCTAATGCAGCGATTCAGTCACTCACATGGTGAGTTAAACAGCTTTATGGTGCATTTTTAAAGGGATCTTTGTTTGCTTTTCCACTTTTTTAAATGTAGTTAGTGTGTAGTGTTGCTGTTTGAACATAAAAAAGATCTGCAAGGTTACAAAACTCAAAGTCCACTCCAAAGGGCGATATTTTATTTAAAGGGGACATAATACACACAGTTTCTGCCAGTCTCGGGTTAAATGTGCTCTAAGCAATGTCACACGTTTTGTTTTGGCCAACATTTTTTTTGTCACATACAGCAAACATTTCCTATACAGCAGCTATCCGCTAACTGCCTGTCCTCTGAACACACTGTAAAAAAATGTGGTCTCTGTAGTCTGCCTAAGCTCCACAAACTGCAACAAAAACAAACTGGTGCAGGCTGCACCACGCAGCACAACAAACAGTGCTCCAGCCAATAGCCGACAAGAATGATTTGGGGGGGGAAATCATATAGTATTAATACATTTTCCCACCATTTAATTGACGTGTGACAACACCAGTAATACCGGTATCACCGGCAGGGGCTTTTAAATCGCTAATTCTAAACCGAAAGTAAAAATGCGCACGGTCACTCGGGCATTCATAATGGTGCAGAGCAAAGCGAGTGTTTTTAATTAATTCCTATGAAAGTTAAGCTTCCATAGGCACGAAATGAAAACGCGGCAATGGACACGGACCGTGAATGACAGTGTGGCCTGGCCGTAAATGCGTGCACCTGTGCAGCCGTGAATGAATGACAGTGCGGCCATGGGCATTTTACTTTCGATTTAGAATTAGCGTCGATTCGGGGGCGGGTTGCTTGAATGGTGGGTTCATTATTCAATTTTACATTTTGCTTTGAAACCAAATCTTCCGCGATCATCTCGTCTGTCAGCTCCTCACTCTCTGATGAATGAAATCTGACTCCTGCTGCGTTTGTGCTGCGACTCTCGTTCGGCTCACGCTTCATTAAGCAGACATGTTCAGTTTTTAATTGTAGTGTCTGTTCTCTAACTGAACTAAATGATTTTATTATTATAAAAATCTAAACGACGGTGGGCTGTGCAACGGTGGGTGTTTCACCTTAACACCGGTTCGCAACACCGACTTTCACAGCAAGCCTAGACTACATGCATTTGTTCTGGATCTTATGAAGTCACAATGTTACTCACAATGTTGAATAATCCCCGCAAACAGAATACGCAAAAAAAAAGTGGATGAGGCCTGGTTGAGGTGCGCTAGAAAAGACACTTTGTCAAAGAGACGCTGTTTTGTCCGTCCCTTTTCCAAAACTCATTTGTTCGAACTTAGAGTGGGTCAAACAAAAATGTTCCTGAACATTATAACCCGAATGTTTATCAATGCCCATCGCATTTTACGGAGACCAACTTGTTTTCTGTAGCTTTTGTAAGAGTTCACCGCTCTTTAGGAAAATTAACCATGGTTTTGTGATCAATTGCTGTTTGTATTACCTTAGTTGTCCAACAAAGATCGCGATTAAATGGTGGATAACGTCATATCTATAATGTATAAGGATACAAAAAAACATTCCATGCTTGTAAAGTCTGTGCTTTAAATCCGTTCTGCACAATCCTCTTGTTTGTTAACATTCTTAAAGGGTTAGTTCACCCAAAAATGAAAATTGTGTCATTAATTACTTACCCTCATGTCGTTCGACACCCGTCAGACCTCCGTTCATCTTCAGACACAAATGAAGATATTTTAGTGTAAATCTGATGGCTCTGAAAGGCCTCCATTGGCTCAACTTTACACTCTCAAGACCCTTAAAAGGTACTAAAGACGTCGTTACAAAGTCCATCTCACTACAGTGGTTCTAAAATAACTTTATGAATCGGCGACAATAGTTTTTGTGCGCAAAAAAACCCCTAAATAACGACTTGCATAGTGATGACGATTTCAAAACATGGCCTCATGAAGCTTCGAAGCGTTATGAATCAGTGAGTCGAATCAGCGGTTTGAATCGACAAATTTCAGCAGTTTGGCAGTTTGACACACGATCCGAATCATCATTCGGCTCACTGATTCATAACGCTTCGAAGCTTCACTTCGAAGCTTTATTTTTTCTTTCTCACCCCCTTGTCTTCAGGTGTTCACACGTTTCAGAGGAGGTATGGATGTGTTTGGGATGATGAGACTGAAGAGTCACATGGGTTTGATCAGTACACTTATGATGGAGAGGACTTCATCTCACTGGGTGTGAAGGAGCGCAGATACACTGCACATGTACCACAGGCAATGCAAACAGTGGAGAAGTGGAATAACGATCAAGAACAGCTTAAAATTCTGAAACGATACTACGAACATGAGTGCGTTTACTGGCTGACATATTTCTTGGAAATAAGGAAAGCAGGTTTCAAGAGAAGAGGTACCTTGTCTTTGAGAACTTTACCTTGTTCAATAAGTAGATCATGTTTATTATATTGAGTCTAGGGGTGTTCCCAACTAAGGATTTACATAGTCCAGTCAGAATTGAGTGATCAATAAAAACAATAAAAATAAAGAAATTATTAAAATAACAAAAGCATAGCCAGATTTGTCAACTTTGTCTTTTTAACTGCAGAGACAACAATAAACGCTAAACTGGAGTGGCAGTCTTTTTAGCTAAACATGTCCATATTATTAGCATGCATAATTTTGCGTGTCAAAAACAGCATTACAACCGGCTGAAATGTTTTGAAATCACTTGTACCCTAAACAAATCCGTTTGGGTCTTTTCAAATTGTGTGCGAGGAAAACCGCTAGTTCTGTGTGAAATCAGACATTATCCCTTTTCACACAGCAATCCCGGGAAGATACCAGAATGACTTTACCGGTAAATACACAAATATGCTGTTCACACAAGCAACAGCATTCTGGCTTTTTACCGTTAAGAGACCATTCACACATCACCAAAATACCGATAAATTCTGTGATGTCAGTCATTTTTAAACGCCGCGCCTCTGTCTTTAGCTTTAGTTCCACTATCTGTTCAATTTGACAACATATTAGACATCTGAGTGAAAGGCACAAGGGGGCAATCAAACAGCTCTTAAAAACACGAGACACTTATAATAGTATCCAACCGCAGAGCGCAGCGCTGATGAATGGAAAAGAAGGCTGGGTCTCCAGCGTGACATGTTGAAAAAGCGTGTGTGATCTTCACCTGATGTGCGAGCTACTGTCTGTATGAGTGTTGGTGTGTCACAATGCATCAGCGCAGTATTTCAGTACAATGATACACATCCGATGGTCTAAAATCGCTTTATTGTCCAAACTGGCAAGCATTAAAACACTCCTTTTGAACGAATCTTTAAAATGACTCGAGAGCAATGAGTTGTCTCAGAGAGCGATTCGTTCATTTTGTGTTGACCGCGCATGTGCAACATTCCATGTTCTGTACAGGAAACAGAAATGATTAGTTCGGTTCGAATCATTCGTTCATCAAGTCCCAGCCCCGTTAGGTAAGGCTATGCAGTCACCGGAAACAGAAAAGATTAGTTAATCTCTTGAGTTTTCTCATTCGAGTCGTTCGTTCAAGTCCCCATAGGCTGAATGCAGAAACAGTTCATCTCTCGAGTCTCGAGTCACATGACAGCCGTGTTGCTTGGGTACAGAAATTAGTTAATTCACAACCTTCCTTAAAAACAAGTGCATAGTTTTTTGTTGTTGTTTATTTCAGCTTTTTAGCTAGTAAAATAATTTATTTTCCTATGAAGCCTGGACAGATGGGTTGGTCAGAACAGATAGGCATAACAAAAGTTTATTGCACATCTTCTGATGATTTTTGACTGAACATGCAGTCAATAATACGACTGTAATGTTGTATATGTTGCGAGACACTGAACCGGGAAGCAGTCACGTGAAAAAAGAACGAACGACTTGAACGAGAAGACTCGAAAGATGAACTAATCATTTCTGTTTCTGCATTAAGCCTATGGGGACTTGAACGAACGACTCGAACGAGAAGACTCGAAAGATGAACTAATCTTTTCTGTTTCCGGTGACTTGTCTATGGGGCTGGGACTTGATGAAGGAATGACCCGAGACTCGAGAGATGAACTAACGTTAATCTTTTCTGTTTCCGGACGCATGTATTACATACACTCACCTAAAGGATTATTAGGAACACCTGTTCAATTTCTCATTAATGCAATTATCTAATCAACCAATCACATGGCAGTTGCTTCAATGCATTTAGGGGTGTGGTCCTGGTCAAGACAATCTCCTGAACTCCAAACTGAATGTCAGAATGGGAAAGAAAGGAGATTTAAGCAATTTTGAGCGTGCCATGGTTGTTGGTGCCAGACGGGCCGGTCTGAGTATTTCACAATCTGCTCAGTTACTGGGATTTTCATGCACAACCATTTCTAGGGTTTACAAAGAATGGTGTGAAAAGGGAAAAACATCCAGTATGCGGCAGTCCTGTGGGAGAAAATGCCTTGTTGATACTAGAGGTCAGAGGAGAATGGGCCGACTGATTCAAGCTGATAGAAGAGCAACTTTGACTGAAATAACCAATCGTTACAACCGAGGTATGCAGCAAAGCATTTGTGAAGCCACAACACACACAACCTTGAGGCGGATGGGCTACAACAGCAGAAGACCCCACCGGGTACCACTCATCTCCACTACAAATAGGAAAAAGAGGCTACAATTTGCTTGAGCTCACCAAAATTGGACGGTTAAAGACTGGAAAAATGTTGCCTGGTCTGATGAGTCTGGATTTCTGTTGAGACATTCAGATGGTAGAGTCAGAATTTGGCGTCAACAGAATGAGAACATGGACCCATCATGCCTTGTTCCCACTGTGCAGGCTGGTGGTGGTGGTGTAATGGTGTGGGGGATGTTTTCTTGGCACACTTTAGGCCCCTTAGTGCCAATTGGGCATCGTTTAAATGCCATGGCCTACCTGAGCATTGTTTCTGACCATGTCCATCCCTTTATGAGCACCATGTCCCCATCCTCTGATGGCTACTTCCAGCAGGATAATGCACCATGTCACAAAGCTCCAATCATTTCAAATTGGTTTCTTGAACATGACAATGAGTTCACTGGACTAAAATGGCCCGATCTCAACCCAATAGAGCATCTTTGGGATGTGGTGGAACGGGAGCTTCGTGCCCTGGATGTGCATCCCACAAATCTCCATCAACTGCAAGATGCTCTCCTATCAATATGGGCCAACATTTCTAAAGAATGCTTTCAGCACCTTGTTGAATCAATGCCACGTAGAATTAAGGCAGTTCTGAAGGCAAAAGGGCGTCAACCAAAGTATTAGTATGTGTTCCTAATAATCCTTTAGGTGAGTGTATATGAGGCTGTCACGGTGACAAAAGAAAGAACGATTTGGATCGGGAGGTGAGGTGAACGAACAGACTGCATACATAGCCTGAAGCAAGCTCTAGCAATTCATTAATCGTTTCTTTCTCAAAATTTGGCCATGGCTGCATTAGCTTATAGTTTATTTTTTATTTCTAAAGTACTAAATGTGTTGAAAAATGTAACATGTAACATTTTAATTAGATTCTGCTGAAATGAGCGACTTGGAAAAATGTGACTTGGAAAAAAGATTTGTTCATTTTGCTAAACGAGATACAAAGATCCGAGTCAGTAAAATGATCCAAACTTCCGACTACTACACTGTAGTATTTTTTTAAAGGGGGGGGGGAACACTCAGTTTCAGTCAGTCTCATGTCAATCTTGAGTACCTATAGAGTAGCATTGCATCCTGCATATCTCCGAAAAGTCTTTATTTTTATTATAATTATAGAAGAAAGATGCGCTGTTCCGAGTCTTTCCGAAAAAAGCCGTGCGGCTGGGGGCGTATCGTGTGGGTGGAGCTAAAGAATGTCGAGCGCGCGCCGCTGTTACTGTGATGAGTGCGTCTGAAAGCTGCGTCATCCCTAAAAGCGGGGAAAAACTTTATTCAACATAAAAAATGGCTTTTAATCAGATACAGCCATACATCTATGATCCGGAATCAGACCCAGAGGCTGAAGTTGAACAGGAGCAGCAGCAAAAACGACTAGAGCAGGACGTCGACTATGTGGTATAAGTTACACTAACTATATAATGTTTAGCGGCTTGTGTTATTTAGAACACCATGTCAAGCGCGAGTGTTACAGTGTGTGTGTGTGTGTGTGTGTGTGTGTGTGTGTGTGTGTGTGTGTGTGTGTGTGTGTGTGTGTTTACGCGTGGTTTGTGTAGACATGATTTGTAGTAAGCGGACTGGTTTTGCGCGTCAGGCTAGTGTTTACATAGAAAGACATGGAATAGTAGCGCATTTGAATGAAGAAGCGCGCTTATTTAGTTCAACATATCTCCCCACTCTTTGTGTATTGTTGTTTGGAGTGCTTTTACAATACACAAACATACACATATAGTGGCCAGCTAAACAAATGTACACACACTATACATCGCATGCTTCATTGATCATGTTTGGGCTACTTGATGGGCATAGGCAAAAACAGACATTTGAAGCAGTCAAACCTGCGGTTCCAACGTTGGGACCTTTATCGTTGGGACCGCTCCATCCTTCAGTATTAGGCGATCTGAAAATCCGTCGTCGAACTGGGCCTTGTTTATAAAACAATCGGCACCGAAATGCAGGGAACAGACATAAATATTTGCGCAACTCAGTTGCTGATCTGGAAAAGCAAATTCCATCTGTACGAGCCAGCGCTTTGATGGGCGTAGCCTATTGCTTTCACGCGCTCTCTCTCTCTCTCTCTCTCTCTCTCTCTCTCTCGCTCTCTCTCTCTCGCTCTCTCTCTCTCGCTCGCTCGCGCTCTTCCGGTAGAATTGTCCGTACGGCCCATACAAGGAAATTCCGCCCTGTTGACGTCAAGCGGACCCATGATCGAAAAAAACTTTCCGAAACTTATGACTAACAGGAAGTACTAATTTTGGCAAAGAAATACTCCCATCAAACGTCCACCTTAGCTTTTGAAACGGTGTCCATGTTTAGCATGGGAATCCAAGTCTTTAACAGTGCAAAAAGATCAGTATGCATGAAACAGCGTTTCACCCCCCCTTTAAGGGGAGAGTATTACCAGGATTAAAAACCAAAATATCCAACATGGGAAAATTACGTTGGTTAGAGGTTCTGTATTTCGGTTTTGATTATTTTTCAATTAATCGTCAGCCTTACAAAGCACCATGGCCTCTGCCCCCTTCCAGGAGCCCCTTTGGATTGTGGGCAATGGCTCAGCACTTCTACCCCATATAACTCCTTCGGGGTATGTTGTGGCCTCCGTAGTGTTCATTCTCACTAGGAAGGCACACTTTCCCAGTGTTATAGACTTCTCTGTGAGAAGTCCATCACTGCTGTTCTGCATGACCCAATCAGTGACTATACGACACTACGGAGGACACAACATACCCCAACGGAGTTATGTGGGGTAGAAGTGCTGAGCCTTTGCCCACAGTGCAAAGGGGGCTCCTGGCCTACTGAAACGGGGGCTCTTCCAAGGGAAAGACACAGGCTTCTGTTTAGAAGTGACCGTGGAAAAATATTTGGGATCCCCGCAGGGTCACTCATACATACCCAGCCTAATACCGGTTCTCAGTGATTCAGCGGGAATAGGCCTGATGCCAGATGGTCCACTACGTCCGGCACTGAGGGTGATGGAGGACTCGACAGGATTTTAGTTCAGTTTTAGTTATTTATTTATTTACAGACATTAGCCTAATTACAATGCTTTAACATTAAACCTATTTCAGGTAGTTTCTGAGAAACATTTAATTCTATACTCTAAGGAATATTGATATTTAATTTGATTTTAGCTGTATTTCAATCAACTTTTTTTGTTAATGATATGATATTATTGTATTTTCAAATGTTTTTTTGTTGTTGTTTGTTTTTATTTTTAAGAACCTACAAAAGAATACATGCTGGTGTTAGTGATGGGAGTCCTGGTTATTTGTGCTTTTGTACTAATTAAGCTAGTAAGTATATGTTTACATTTTGTCACAGTTATGTTTAGTTTTTATGGACATTCAGTTTGTTTTCATTAGTCACGTCTTCCATTGTTCGATTTTTCCAGCCACTTCTTTGTTACCATGGTCACGTCATTATGAGTTTGTTTGGTTCAGCTGTTTTTAATTATCACCTTTAGCTGCACTACTTAAGTTCCTGCTTTTCTAATGTTCATTGTCTAGTCTCGTACATGTTGTGTTTGCGTTGTCTATCTTTATTGAGTAGGGGAGAGCGGGGCACAACCTGACGCTTTTTGACTTTCTCAGTTTGCGTAAATCCAATTGGCGTTCAGTGTATTTATTTTTGTACAACATTAATTGCACACATGTCTAGTACAATTATGTGGTTTTGTTTGATTAATACTTTTTTCTTTATTTACCCCGAAAGAATGGAAGTCAAATGTGACAACATGCCCCATAGGTGGGGTACATTGTAACATGACCAAATAACAGCCTAAAATGTTACCTGATATAATAAAAAAAAATATACAAGACAAACTAAAATATTTTGTCAACAAAATACAATTATTAACTTTTTAAAATAAAATAATGGCATTTTTGAATCATTAAAAAATATAAGCATTTTTGAGTTTGACAACAAACATCGCTAAATACAGCTATACAGCACAGTTCAAAACATAATAATAATTCATTATTTCTGAACATTAACTCTCAGTCATTATTCACCCTTTTCTCATGGTTTCTCAAAAGAATTCATAAAAGTATAGAATATAATGGCGTATTTCTAATAGGGGCTCATCTGCACAACTGGGATGTAAACTGCGGCTCGTGTCTCCTACTGTTAGATCAGCATTAAAGAACCATCTCAACTGTTAAATAACAGATATAAGATTAAAATAACGGATTTGTCTTATTTTAAATAAACACAAAAAACAGAGATGAAAACTAAACTTAAGTAAGAAATGTAAGTAAGAATACTTTTGCTATGGTTAAATACATGTTCAAAAATATCTTCCAGAAATTTTTTAATTTTGGCGCAATTTTTTCTCTAAATATTGTTGATATGGCAACTAGTAAATACACTAAGTTTCGTCATCCTGGCATGTGTGGATAGGGTTATAACATGAACGTTACAACCAACCCCGTGTTAGGTTGTGCCCCGCGCTCCCCTAGTACTTTGTGGAATATTATTAATTTACATTGGAATCTTTCATCTTCTTCTTAGTGCAACCGTTCCAGAAGAATAAAAAGACGATTCTAAAAAGAGGTACCTGGACTGTGTCAACGAGGATTCAACGCAGTTTCTAAACGGCACAGAGACTTGCATGGACGATATGTTTTTACCTGCATCCCTTCCTAGTCTCCATCTGCCTCTGTCACGACCTTCTCAGCCAGTCCTCCAGCCCTGCCTCTGCCAGAGGTGTGCAGCCCCTCACCATCTCCGGTCGAGCCTCAGGTCCAGCAACCTCCACTTCTGGCCTCTGATCGCCTTGTCCATCTCGGCCCGTCGACCTTGCGGCTCCTCCCACTTTCGGCTCCACCAGACCCCCTCGGCCTTTCGACTGCACCGGGTTCCTCATCCCAGCGGCTCCCCCTTAGTTAGTTGTCACGCCACCTACGCCACGGACTTGCAGATCTTCAGCTACGCTCTGTTCTTCCACCCCTACGCCTGCAGCGGGCTCCTCCTTCCCTTAGGACTCACCTCGGTCTGCGGTCACACCGGCATCGTCTCAGTCCTTGGGTACTCTGGCTCCTCCTTTCGTCAGTTGTCGCCGCGACGTTGCCTAGGCCTCTGATGCCGTCACTCTGCTCCATCGGCTCTCCATCTGCACCCTGGTATCCATTGGCCACCTTCCCTCCCATGTCTGCTGTTGTGGCGCGAGGCCGCACCTTTTTGGAGAGGGCGTAATGTCACATGTTTAGTTTTCATGGACGTCTTCGTTAGTCTTTTTTACCATTGTCACGTCATTATGAGTTTGTTTGGTTCAGCTGTGTTTAATCATCACCTTGTTAACTTAAGTTCCTGCTATTCTAATGTTCATTGTCCGCTCTCGTACACATGTGGTTGTGTTTGCGTTGTCTCTCTTTGTTGCGAACTACTTTGTGGAATATTATTAAATTACTTCGGAAACTTTCATCTTTGTTTTCGTGCCTTCATCTGCAGATCAGCCGTTACACTGATGGGTATGTCCTCAGCAAGCAAACAAGCATTTAAACGTTTTACACACATTTTAATATGTTTGGTAGATTAGGTGGAAATTAGGTAGAAAGTTCTGTAAGGTGGAATTAAATAGAGCCACTATAACTACTGGAATTAATGAATTACATTAAACTGCAATGCCTTATCTTCAGTAGTCATTACTGCTGTTACATTTATGGAAGATAAACTTTTGAATGATATAGTAAATATGTCTTTATTTTATTTTTTGGTGTTTTTTGTGCGTGTCTTTATTATGATAGGACAGTTAGTTGACAGGAAGCAAGGTTGGAGAGAGAGAGGAGGACGGGATCGGGAAAGGTCCACAAGCCGGGACTCGAACTTGGGACGCCCAAAGCGCAACTGCGCAATATGTCGGCGCACTGCCCACGAGGCTATTGGCGCCGACATAAAGATGTCTTTAAATATCAAGAACATATTGTTAATAAATTCTCCACGTTATTTAAATGATTTATTGTTCAACCAAACACTAAATCTAGACCTCAATTGTTGCAGTTGCCTATAAATGGATATCATAATCAGCTCTTACTCAGACTAGTCTCATCTAACCATGTCAATTGGAATAAGGTGGCCAAATCTGATTGAGATTTCATTTGAATACAAACAGTTTTGCAAAAGATGTTAAAAAGTAAAACATCTGATTTATCCCGTACCTGTTTCTGTTCCAGTTACCTCACTCTGTGTACCTAAACCCTTAAGCTTCATTCAGACTGTCAGTCCAAATCTTTTTTACTCTTTTTTTTTACAGTTTCATTGTATAATTCCATACAATTGGGATTTGTAATAGGTCACATGCCATTTCATACAAATTGTGTAATTAAAAATATCCTCATTTAATTCACGTTTCAGTGTTGATTAATGTCCATGAATATTATTATTTTTTTATGAGATACAACATGACCAAACGAACAAGTGTGTGTTCATTTGCAAATATTTTAAAAGAAAAGTCCTGTAAATATGTAAAAAAAAAAAAATTAAGTTCACTGATTACAAGTTGTTTGAGGGCTTTTATGAGTCTAAATGTAAACAAATAAACAAAAAATTAAACAGAACACTTGCAGTGCTCGTTTTTCTTCTATGAAACTGTTGTATGTACGAAAATAAAATATAAAGCTAAAAACAATTTATAAAGAATGTTTTAATAATTTATATAAGGATTTAATAATGTGTAGGTGCAACATCAGCTAAATGTGTAAATGTAAATATATTTTGTAAAGTAAGTGTAAAAATAGAAAAACACTAGAATGTATCTTACAATTCTGTCAATATATATATATATATATATCTCACAATTTAGACTGTTGTCTTAGTCAAAAAACAATTTATTTTTTGTAAATATAAGTATTTGTTATCCCTGATAAACACAGGCGTCATACAAGCTCACATTTTCACTTCTTTGCTGCCAAGTCACTGATTTTCTCATTTTGTATTTAGTATTTTGGCCTTTTTAAAACAGTTTTTTTTCATATATAAAACCTTGCATCTACATCAAAGCCAAAATATGAATTATATTATTTATTATTATTGTTAATTATGCTTTGTTTTCTTCATATCAAAATCATTATTTGTTGTATTATTAGTAGTTATTTAAATTAAACAATATTTGGTAACACTTTATTTTATAGGGTCCTTGTGCTTTCCAACTGCTTTCTTGAAATCAATGAAACAAGCTCAAATTTGCCTTTTGTTTTGATGTACATATTTATCAATTAATGTTTGTAATGTAAAAATGCGATCAGATGTGTAATATTTTGGGAGAAAGCCAATTTGACATTTACACAAGGCATTGTGCTTCATAAGGTAATTTTTTGGGCCAAAGACTGAGGAGTTTAGACCGTATAGTGTAATTTCAAAAAGTTTGCAGCCATCCAGGCTTTAATGTCCTGTAAACAGGCCAGTAAGTTGTCAATAGTGTTCATGTTTGATTGTCGCACAGGAAGACAGATCTGAGTGTCGTTCGCATATTTATATTTAATGAATAATGCAGTAAACCTCCTCTCCCAACAACAAAACTTGGTGCCAAGGTGTTTGTGACAACCCCAGAACAGGCAAATTTTCGCTAGCTGATTTTCGCTAATTCGCTGGCTGGGGAACACTAATCTCAAGAACAGTCTCGGATGGGGGGCTATCTGGATGTGAAAGTATGCATCTTTCAGATCCACTGATAAAAACCAATCCCCTGGGCGAACTTGCGACAGGATTTGTTTGGCTGTTAACATCCTGAATGGCCGTCTCATGAGGGCCTTGTTCAGCTGTCTGAGATCCAGCCGTCCTTTTTCGGCAAGAGGAAGTAGCGGCTGTAGAAGCCTGACTCGCTCTGTGAGGGGGGAACTGTCTCAATGGCGAGAAGGGCTTCAGAGCAGGAGAAATCAGCGAAGATGTGAGTCGTCACTGAAGGAGAATAAATCTGATTTCTATGGCAAAAATGAGCTGCTTTTATAGCCAGTAGCTCCGCCCCCTTTTGGTGGGCTCAGCTCGCGGGCGGCGGGATGCTCCCTGATTGGTTCGTGCACATATGCCACCTCGCCATAGGTTCATGCTGTTCCCGCAGCCCAACCAACCAGCACGCTTATAGCTTTCATAATGTTGGCTGTGCAGCTGCACTGCGTTTTAAAAAATAAGGCTTCAATATTTCGAGAAAGGGAGTTTTCCCATAAGCGTCTAGCGACGCAATCATTTCTTTTTGACTGAAGACAGAAAGACATAAACATAGGGGTGAGTAAATTATTAATTATAATTCTGAAGTGAAATAATCCTTTAAAATATGATATTATTAGGAATGCACTGATATGAACATTTTGGCCGATACTGATACCGATAATTCTTTATATTTGAGGCCGATAACCGATATATTGGCCGATAAATCTAAATCAATTTTTAATATAATTTTGAGAGTCTGATTACAAAAACAAAAGTCTCTCCATTAAATCCATGTCCCAAACACACAATTATTACACACGTTATTTACTGAAAATATTCAAGAGAGAATTCATGAACGAATCAGATCTTTTTGATGAATCCAGTCTAAATGATTCATTCACAAAATGAACTGATTCAGTTTGACTGCATTTGTAATTCACCGTCATGCCTGTTTTTAGAGCCAAATTATCAATAAAACTTTACATTTTTGACAATTAGAGGGATAATTCACCCACAAATTAACTTATGGTCATGGTTTACACGCGTTCAGCCCTGAATAACTTTCTTCTGTGAAACTAAGGAGTTTTTGGAGGCTTTTTCGTTTTTATTACCATTGGACAAGAACTTCAGAAAAGCATCACAAAAGTATAATAAAAGTGTCAGCACAGTATATTCATAAGTCAAAATGTAATATATATATATATATATATATATATATATATATATATATATATATATATATATATATATATATATATATATATATATATATATATATATATATATATATATATATATATATTATATGCAAATGACACATTTCTGAGCATGACTTATAGAGAACGACACACTTAATATTTTAAAAATGATTTTATTTACAACATTGAAATGCCTGGAACTCAAGGAGGTGTTGTGACGCACGACACAAATAATAAAAGACTGACAGTAGGGGTGTAACGGCACACAAAACTGACGGTTCGGTACCTCGGTTTTGAAGTCACGGTTCGGTACAAGTTCGGTAAAGCAGTTTTACAAAAAAAATTTTTATTTATTTTTTATATTTAACAGTGGTTTACTGAAGAAGAAAAAATATTTCTGTAAATTATATAGGGAGCCCTTACTTGCACATTAATAGTAAAGGGGAACAACAGAGCCCAAACTAAGAGCCTAAATTCAGTTGCTATAATTTTTAGGTATAATAATCAACACTCAAATAACACATTGTTACTCTCTGGTTCTACGCGATTCACGTAAATGACCCAATTGACCAAAAAAACGGCGATTGTTGCCGAAAAGCGACAAGTTTGCAGGTGTGGTCCAGTTAACCACAAGATCAACAAGTACTTTCCAATGAGAACCATCAAAAGGGACTTAAACTGAACATTGACTCCAGAACACAAAGAAATATTTTTCCACAGGAAACAAGCCACATATACACCAATCAGGCATAACATTATGACCACTGACAGGTGAAGTGAATAACACTGATGATCTCTTCATCTCCTGTTAGTGGGTGGGATATATTAGGCAGCAAGTGGACATTTTGTCCTCAGAGTTGATGTGTTAGAAGCAGGAAAAATGGGCAAGCGTAAGGATTTGAGTGAGTTTGACAAGGGCCAGATTGTGACGGCTAGACGACTGGGTCAGAGCATCTCCAAAACTGCAGCTCTTGTGGGGTGTTCCCGGTCTGCAGTGGTCAGTCTCTATCAAAAGTGGAGAACCGGCCACAGGGTCATGGGCGGCCGAGGCTCATTGATGCATGTGGCATCGACGGGTCAGGGCTGCTTTGGCAGCAAAAGGACAACACAATATTAGGTCATAATGTTATGCCTGATTGGTGTATAGTACATACACATAAAATATGAGCATGAATATTTGTTTTCTACAGAAATAGTTTTTTTTTGCTGGAAAATGTTAGTTCATATAAAAAAACAAAAAACATAATAAATATCCAGCAAATATCATTAAAAAATATTTACATTTCTTTCTCATTTAGCAAAACAACAAAAGCCACTTTTCCACTGTCAGGTCGAACGGTTCTAAGAACGGAAAGAAATGGTTACGGTTACCGCTCTCGGACTGTAAACTGGGCTGGTAGAATGTGTGAAGTGTCGTCACTCGGGATTGGTCAATTGTCTGTCGTCTGGCTGCCAGTTTCTCTGTAGCCGGCCATTTGAGTTGAAGTAAAGACAATTATCCTCCGATCGATCGTGATTTATATCTCGTAAGGTCTGTAAACTCCACAGAGCTCTGTTTATCAGTCCCACAGTGGAAAATGAAACCATATCTGCACCGGCTGGGCCGGATCGGCAAGGAATGGAACGGTTGAGCAAAGAAAACGGTTTGCCCCGATTCATTCTAAAGAAATGCTAACATTTCAAGATTAGCGGTAGAAGAAAAGGTAAAAGTGTGAAAAAGATTATTTTAAGTATGTTTAGTTGAATGTGCATGAAAAATAATCTTTATGGGCCCTGTTTTACTGATCTGAGCGCATGGTCTAAAGCGCAGGTGCACTTTGGGAGAGTCCGAATCCACTTTTGCTAGTTTAACAACGGAAAAAACAAAAGGGTTGTCCCTCGTCTCTTACTGAGTCATGGATGTGTTTTGGGCGTAACGTGCAATAAACCAATCAGAGTTTCATCTCCCTTTCCCTTTAAAAGACAATTGTGCTCGCACCATGGCGGATTCACTGTGCATGTGTTGTGCTCCACCTATAGGCACATATTACTAACACACCCTTTAAATAACACAAGCAATACTGCACTATTGACTTTAGAGCAGGTGTGTGTTGGTCAATGGTCAGTTGTTTTCAGTCCCTCAAAATAGCAATGCGTCAACAATATGCCTGATCACACCTGGGGTTCAGACCAGACGCCCATGGGTGAACAGATGCGCCAGTGCATTTGATATTTAAACAACGATGAGCTGGACGTGAACATGAGAACTGCGTCCGGCTGAAAATGGGAAAAAATGGGTGTATGATCGGGCCCTAAAAGTCTTTAGATGTTTCTTGAACTTTATAACTCGTTTGTTGGGAAGATCGTTCCACCGGTGACGAACTGTGAAGGTGAAGTTTCTGGAAAGGGATTTTGTGCATCTGTGAAGGTACCATGAGACGCCGCTCACTCACGAATCACAGTCTTCTGGAAGGAACATTTCTTTAGAGGGAGTGGAGAAAAGAGGCTGTGCAGGTTCTGGACTTTTTTCTGGATTTTTGACATAGATGATCTTCTTGTTGCCTGTGAAGAGATAAACAGAGGTGTAAAGTGCAGTAAAGAAATTTTAAAAACATTATCAAGGGATTCACATATCATTTCACACACACCACAAACAGAATCTCAGAATAGTTATAGTTTAGTCATTATAGAGAAAAACTAAAACAAGATGTAACAGATAAAACATCAACAGGTTCTCATTCAACACACACTTCTTCAGTTACTGCCACACACAGAAACACATGTGGAAACATCTGCACTTATGATGGGAATTATATACAACAGCTCATCAGTACTTACCAGCTTTGAGTATCTTCCTGCATTTCCAAAGTACACACAGTCCAATCAGTCCAACAAGAACAACAGAGATAATGGGCAGGAAAACCAACAGATACACGATATATGAAGCATCTGATGCAGGTTCTACACAGTTGAACACCGAGAAACATATGCACAATACACAATTAATAATATGACAGAAAAAAACAACAGAAAAAAAAGCCATTCTCATTATTAGTTATTGGCCTGTAAAAAGTAAAATGTACATGTAGAAAAATTAACCAGGTTTAAACTTACCGTTACTCTCGATCTGATTCACAGTCAGAATCTTCTGGATGGTCTCAGTCAAACTCTGGTGCTCCACCTCACAAGTGTACTGGCTCTTCTTCCATTTGTCTGGAAGGACATGGAGGGTAAGTGTCCTCTGGAAGGTCCCGTCCTCATTTGGTAGTGTCTCTCCAGTCTCCAATTTACTAGAATCACTAACATCTCGTCCATTCTTCCTCCATGAAATGGTTGTGTTTCTGAAGAGAAAACCTGTGACATGACACGTATAATAGTCTGGGTTCTTCTGCAGCAGAGACACTTTAAGAGGATCTAAAAGTAAATAAAGAGAACAGGGAACAAAACTGAGAACAGAGAAATAAACCCCTGCACTTTGACCTCACAGTTTAACAGTCTCTAGTTTAATGTTGACCTGCATAGATTTATCAAGCTCTCTGTTTCAACATGATTTATCTGGGATCTACACATGAAAGAAAGAAATGATCTACTGTCTGTCCTGGTAACACTGTACCTGCTTTCTCAAACGCAGCTTTAGAGGAATGCCAGAACTCCTTCAGCCAGAAAACACACTCATATTGCAAATATTTTTTTAAGAAATCAAGCTTTGCTGTGTCGTTATTATTCCACTTCTTCACTGTTAGCTTTGCCTGTGGTACACGTGCAGTGTATCTGCCCTCCGTCAGGTCCAGTGAGATGAAGTTCTCTCCATCATAAGCGTACTGATCAAACTCATGTGAGTCTCCAGTCTCATCATCCCAATCACATCCATACATCCTCTGATACGTGTGAACACCTGAAAGAGAGATAGTGGGATACTCAACTGTGCTTACTTTTTATTATTAATGTACAAGCTAATCCTTTGATGTTTATAAATGTAGTATAAGTATTGGCTAATGTAAGGCAAGGCAAGGAAAATGTATTTGTAAAGCACCATTAAAAACAACAGTTTGACCAATGTGCTGTACACCTTTTAAACATACATACAAACAGCGCAGAACAATTTCCTGGTTCCTGAAGTATTTTTCCATTTATTTCTCCCATAGGGATTAAAAAAAAGTCTTTGTTAAAGCATTATAAGCCATGAACCAAACCAACCAGTTACAATGTGAATCACAACATGTCAAGACTCGGGTTTGATCATTGCTCTTCCTGCTTTGTCTCTTGTTCATGGCCCTGTCCCAAATGGCACACTTCATGTGCACTTTCGGTCATGTGGACTTACAATGGCCACCGCGTGTCGGTTAAGTCCACGAGACCGCAGTTGATGTGCACTTCAGCTGAGCACTGGTGCGGGTTACACAGCGGACTTCTTCCCGACAGTCAAAGCGGCATTACGTTGTGAAGGCGCGGACTCAGAGGAAGACGATGTCGTTTTGCTAATTCTGACTCTGCCTGCCTCTTGACCACTCTCCTGTCTTGCCCTCTGGCATTACTGCCTTGCTGGACTGTCTACCCATTGCTGACCCTTGCCTGTCCTTGGAGTCCTTTGCTTTTGGTCCAATAAATATTAGTTTGAACTTATCTGCTCTTGGGTTCTCTGTTTTTTCATCCAGCCCTTACACAACATTACAAACTTTTATTTGAAGCAAAAAATATTAGAAAATCTGACAAGAAGACAAGACTTAACGGCATTAGTGACAATCCCATGAGGCATGGTGAACAGAATAGTCAAATTAAAAATGACGGAGAAATATAAAACTATGAATTTAAAAATGTTCATATTTTAAGTTTATTTACTATAACATTTCAGTATTTTGAGAGCATAGGGAGATCGACTTCATTAAGTCATTCACGTGCTTCATGGGAGTGGGCGGAGCTAAATAAATCTTTTTTAAAAGTTTTGCTTGTTTGACTCTCTGATTGGAATTTGTATGGCATCATGGGCAATGTAGTTTTTCACCATAAATTCAGCTGTTAACCTGATTATTTTAAAACTAAGTAAGGAATAATTGCTGACTGGGCATTGAATTATTAGAAAATAATGCACACCGAAGTGGCAATGTGGCCATGACGCGATGCCTCTGATGCATTATTTTCTAAATTGTAATTGAAATAACTGTGATATGGAGTGATATGGAACTGTAATGCAGTCAAGACCTGCCTGGAACTACTTTTGCTGTGCGTTTCTCTTAAAATAACTGCATGCCTTAGAATGTTCGCTAACCAATCAGATTCAAGCATTCAACAGCCCTGTAATATAAGTTGTAATAATGCGGGTAGACGTTTCAACAGAAGCAAATACCATCGATTAACAACCCTGTGGCTCACAGTTGTTCTGTCTTTAATGTTTTATAAGTTATTGTTAAATATCTATTTCCCTATGGAGAAAATATATGGAGTTTTTACTTTCAGAACACGACTGTTGCACTCTGCTATTGACAACGGTCATTATTGGGGAATAACAGACCTCAGGATGAGGCGATTGACCAGAATCAAGCATTTCAGAGAGCCGTGTATCAATCAGGGCTTGACATTAACTCTTTTGCTCAGCAGTCACTGTGGCTAGTGGTTTTCCAAAGTTACTAGCCACTCAGCATTTTCACTGACCACAATTTTGACATCAATACCATGGGAAAAAACTGCCATAGCCTATAGATATTTTTTATATTATCTCATAATTTGGCACAGGTTTATTAGGCTGCTGTCACTTTAAGACCTGACGCACGGATCCAATATATCCACATGCGTGTTCTTGCTCAACTGTTTACGTTCACAACAGAACTGCCAAGACCGGCATTTTGACATTATTATGTGTGTATTTAACGGTCTAAGCACAATAAGAAGGGAAAAAGAGCTAAATTTAGAGCTGAGAGGTGGCTTTATATGCACCCACTTTGGGTGTGAGAACAAAATATGTGGGAATTATGTTTATACAGTTTACACAGTAAAATGATGTGCAATATGCGCAATCCCACACTGAAATTCAAGCCCTGTAACAGCAACAATATTGATTTGGAGCAAATGAAGCGAGTGAGTGAGAGGAGGCGGGTGTTTGTGTGTCACTCACTGTCTGAGAGATGAGAGAGAGAAAGAGACGCTGGTATCATGTGTCTATTCTGCAGAAAATTATTAGGCCTATTAGAAGCATTTCAGATATTTCAGTATCGATATGTATCAAAAAACAATATTTTTGACAACACTACTGTCACCTTTATGTTCTGTTAGTTACTTTATCACAGATCTATCTAGGGTCCCGTCCACGTTTCGCTGTATACGTAAAAATTTTGTCCCATATCAGCGTTTCGTCCACACAGATCCGCCTGAAACAGGTATTCTTTGAAACCATGTGGAGTGGATAAATCTGAAAACGACACCCTTGCGTTTTCATGTGTACAGCCAATCCGTATATTTTGTGAAACGGTGATGTCATCACACCACGTCCTGCGCGGTAAAGACTTGAAGGGATACAGCTACGGACACTGGGCATGCGCACATCAATACTGTGTAAGGTGGAAAATAATCAAAGATACAACAAGATAGAACAAAATCATCTGCTTTGCTGTTAGCAGCCATCGTCATGATCAGGCTATTGAAATTGACTCAACCCCTTCCCCCTTAACGCCATCAGAAGGGCCAGTTGGAGATAGAACAACAAAAGAATGGCTGGCTGGCAAACAGGTTCTTACACCTTTGATACAATGGGGGAAGTTTTGTCTGATTGGTTATTTTCAAATGTCTCATGGTTTGGTCTGATTGGTCAGTTTTACAAGAGTCAGGTTTGAATTTGGTGACATCAGGAAAGAGGATAAAAGAGAATTTCATCTGTAGCTCGCTCTCTTTGGATTCTGGCTTTCTCTGGAGAGAGCTGTTCTTTAGCTCTCTCTCTCTTTCTTTCTTTCTCTCTCTCTCTCTCTCTCTCTCTCTCTCTCTCTCTCTCTCTCTCTCTCTCTCTCTCTCTCTCTCTCTCTCTCTCTTTCTCTCTCTATCTCACAGGTAACACAGGCCTACTGGGCATAATTAATGGTTTATGTTTACATCTATTTGAAACTATTTAGAGTGTAACCATAACTAGAATTTGTGTTTCCTTTTAGAAGAGATTTATGTCTATTATGTAATTGACATTTTACATTTACTTGATTGTTAATAAATTGTTACATTTTTGATCCTTTCTGAATTAATCTGTAATTATTAACTTTCTCCAATGTGGAACGGTATAATTGCAACAAAGGGTTAAAACGGAACGATCAAATGTATGATTAACTATCAAATATAGATGACCAAACAACCGGTTGGGATTCTCTTCTAAATGCGACAACTTTAATAAATGGAGTCAGATAAAGAATATTATAATCAAATCCATTCTTCCAGCTGAAACACTGAACGCGTAAGGCCTTCACCGCGGTTCGCTACCGATCCTTGGAGCGAATTCATGCGGTCTTACAACTGCGTTGTTTAATTCCTGTATTTGCATTATAGTAAGGGTAGGTTTAGGGTTGTGTAGGTGTAGACGTTAATAAAACACAATCTGGTAAGTAGCACATTTATTTATTGTTATTTTATTGTGAGATTTTGCCTCACCTCCGACTGTTGCTGTACCCCTACTAGCCACAACTCTTCTTCTCTGTTTATAGTGTATCTCTGTGGCAGAATCACAGCGCCACACACTGGCCTGGCATGTGTACTACATCGTTTTAAGTCAGTTTCAGTGCTCTCGTCTGTACGTAGATATTTCTTGAAACGAGGGGGAAAAAAAGATTGGATAGGGAAAGCTCTGGCTTCGTGTGGACGGGGCCTTAGTTTATCTTCAGTCTCATCATGTGCTACTTTGTTCAGTTTTCTCGCTCCTCATTATTAGTTCATTTGTGTCAGCTGTGATCTATTAATCATCCTCGTTTGTGTTTGCATTATAAGCTGGTCCCTCACATTCAGCGCGTGTCCACACGAAGCCAGAGCTTTCCCTATCCGCCTACCCTTACTATAATGCAAATACAGGAATTAAACAACGCAGTATTGATGTGCGCATGCCCAGTGTCCGTAGCTGTATCCCTTCTAGTCTTTACCGCGTGGGACGTGGTGTGATGACATCACCGTTTCACAAAATATACGGATTGGCTTTACACATGAAAATTTAGGGTGTCGTTTTCAGATTTATCCACTCTGGGACCCGGTTTAAAAAAACGCCGGATCCGTGTGGACGAAACGCTGATACGGTACAACATTTTAACATATACAGCTAAACCCGTCTCCATGTGGACGGGGCCTTACTCTCTGTTCGGTCTACATTACATTTAGTATGTGTTGCCCTGCCTGTCTGATTATTATTTGTTTTCTCTTCATTAAACTTTGTATTTGAACTTTATCGTCATCTTTGTCTACAACCAACTGTGAAAACTACATTGCACTTAGTATTATTTCAGTTGCATTTTTAAAAGACTACAATTGAAAAATTAAGCTATAAAATTCAACCCGCTAAAGTGGCTAGTAGGAGTGACTGCATTACACGCCACAGCTGAAATACACACACATTTGGCCAGTGTTACTGTCAAACCCTGGTAACAACACATTGTAACTCACCATCTGACTGATAGAATCGCTGCATTAGATCATCAACGTTGTTTTTGTAGATCTTCTGTTGTTTTTCTCTGATCTTAGTGTATTCCTTCCACAGTTCGTTTGATGCAAACTCCTCTGGCTGTTTGGGAATAAGCTTCATCGTGTTACTGTCATAATAATCAATCTGATAACCATCCAGTAAAGATCCAGCAGAAAACTCTGGGATTCCTGCAATCGTCCGGCCTCTTATTCCAGTGCATGTGGTGATGAAGGTGTGTAACTCTGAAAATACATTGAACGCATTCAACAACACAAAAACACAACAACACAAAGCTCTCAAACTGGTAAATACATATAGATACAGTGTCATAAATCAAATGACTATTTGAAAGACAAGTTTTTTTCTTTTAAATTCACCATGAAATCAAAATGGACAATTCCTGGTTTTTGTTTTATGGAATTTTGCAGTATTTATTATAAACGAATAATTGATCTGTTTGCATCTTTTTATTTTTTTATTTATTCATGTGCCTAACATTTGTTCTTGTTCCAGAAGCTGTTTTACTCATTTGCCACAATAGGGAGGAAAAGATGAGCACTTTCATTTTAAATCACACAAATGTGCACAGGAAGCATATTCTTTCATTTACATTAAAATGTTGTGTTATAGTTTTATGTTTTAAATAGACCTGCCTGACTGAGACAAATACACATCATTGGGAAATACTGAAACATTTCAGTGCAGCTTCAACAAAACTAGCGACAGAAACGGCAAGAACAAGCTCTGTTATCCTGGCTATTATAAAGACAATATTACATCAGAATTAAAACTCATTTTGTGTCTGTTCAACACATGGAAGTAGCCGAACAGAGAATTCATCAATCATTTGAAATTACGGATTGAATCTCACCTGAGTAAACCAAAGGTATGACAATTAAGAAAATGAAGAACTTCATTGCAGATGAAAATCCATGTGTTTGACACACAATTCTTTATGTGTAGTCATCGAAGAGCGCTGTAAAAACTCTTTAGCTTTTGCTAAACCTGAATCAGGAAAAACAGGTTACAGGACTGACGTCACTGCAGCTCTTGAGGTAAACCGTCTCAATACGGAAGCTTAGGGAGGAACCTTTTAATCACTGGTTGTCGTAACTTGCTCAGTAAAGTTACTCTTCGGCGACTACACTTAAATGGTGGGTCAAATTCATGGATTTTCCTCTGCAATGAAGTTCATAATTTTTTTCATCTATGTACCTTTGGTTTCCTCTGGTGAGATTCATTTTACTGTCATTTTAACAATGCCGTCTCTGTCAGCGAGGCCTTCGGCTACTTCCGTGTGTTCAACAGACAGAAAATCATGAGATGTTTTTAATTGAATAGATTCAAATATAAATTCATATAAAAAGTAAGCAATTTCAATGGGATTAGTGTCTCAAATTCAAATCATATTTATTTGGATAGTTGTATTGTTGTTTGATAGCTTTATGTTTTGTTCAATGTTTTTCCAGGGATTCACACCTTCATCACCACATACACTGGAATACATGGAAAGACGATTGCAGGAATCCCAGAGTTTTCTGCTGTAACTTCACTGGATGGACATCAGATTGATTATTATGACAGTAACACAATGAAGCTGATTCCCAAACAGCCCTGGATGGAGGAGTTTGCATCGGAAGAACTGTGGAAAGACACTGGGATCATAAAATATGTGCAGCAGATCTACAAAAACAACATTCATGTTCTAATGGAGCGATTCAATCAGACAGGTGGTGAGTTAAAATACTTTATGCTAGATTTTTAAATATCACAGTTTTACTTTGTGCATTAAAGAAAAAGAACAGATATTATGGCACCTCTTTTCTCCTCAGGTGTTCACACGTTTCAGAGGATGTATGGATACTGTAAAACTCCATCCATTAGCCCAAAAACCGAAAACTAATGACGTGGTCAAAAGGAATTCTGCGTGTAAGCCTTTTCAGCCTTTCGGTGAAGTTCTTTTAATTTATTGATATCTCATTTTAAATCTGACTCCATTAATAATTTTATCTGACTCCAATTCTAAGTGACTCCATAAAGTGTGCTACATTTAGAGTTTATCAGCTGATTTTATGATTAGTTGCGATTTAATTTAGATCGTTGATTTTCTTTATATCTTCCTAGTTTTTATATTCGTTCATCGAGAGACCCTAAATCGCAGAGAGACATGACGCGTCCGGTTCGCGCGCTCACGGGCACAAAACGGTTACTTCTGTGATTAGTCAGAGGATGTAGGGTGAATATTTTACCTTTAAGTGGTTGCACATGCTCACTCAACAAAAAGTGTAATTTTAGTAATATCGACGAACTACAACTTGCTAACCCAGCGATAGTCAGAAATCGGAATATCACGCACGCTGCGCTCCATGCTTCAGTCGTGGCTTCATCGGTTTGATCTATCATAACCCTAGATTTTGCGGTAATAAAGGACTCTACATCGATCCATACTAGAATAACGATTTCGGAACCATACAAGAGAAATCAAGGTTAACATTTATTTTGGCCAGACAGGAAAAGTAAATATCGTAAGCAAGAATCCATGGTACACAACTGATCAGCGTAAAAACATAAAACACAATTGCAAAGCAATATGAAAATAATTTAAAAGAGTCATCATGTCTGGCACATCTACATGCAGTTTGCACGGGGGGTCTGATTGCAGAATATTCCCCCAGAGAGTTAGAACATCCAGCCTTAAATACTCCAACTAGAACAAAAGGTTTGTAAATATTTGCATCACCCCCACCTGGTTTTGGGGGAGTGGATCAGATATCTTTGAAGAGACTACTCAAAGGAGAACTGAATTCTCATTAGTTTTCCAATCTTTCTAATACTACCAGTGACTGCAGTGAAACTGAGACCATTTTACCATTCGCACTGAGACCTTTAAAAAGACATCAAACATGAAAAGGATAAAACAATAAATGTACAAATAACATCATCACTGATATATCTGCATTTGGTGACTTGAAACCAGGACAAGGAGAGGGCAAAATGGGGAGGGGGGAGGAATGTTTGTCAGGGTGTTGTCACAGTTTCTGTGAGATCTTTTCCTCAAGATTAGTGACTTTTATTGTTCAATTACTGAGGTGTGTAGCTCAGCTTTTGTCTTAGCACCAAAACCGATCCTTACAATGTGATTATGATGATGAGACTGGAGACTCACGAGGGTTTGATGAGTACGCTTATGATGGAGAGGACTTCATCTCACTGGACCTGAAGGAGCTCAGATACATCACACCTGTAGCACAGGGATTTCCCACAGCGAGGAAGTGGAGCGATAACACAGCACAGCTTGAATTTCTGAAACAATACTACGAACAAGAGTGCATTGAGTGGCTGAAAAGTTCCTGGCCTTCAGGAAAGATGATTTAAAGAGAAGAGGTACCTTGTTCAGAAATTCACTTTGTTCAACAAGTAGATAATTTTTTTATTAAAAAATGTCATTGTCATTTTTCTTTCTTTTCCATGCATTGCTTCATTAAAACAAAAACATATTTGAGTTAATAATATGGATAAATATAACTGATCTGATCTGAAGTATTCAATATTTTCCACATGTTTCTCTCAATCTTTTTTAGCTCCTGAAGTGTCTCTGTTACAGAAGGATCCCTCCTCTCCAGTATTGTGTCATGCCACAGGTTTCAACCCATCAGAAGTGACTATCAGCTGGTTCAGAAATGGACAGGAGCACCACGAGGATGTGGATCTTGGAGAGACACTGCCAAATGAGGACGGGACCTTCCAGAAGACATTTACCCTTTGTGTTTATCCAGACGACTGGAAGCAGAACCGGTACGCTTGTGTGGTGAAGCATCAGGGAAAAACCTTCCAGAAGACTGATGATGAGATCAAGAGTTACTACAGTAAGTTGTTAATATGCTCTTTTTTTTATACTTGCTTATAGTTGATCTTATCCTTACCACATTTAGCTTATAGGCCATTTGATCTGAATGGAGGTACAGAAATCTCTAAGATTTAATAAAAAATATCTTCATTTGTGTTTCAAAGGTGAATGAAAGTCTTACAGGTGTGGAACGACATGAGGATGAATAAAGGATGACAGAACTTTGGCTGAACTAACCCTTTGAGATCACACTGGGCAGATCTATCAAATATATTTATGAAATCAAAATCACACATTAGCAAGGGTTAGTTCTCCTGAAAATGATCATCCTGTCGTCATTTACTCGCCCTCATGTCATTCCAAACCCGTGTGACTCTCTTCTGTGGATCATAAAACACGACATACAGCACAATGTCTGACTGATCTTCTTTCATATAATGAGAGTGACTGAGAAAAGAGTTAAGAAAAAACACAACAGTAGTATGAAATGAGTCTATGAGCTGTATTTCAAGTCTTCTGAAGTCATATGGTAGTTTTGTTAGTTAGTTTATTTTAGTTTAAGTTGGTATTCATCGCAGTGAACTATGCAGACAGGTTTGCTCTCGTGTATTTAATCAAGGCTCCAGATTTGAATGAGTTTTGGGCTGTTCCTCAAACAAAGCCTTTACATGGCTTAGTTTTTTGTTAAAGATAATAACCCTGGCCCTAACTCATTTATTCATAACTTGTTATTATTAGTATTGCTACATTATTGCTGTTTCAGTTTATATTGCTGTGTCTGTATATTATTGAATTTTTTTTAACAAGTGTTTTTTGTATTTTACAGAACCATACGTCCCAATACTTTTGGGTATGATGTTAGTCCTCAAAGTCATAGGCCTCAAAGTCAATAGTCCTGGCTATTTGTGCTTTAGTACAAAGGAAGCGAGTAAGTATATGTTTACATGTCTTTGCTCTTATTTCTCATTTAAGTGGTTTCATCAGCTGTAGGACGGTGGGAATGTCCTCAGCAATCACACTAGCATTAAAAGTTTGGATTTACACAGATATTTTAATATGTTGATAGAAATTCCAGTGAGGTGGAATTAAAGCTAATGCTTCACTTATATTGAAAATCACTTATTTTTGAATTACATTACGCACAGCCTCATCTTCAACAGCCATCACTTCAGTTAAATTTACCTGTGATCAACTTTAGAAAGCTAGTGTGAACTGACATTAGACATATTGTCTGTGCATAATCCATTTTTCAGTAACTGCATTTACTGTACATGGACCACAATAGAAGACTAGTGTAAATAAAAAGAGTCTCATCTAACCGTGTCAATTGGAATAAACTGACCAAATCTGATCTCATGTTTACTCAGAGTTTTCTGTAACTATAAAAAATTATGCATTTAAAAAAATACTGATTTAATAAAAGCTATATTTACATAAACAGTCAAAGCCAAATGTTTGTCTTCAAGCTCATTTTAGAGAAGGAGAATTTACAATGTGTAATTGCAAAAACCTGTGATTTGGAATTAGTCACATGTTTTAGTGCTCATACTAAGTGTGTTATTAAAATATCCTAATTTTATTTATATTTACGACATTACTTTGCAGAAACGAATGAGCGGGTTTAAGCTGCTATCCTGTGAAAGCGATGAGGTGCTTTACATCAATAAAGGTCTTTGAAGAGTTTCTCCAACCGCCTGGACTTCCTCCAGATTTCAGTCTGGTTGTTGATCTTCAGGATGTGGGAGATCAGATGATTTCCAGCACCAAAACATGTTTAATGTTGAATAATATTCACGAGTATGGACGTCATGGACCTGTTTTCCCAAACAAGATACGACATGACCAAACAAACAAAGAAAAATAAGACTTTCTAGCAGTGTGTGTGAGACATGTTGATGTATTAGTGCAGATGCAAATCAGCTGAAGATCAGTCTGAATATGAAACTAATGTTACGTTATCAGGTGTAATGGGCACTTTAGATGTACTGCTGTGTGTGACCTTTCACCTCTCGCATTTGTATATACTTTAAATAAAAAGTACTTTTATATGTAAATATAATTTATTTATTTTCAAGTTGTAAGTTAACTGATTACTAATAGTTTGGCAGTGTTTCAAATGGAAAAATAATAAACACTGAAACATTTAAGAACATGTGCAGTTCTCCTTTTATTCAACAAAACCTGTACGTAAGAATAGTAAATAGTAAAAGTATGTAAAGTATGTGTAAAAATAGAGAAAACTTGCAATTGTGACATTTTTAACCTCTAATTTCAATTTTCTTTTTAAAAGTATAATTATCATTTAATATCTTGCATTTGAAAGCAAAATTGCAAATGCATTTTATTTAGTAAATATTCATTTTTTGCTCTATATCTCACAATTTAGACTTTTTATCTCAGATAAAAAAACAACAACGAAACATGCATTTATCTTTGTAATCACTAAAATACACTCACCTAAAGGATTATTAGGAACACCTGTTCAATTTCTCATTAATGCAGTTATCTAATCAACCAATCACATGGCAGTTGCTTCAATGCATTTAGGGGTGTGGTCCTGGTCAAGACAATCTCCTGAACTCCAAACTGAATGTCAGAATGGGAAAGAAAGGTGATTTAAGCAATTTTGAGCGTGGCATGGTTGTTGGTGCCAGACGGGCCGGTCTGAGTATTTCACAATCTGCTCAGTTACTGGGATTTTCACGCACAACCATTTCTAGGGTTTACAAAGAATGGTGTGAAAGGGGAAAAACATCCAGTATGCGGCAGTCCTGTGGGCGAAAATGCCTTGTTGATGCTGGAGGTCAGAGGAGAATGGGCCGACTGATTCAAGCTGATCGAAGAACAACTTTGACTGAAATAACCACTCGTTACAACCGAGGTCTGCAGCAAAGCATTTGTGAAGCCACAACACACACAACCTTGAGGCGGATGGGCTACAACAGCAGAAGACCCCACCGGGTACCACTCATCTCCACTACAAATAGGAAAAAGAGGCTACAATTTGCACGAGCTCACCAAAATTGGACAGTTGAAGACTGGAAAAATGTTGCCTGGTCTGATGAGTCTCGATTTCTGTTGAGACATTCAGATGGTAGAGTCAGAATTTGGCGTAAACAGAATGAGAACATGGATCCATCATGTCTTGTTACCACTGTGCAGGCTGGTGGTGGTGGTGTAATGGTGTGGGGGATGTTTTCTTGGCACACTTTAGGCCCCTTAGTGCCAATTGGGCATCGTTTAAATGCCACGGCCTACCTGAGCATTGTTTCTGACCATGTCCATCCCTTTATGACCACCATGTCCCCATCCTCTGATGGCTACTTCCAGCAGGATAATGCTCCATGTCACAAAGCTCGAATCATTTCAAATTGGTTTCTTGAACATGGCAATGAGTTCACTGGACTAAAATGGCCCACAGTCATCAGATCTCAACCCAATAGAGCATCTTTGGGATGTGGTGGAACGGGAGCTTCGTGCCCTGGACGTGCATCCCACAAATCTCCATCAACTGCAAGATGCTATCCTATCAATATGGGCCAACATTTCTAAAGAATGCTTTCAGCACCTTGTTGAATCAATGCCACGTAGAATTAAGGCAGTTCTGAAGGCGAAAGGGGGTCAAACACAGTATTAGTATGTGTTCCTAATAATCCTTTAGGCGAGTGTACACAGGCATCTTTGCTTACAGGCTCATATCTTCAGTTCTTTGCTGCTAAGTCACTGTTTTCTCATTATATGAGTATGTTGGCATGTATATATGAGTATGTGTTCAATATGTACTTTCTTTGTTATTAGTCTTATCTTTTGACAGATGCTGACTGATGTCTATAATAATGCGGTGTGTGTTTTGGGTGTGTTTGTCCTGAGGCTAGATCTCTGCAGGTCTGAGGTCAGTCAGTCAGACGGCACTCTTCAGCTCTTGGTGTTTTAGGGTTTGTAATGTATGTGTTGGGGACGCTTGTCTTTAGGTGTTTCCAGAATTGGCTCGTTTTTGGATGTTTATTGGCCTAATTCTGCCCTGTATCTGCTGTTTGGCGTATTCTTTTATAGAAATCCAAATGTAAAGTTTCAATCAGATGTTTTTCCCAATGTAAGAACTGAAATGATATGGAGGACCCCACACTTCACTGCCCTATAAAACAATTGGTTAAATTATTGATTTGAAAGGTTTGAGCCAGATTTGGATTGGGAAGTCAAGAGCTTTCTCTTTGAGTTCATTCACAGCCAGAGTAAAGTTACCAGTTGGAGTTATTTTCAGGCTGAGGTAAGTGTAAATCTCAATGTATATCTCAATGGCTCTGTGTGATAGTGTGAACGTGTGTGTTGGTCCCTGAGATCTGGGACTCATAAGACTAGTTTTGTGGAGGTTGACTGTCAGTCACGGTAATGACGGTAATCCTCCAGCAGATTCAGGCTCTCCTGAAGACCCTCTTTAGTGGACAACAAGAGAACCGGCTCACTTGATTTCTGTCATGTGAGACCTTGAATGGGACAATGTTCTAATATATTGGCCAATCAGTTGATGTACATGTTGAAGATGGTGGGACTTAAACTGAAGTCACGCCCCTGGGGGAAAAATTGGCACATTGGCTGGCCGTGTGCATTGATTTAATCTATTCCAATGTCTATAAATTTTAAGTATAATCCTTCATGTCAGATTGAACCAAATGCTTTCTTGAAATCAATGAAACAAGCTAAAATGTGCCTTTTGTTTTGATGTACATATTTATCAATTAGTGTTTGTAATGTAAAAATGCGATCAGCTGTGCAATATTTTGGGTGAAAGCCAATTTGACATTTACACAAGGCATTGCCAGTATATCATACATTTAACAGACTAAACAGAGGTTAAGCTGTAACCCCTTGTGTCTGAGGTGCTGACGGTTCTGCTGGATGGTTAACTGTCTGTTATGTGTGGTTATGTTTCCACAGCTTCATTCCCCTGTTTCAGCTTCATTCACTTTCACTTTCCATTTTACCCATGTATGCGTGATTGTGTGTGTGTGTGTGTGTTGTGGCATCATAAGAGGGCGTGTTCTAGAAGGCAGATACATTGCTCTAGATGGCTGGAGCAAGAGGACATCTTGTAAGAACTACCCTTCCCAGGTTACCCCACGTGGACACTAGGGGGCAAGATGGCTGCCTGTTAAGGACTACAAAACCCAGGCTGCCTGAGAGAGCAGCTGAGGCTAATCAGACCAGGAACAGGATATAATCGTGTGTGTGGCTGTGAGAGGAGTCGACCGTGAGCCTGAAGATATTTAAGTTGATACTCTTTATGTTTAATGATTAAAAAATACACACCTGCAAACTGAAGAGACTGCTGAAGTTGTGTTTTTCTGGGAAACTACACAAGTCAAAGATCCTGAACCTCTCATGGTGCCACAGTGTAAGTTTAGATGAACTAAATCACAAACACATAACTAAAGTCCCCCTGTAGTCAATAAGTGTATCCCTTAAAACTCATCTTTGATCACCAAAATTACAAATTACATATACATTTTTTCCTGTCTTAATAATTTACTCACCCCCATCTCATCCAAGATGTCTTTCTTTCTTCCTGAGACATGATTTACCGCTCCATTTAATAGAATGCTTTTATGTATAATAGAGTTTTAATTGGTTTACATGTTTTCTTAGTCCATTTTATTTCTCTTACCATAGTAAGTGTGTTTGTCTTCAAGTAATGAATGTGACCAGTCACATGACAGGAAGTAGGGAATGCATCTGTATAAAGAAAGCAGCATGACAAATAAATGGGCAATCAATCACCATTAAACAAGAAGAAGAAAAATGGGCAATCACTAGCAGTCACTAAATAGTACCTTCTGGATTGTGGATAATCCAATCCATAGACTCTTAGAAACTTTTGGATTTTCTCTTTTCTTGGATCGTGTACACACTGGACGATGCTCACATTGGGATTTATCAGCACACTAGGATGCTTGGACTGTTTTAGGGTAAGGTACATTGGACTCTATGCTTTTAACAGCCTGAGTTTTCCTGGTTTTACTCTGTTTTAAAGTTGTAGGCAAACATTGTAAATACACCATCTCTTCTCAATTCTTATCTCTGTATTATGTCTCCTTCTTTTAACACCTAACACACAGTAAAATATGACCCCATTTTAATTATTGTAACCCAACCAATTTGGCTGAACGTTACAACGTTATCAAAAAGCTAATAATGTGTTTAATAATGTTAGCACGTTCCTGTTCCTTAGAAACACTTTGAACGTTGATAGAACGTGGGGAGGTGGAGAAAGGCATATAGTTCATCATAACATCATAGTATACATTTAGAGCCAAATTACCAATAAAACATTTTTGACATTTAGAGGGATAATTCACCAACAAATGAACTTATGGTCATGGTTTACACGTGTTCAGTCCTGAATAACTTTCTTCTGTAAACTAAGGAGTTTTTGGAGGCTTTTTCGTTTTTGATTACCCTTGGACAAGAACTTCAGAAAAGCATCGCAAAAGTATAATAAAAGTGTCCGCACAGTATATTCATAAGTCAAAATTTAAGTCGTAATTAACTGACATAATTCAGGAGAGAAGTCATGAACGAATCGTTCTTTTGAATCGGAAATTTTCAATGAATCTGGCCTAAATTAATCATTCACAAAAGTTCCACTTAAAAAAAAAAAAAAAAAAAAGGACAACAGTATAGGAGTTTGTTATTTAATCACAAAATGAGACAAGAAAGACAAAGAATTACCAAAAATTTTTTGCTGTTCTGTTAAGCCGGGTGCACACTTAATAGATTTATAATAGTCCTTCACGATTGTTCCTTGTCAGACTGTACGAACATGATCCCGCTGTAAGCCATGTCACACTGTAAGATCTCAGTTGTCATTAATGTCAGTCTGTACGATGGTCAAGGCGCGCTAAAAACGGACACGCGAGAAAACTTGAGCAGAGTTTTATATCATAATTTGACGGTCGTCGTATAAAAAGTCGCACTGCAGGACTTCCAAATCTTCTGACACTGCCAGAATTTCGTCTGAGATCAAATTTTATCGCAGTGGTCATTAATTGGCTGCCGGTGGACATGTCAAACTAACAATCACAGACTTCAGATTTTAGCCTAGGATCAGAGGAATATTTTAGGATTTGCAAAATTTGTCTCAGACAGCCAAATCGTGGCCAAAATTGCACAGTGTGCACCCGGCTTAAGTACTTTCCAATGAGAACCATCAGACGGACCAAACTTAAACTGATCATTGACTCCAGAACACAGAAAGAAATATATACATATATTTCCACAGGAAACAAGCCATATACAGGGAGTGCAGAATTATTAGGCACGTTGATTTTCTGATCATATTTTTTTTCCAGGCACATTTGACCAATTCCAAACCACAGTAATCCTAATAACTACTATTGATTTAGTATTTAATAATGTATAAGTGATATATAATTGTTCATGAAGGCTGGAAATGAAAACACCTTTTATTCAGGTGTGCAGAATTATTAGGCATGTTTTCTTTTACAGATAAATTGAGCCAAAAAAGAGATTTAACTCAGACTGAAAAGTCAAAAAGTATTAAATGCCCATGAGAAGGATGCAATACTAATGCAATACTAGACATTGCAGTTAAGGCGTGACCATTGGACAGTGAAATACTCGTTGGGTCAGCAGGATCTGACAAAAACAGGTGGTGAAGAAAAGACAGATGTTAACCGCAAAAGAATTAAGAATTAAGGTGAAGAATTAAGGGTGAAACCATCAGGAACCCTTTAGTCTCCAGCGCCACCATTTTCCAAAGCTGCAACCTTCTCCAGAACCTGTAACATAACATTACAGGTGAAGTGAATAACACTGGTGACCGGGCTGGTAGAATGCGTGAAGTGTTGCCACTCGGGATTGGTCAATTGTCTATCTCCTGGCTGCCAGTTTGAGCAGAGTAAACACAATCATCATCCGATCGGTCGCTATTTACATCTCGTAAGGTCTGTAAACTCCAAAGAGCAGTTCAGTCCCACAGTGGAAAATGAAACCATATCTGCACCGGCTGGGCCGGATCAGCAAGGAATGGAACGGTTGAGGAAAGAAAACGGTTTGACCCGATTCATTCTGAAGAAATGCTAAAATTTCAAGATTAGAGATGGAAGAAAAGGTAAAAGTCTTTATGGGCCCTGTTTTACCGATCTGAGCTCATGGTCTGAAAGGCAGATGCATTTAGGGCTTGTCCGAATCCACTTTTGCTAGTTAAACAACGGAAAAAACAGTCATGGTCCAAAAGGGTTGTCACTCGTCTCTTACTCAGTCATGGGTGTGTTTTGGGCGTAACGTGCAATAAACCAATCAGAGTTTCATCTCCCTTTCCCTTTAAAAGACAATTGTGCTCGCACCATGGCGGATTCACTGTAAGTGGAAAGACTGAACATTTCTCCAGAGAGGAATTCTTTTATTTTTAATATTTAAAAATGTGTGTGTGTGCTGCTGCGCATCCCTGTGTGTGTAATAAGAGTGTATGCGCGTTGTGCTCCACCTATAGGCTCATATTACTAAAATGCTCTTTAAATAACACACAAATACTGCGGTATTGACTTTAGAGCAGGTGTGTGTTGGTCAATGGTCAGTGGTTTTCAGTTCCTCACAGTAGCAACGCTCCAACAATGCTCCTGAACACACCTGGTGTTCAGACCAGACGCCTATGGATGAACAGATGCGCCAGTGCATTTGATATTTAAACAACGTGAACATGAGAACTGCGTCGGGCTGAAACTAGCACAAATGGGTGTATGATCGAGCCCTTTAAGTCTTTAGATGTTTCTTGAACTTTATAAAAGAACTCGTTTGTTGGGAAGATCGTTCCACCGGTGACAAACTGTGAAGGTGAATGTTCTGGAAAGTGATATTGTGAATCTCTGCGAAGGTACCATGAGACGCCGCTCACTCACGAATCACAGGCTTCTGGAGGGGTGACATTTTTTCAGATTGAGGGGGGAGAAGAGATCGTGCAGGTTCTGATTCTGAATTTTTGCCATACACATTTGTATTCTTGTTGCCTGTGAAGACAGAAAAACAGAGGTGTAATGTGCTGTAATGAAATGAAAAAAAAAAACAATATCAAGGGATTCACATATCATTTCACACACACCAACATAATTCACAGAACAGTTATAGTTTTGTCATTTTAGACAATTAAAAAAACGGATGTAACGGATAAAACACTAACAGGTTGACATTCACTGCACACTTCTTGATTGTACTGACACACACAGAAACACGTGTAAACATCTACACTTATGATGGGAATTATATCTCACAACAGCTCATCAGTACCTTCCTGAGTTTCCAAAGTACATACAGTCCAATCAGTACAGCAATAACTATGACAATAATGCACGGTAAAGCTGGATGCATGTTATATGAAGCATCTGATGCAGATTCTAGAACACACAGAGAAACATATGCACAATAAACAATGAGTAATATGACAGAAAAACCTAAACAACAACTAAACAAACAAACCTAAAAACTACATCAGAAAAAAGGAAAGCCTTTCTCATTGTCAGTGTTTGGCCTTTAAAAAGTCAAATGTACATGTAGAAAATTAACCAGGTTTCTTACTGTTACTCTTGATCTCATTCACAGTCAGAATCTTCTGGATGGTCTCAGTCAAACTCTGGTGCTTCACCACACAAGTGTACTGGCTCTTCTTCCATTCATCAGGATGGACATAGAGGGCAACAGTCCTCTGGAAGGTCCCGTCCTCATCTGCTGTACTTGTTCTCTGATCTCATTGTCTTCTTTCCACAGTTCTTCAGATGCAAACTCCTTCATCCAGTCCTGTTTGGGAATCAGCTTCATTATGTCACTGTCATAATAATCAATCTGTTGTCCATCCAGTGAAGTTACAGCAGAAAACTCTGGGATTCCTGCAGCCGTCATTCCATGTATTCCAGTGTATGTGGTGATGAAGCTGTGTAACTCTGAAAAAAACATTGAATCAAACATTACAAAGACATAAAGCACTCAAACACGATTCAACACCACATACAGTGTCATAAATCAAATTACTGTTTGACACCAACTAAGAAAAGTAAATCAGTTTTTTCCTTTTAAAGTCACTATGAAATCAAAATTCTTTTTTTTAAATATATATTGCTGTGTAATGAGATTGGAGAGACAGTACTGTGGACGAGGAAGAGCAACAGAGCGGCTGAAGGCCTGAATCTGACTAGAAGCGTTTGCCAAGATGCAGAGCCAGGGGGCCCCCAAGAGCACATTCAATTACTTTTTGCTGTAGGCTATGTTATTTCATGATGATTGAAATCGCGAAATGGCCTTAAACAATTACTAAATAAACTGCGAAATGTTAAGTTTTCTAATATATGCACGGATTGTTTCTGACAGCACTGCACAACCTCGCGGCACCATTGGCCAGAAACTATTCGATTGTTAGCCAGGGTTCAAAGTCCAAAGTGCGAGAAAATCGGTGCTAAAACGTTACTCGTCAGTTGCCCGGTAACCTTTTTATGAATGGATGGATTTGAGAATGCGCTATGGTTTAGTGCGAATATCTTGTCTGACTGCATGTTTTGGACGGAGTACAGCTTTCAGTTTCTCAGTTAATGTTTTTCTGCAAGCACTATATCGTCCCCTCGGAATAATAAGTTGTGTAGCCTACATTTTGGAAGTTTTTATTTAGAAAATAAAAAGGTTCTTTCTACACAGTCGAATGGAATGCAAAATTTTTTAATTGAATTTCCGCCAAAATAAAAGCTCTGTTTAATGTTTGAGAGACATCAACATTTCTTGTTTTTAAAAGAAGTCTCTTCTGCTCACCAAGGCGTTTATTTGATCAAAAATACTGTTAAAAAAGTAATATTGTGAAATATTATTATAATGTAAATCAGCTGCTCTCTATGTGAATATATAGTAAAGTGTAATTTATTCCTGTGATCAAAGCTGAATTTATCATCATTACTCCAGTCTTCAGTGTCACATGATCTTTCACTAATCATTCTCATATGAGGATCTGATGCTCAACAAACATTTATGATTATCAGTGTTGAAAACACTGTACAATGTTTGTAGGATTTTTTGAAAGCTCTCTATTTCAAAGAATTTCTGTTCTTTTGAACCTTCTATGCATCAAAGAATCCTGGGGAAAAGTGAGCATATTCAGCATAAGAGACTACTTAAAAAAAAAAAAAAAAAGTACATATCCCAGTCTGAAATGTAGTACTGTAAGACTTTAAATATTAACACCTGACCAATCTTGTTGTCAGGGCTGTGTACAGGTAGGAAGACGATGGGAGAAGCATGAAGTGCAAAAAGGAGTTTACTCTCCGAAACAGGTACACACAACATTACACAATGAAAGACTTACAATACCGGACAAGGAGTGACAGAAATGGAACTTAAATAGGGAACACAGACGAGGATGATAACACACAGCTGGAACGTAATGAACTAATGATGACGGTGACCATGACGACAGTCGAGTGGCGGGAAAACTAGAACAAAGGAACATGTGACATGGAACAGGATGACAACAACAGAAAAGCATGTGACACTTGTGGGTTTGCTACTGTTACAATTAAAAACCGTATAAAGTTAAAAACATGACAGGCAGACATGATGTAAGCAACACAGCTACAACTACTAACTTTGATACTAATTATCAAGAATTGACAATAGTCAATCGTATTGGTGGCACCGAGGGGCCCCCAAATAAAATTCTGCTTAGGGCCCCATAAGGGCTTGGGCCGGCCCTGCCAAGATGACTCCGTTTCCAAACACGCTCACATTCACAATGCTGGAGAAACGTCTCGGTTACGTATGGTAACCTTCGTTCCCTGAAGGAGGGAACGGAGACGTACGTCGGACGTCACCGACGAATTGGGATCACTTCTGGGAGCCCCTATCAGCTTCGAGCTATATAAAACCGGCCAATGAACATTGGCGTGCGAGATTTGCATCTCGCGCTCCTCCCTGCTCTGCGGGTATAAACAGGAAGCGAGAGCGAATGCACGCTGTTTTTCACTGAGGAGCCGAACTTAGTGGCTCAACCTGCAGTGATGGTACAGCAACTGTGGCGACGGGACGTACGTCTCCGTTCCCTCCTTCAGGGAACGAGGGTTACCATACGTAACCGAGACGTTCCCTTTCAGTAGGTCACGTTCGACATACGTCGAACGTCACTGACGAATTGGGATCCCTTTGGAAAACGCCACAGTTACTACCACTTCCAGCGCCCAGCGATGAGCCCCTCAGACCCCGTCTGTTAGCGGGCAGGGAAATTCACGCAGGGAGAGTCAAAAAGCTGCTGTTCCGCAAGACCCATTCAGCTGACTTTATTGGATAACGCTGGGAAAGTGTGCCCGTGAAGGCAGCTGCGGAAGCCACATCATGCCCGGAGGGAGTTACCATGTGGAGAAATACATGCATGGGCTTGCCGTGGGCAGCACAACATACGGAAGTCCCAGGGGTGGCCCTGGCTAATTAGAGGCGGGGGACAACACCTTACTGAGACAGCAGAGTGTACTCTGCCAAGGGAAAGACACGGGCTCGCCGTAGGGAGCTGAACCGTGGAAAATACACATATGGGACCGCCGTGGGGGTCACAACATATGGAACCCAGCCTAACACCCGTTCCACCAATACATACGAGTGTTAGACCTGGCGTCGGACGCTCCACCACATCCGACTGCCGCGGGTAACGGAGGACTCAACAGGGGTCGCCGTTCTGGGGAACTCAACTGGAGCGGTTAGCGCACGCATCCGGTCCTTAAGGAGGGGAATGGCGTAGCAAGCCGACACAAGAACGGGCACTTCGGTGTTACTGACTGTAGGAAGTGAGCACACAGGAAGATACCGGCTTTACACAGAGGCTCTAGAATCTAGCGAATGTGTTAGGTGTCGCCCAGCCCGCAGCTCTGCAAATGTCTGTCAGCGAGGCGCCACGAGCCAGCGCCCAGGAAGAAGCTACACCCCTGGTGGAGTGAGCTCTTAACCCGAGCGGGCAGGGCACGTCTTGGGACTCATACGCCAAGACGATGGCATCCACTATCCAGTGGGCCATCCTCTGCTTGGAGACAGCCTTTCCCTTCTGCTGTCCTCCGTAACAGACGAAGAGCTGCTCTGAGGTCCTGAAGCTTTGCGTTCTGTCCATGTAAGTCCGGAGAGCACGGACGGGACAGAGAAAAGCTAGGGCTGGGTCTGCCTCCTCCGAAGGCAGCGCTTGCTAGGCTCACCACTTGGTCTCGGAAGGGAGTAGTGGGAACTTTGGGCACATATCCAGGCTGGGGTCTCATGATCACATGAGAGTTACCAGGCCCGAATTGACCACAATTCCTGGACCACTGACCGATGGAAAGGGCGGTGACTTTCGTTGCCCGGAGGGCGAGGTCCATCACCATCTGTAGCTCCCGGAGGAGCTCTGGGTCAGGCCTACCCTCGTGCATATCCATGAGTGCCTGGGCCTGGTGGACCTGAAGCAACGCCATGGCATGCAAGGCGGACGCAGCCTGTCCACAGGCCTTGTAAGCCTTCCCAGTCAGACTGGAAGAGAACTTACAGGCCCGGGACGGGAGACGCGGGTCACCGCGCCAGTTGGAGGCGGTCGCCGGACACAGTTGCATCACGACGGCCCGCTCCACTGGCGGGATCCCCACGTGTCCCTTGGCTGGCCCGCCGTCAAGGGTAGTGAGGGGGGAGGAGTCACTCAGTCGGTTTCTGGCAGAAAAAGGTGCCGTCCACGACCTTGTGAGCTCCTCATGCACCTCCGGGAAGAAAGGCACCGGGGCGGGATGCTGAGAACCAGCGTGACCCTCCCCGAGAAACCAATCATCCAACCTAGAGGGTTCGGGACATGGTGGAGGGCTCCACACAAGCATGACCCTTTCGGCGGCCCGGCAAAGCATAGAAGTCATTTCGCGGTCCGGTGCGGCCGTTGCCACTCTCCCAGAGGGAGGCAGTACAGCCGAACCTTCATCCTCCGAGGACTGAAACTCGCCCTCCGCTGGCCACCCATGGGAGGGGCCAGCGGGTTCTCCCAGCGGGGCCAGCGGGTTTATTCCTGTATACTTTAAAAAAAAATTACATTTTAATATTGCAGTATTTATTATAAATTATCATTATTTTTTTGTTAAATTCATGTTCCTGGTAATCTTGAATCAGAATAACTTCATCTCTTGGCCACCTGTCACTCACATGAGATCCATCAATAACAAACCACAACCATCCAATCAATTCCCCACGGACAAAATCAAGCCTGCCCTACATTTGTTCTTGTTCCAGAACAGTTTATTCTGTTTCATGTTGGCTATATTTTAAAATCAATACTTTTTACATAGATAAATATCCTTCACAGAACTGTGGTATGGCATGCAGACACACCAGCACAGCAAGCCTGTTCTTCTGTTCTTTCATTTACACTAAAATGTGCATAACTCCAGTCATTCATACAGGACTATTCTCAGTCTTGTTATAGTTTTATGTTTTAAATAGACCTGCCTGACTGAGACAAATACACATCATTGGGAAATACTGAAACATTTCAGTGCAGCTTCAACAAAACGAAATCCTGCTTTCGGACCCACAATGGAAACTGTAATCACTAAATCTGTTAACTAGTTCTATTAGCCTGGATATTATAACGTATGTAAGAAGAGAAGAAATAACATATCAGATTAAAAACAGCTTGTGATTTTCTGTCCGTTCAACTCCCGGAAGTGGCCGAAGGCCTCGCTGACAGAGTATTCATCATCTAAACAACTTTACAAAATGAGTCTCACCTGAGTAAACAAAAGGTAGGCAGATGAAGTAAATGATGAACTTCATTGCAGATGAAAATCCATGAATTTGACACACAATTCTTTATGTGTAGTCATCGAGGAGCGCTGTAAGAAGTCTTTAGCCTTTGCTACATCTGAATCAGGAAAAACAGGTTACAGGACTGACGTCACTGCAAAAGGGTGGGTTTAAGGTGGAACCTTTTACTCACAGGTTGACGTAACCTGCTCAGTAACTGGTTGTTGCTGTCGATTCAGGTTTAGCAAAGGCTAAAGAGTTTTTACAGAGCTCCTCGACGACTACACAAAGAATTGTGTGTCATATACATGGATTTTCATCTGCAATGAAGTTCATCATTTTCTTCATCTATGTACCTTTTGTTTACTCAGGTGAGATTAATTTTGTGTCATCATTTAAAAGATGAATTCTGTGTCAACAAGGCCTTTGGCTACTTCCGTGTGGTGATTGGACTGAATATCACAAGATGTTTTTATTAGAATAGATCTGGTTTAGTTGCCAAGATTAAGGTCTCAAATTCAATTAATATTCATTTGGATAAAGGTATTTTATAGTTATTTGATTTGACACTCAGACGCTTAACCATGTTAAAGTGAAAGTGGAAGTGACGGCCAATAATGGTACTCGGAATTTGTGCTCCGCATTTAACCCATCCAAGTTAGTGCACACACACCCGGAACAGTGGGCAGCCTTTTTTTTTTTTTTTTTTGTTGCAGTAGCTCGCAGGGAGCTATTGAGGGTCAGGTACCTTGCTCAAGGGCACCTCAGTCTTTTCCTGCTGGTAATGAGAATTAAACCTGCAACCTTCGGGTTACCAGTCTGACTCTCTAACCATTAGGCCACGACTGTTTGAGTGCTTTATGTCTTTGTAATGTTTGATTCAGTGTTTTTTTCAGAGTTACACAGCTTCATCACCACATACACTGGAATACATGGAATGACGGCTGCAGGAATCCCAGAGTTTTCTGCTGTAACTTCACTGGATGGACAACAGATTGATTATTATGACAGTATCACAATGGAGCTTATTCCCAAACAGCCCTGGATGCAGGAGTTTGCATCTAAAGACATGTGGAAAGAAGACACTGATATTAGACAATATGTGCAGCTGGTGTACAAAAACAACATTGATGTTCTAATGGAGCGATTCAGTCAGTCACATGGTGAGTTAAAATGCTTTTTGCTGCATCTTTAAACGTCAAAGTATAACCTTGTGCATTAAACATAACAAGCAGATGTTTTCTGTTTCAGGTGTTCATACGTATCAGAGGAGGTATGGATGTGTTTGGGATGCTAAGACTGAAGAATCACATGGGTTTGATGAGTACGCTTATGATGGAGAGGACTTCATCTCACTGGGTGTGAAGGAGCGCAGATACACTGAATCTGTACTGCAGGCAAAGCCCACTGTGCAGAAGTGGAGCGATAACACAGCACAGCTTGGATCTCTGAAACGATACTACGACCATGAGTGTGTTTACTGGTTGATATATTTCTTGAAGTTAAGAAAAGCAGGTTTCAAGAGAAGAGGTATCTTGTCTTAGATAACTTCAAGCTTTCAAGCAGATTCATTCAAACGTAAAAACTTTTTATGTTGGAGTTAATCTTATGGATAAATGTAACTGATCTGAAAACGTCTCACGGTTCCCTGAGACGGGGAACGAGACACTGAGTCCTCTAGAGGATACTATGGGGAATGCCTCCAGCATGACCAGTGTCTGAAGCATGTGTTTAAATTCGGTATCGGTTCAGTAATAGACCATAACCGATTATAATGTACTGATTCTTTTCTGACGTCATTTGTCACGGACGTGCTTTGTCGCGGTAGCATAAGATGGCAGAGGGAGACACAAGTGAGAGTAAATGCTCTAACTACTTTAAAAGACGACATCTGGGCACATTTGGGCTTTTATGAACAACCTGGTAAGCACAACCTGGAGAACACATGCGTTGTGTGTAAGTCAAAGCTATCTGATTTATCAAAACAATTTCATTTACACTTGGGCACATAAATGTATCTCTGCAAAATGGATATAAATCCGATCTACATTTCCTGCACTATATGCAGATTTATTGGAATTCACGTCACCGAAAACAACAGATATGAGCTGCATTTTATTGATGACCATTGAGCCGCGCGCTCTCCTATTGCCTAATTTCAAAATCAAAGACCGCAATAGGAGAGTGCGCGGCAACAGCACTGGTCAGATCATTCAGTTTCTTTATTTTTAATGAATATGATTGTATGTTGAGCACCTGCAACTCTACTTACGGTAGTTTGTGCGTTTGCTTGATGAAGAGATACGGACTGTCGTCAGCCAATGACATTGTCGTGTTTAAACACATGCTTCAGACACCGGTTATAATGTCCTCTAGAGGTTGCAGTGTGAGTTCCCATTTGAAGGGGAACCTGAAATATTAAACTAAATAAATAAAAATAAAATTTTCTCAAAAATCTCTCAATCTTTTTTTAGGTCCTGAAGTGTCACTGTTACAGAAGCTTCCCTCCTCTCCAGTAAAGTGTCATGCCACAGGTTTCTATCCATCAAAGGTAATTATTACCTGGTTAAAAAATGGAGTGAATCACAATGAAGATGTGGTGTATGGAGATACACTAATAAATGAGGATGGGACCTTCCAGAAATCCGCGATCCTCTATGTCCCTCTAGACGACTGGAAGAAGAACCAGTATGCTTGTGTGGTGGAGCACAAGACAGAGACCATCCAGACGATTCTGACTGACGATGAGATCAAGAGTAACAACAGTAAGTTGTTAATAGTGCGGTAGTGATTTATGGTTATGTTTTTTTAGGGGCCAAGCACCGAAGGTGCGGAGCCCCTCTTGAAATAGTTAGATTTCTTCTTATTATTATTATTCCGCCATGGAAGTCTATGGCAGCCCATATAACCGTTTGCGGGAAAATTATGAAATTTGGTACACTGATAGAAGTTATTATCAATAGTAACCACACCAATTTTGGAGTCTCTAACTCAATCCCTCTAGCGCAACCACCTGTCCAAAGTTTGACTCATGTTTATGCTAATAACTTTTGAACCCTAAGGGATAGAAACTCTTTTTAAAAAATCTTTTTTCCTCTGATTCCTTGGCTCAAGTCGATTTGATTGCACCCTATGACGTCATTTCCGTCATTTTAATTAACTGAAAACCAACTTTTTCGAACTCCTCCTAGGCCGTTCAATTCAATTCAATTCAAATTTATTTGTATAGCGCTTTTCACAATACACATTGTTTCAAAGCAGCTTTACAGAAAGTGCATTTCATAAATGTACATTGAAACATGTTAGAAAGAGAATGTTAAAGAAAAATGTTAGAATAAGTTAATCAATCATGTATTAATTTAGGCCATAACAACGCTGGCGTTGAGTCGTCTCTTTACAGGCGTTGAGTCGTCTCATCACAGGTGTTGGGGCATCTGAAGTCTCCATGAGAGGCTGGATACAAACTGGAGCTGACAAACTAGTTACCTCGGGACTAGTGTCCCAAGATAACAACAGAAAAGCAGATGGGAAATAATTAGCATAGCTGCTGTTCAGAATATTAATGCTTTTGATCCGATTTAACTGTAGTATAAAACGTATTTATAATGTGAATGCTTGGCTAAAGAGATGCGTCTTTAATCTAGTTTTAAACTGGGACAGCGAGTCTGAATCTCGAACAATATCAGGAAGACTATTCCAGAGTTTAGGAGCTAAATGTGAAAATGCCCTCCCTCCTTTAGTGGATTTAGATATCCTAGGAATATCTAAAAAATCGGGCCGTTGGTCCGATTTACACGAAAATTGAACCAGATCATCTTCAGACCAGGCTGACAAAACAACATGGAATTCAAGTTGATTCGTTAAATTGATTTTTATAAACGCGCAAACAAATTTTACGTAGCGGTTGCGAAAATACACTTAAGGCTATATCTCCGCAACGCTTTATCGTATTCAAACCAAACTTGGTACAAGTCATCACAAGCATGACCTGAGGCAACATGCAGCGTTTCCTACTGATCCGGAGATACGAAAAATGCTATTTTTGCTTATAACTTCTGAACCGTTTGTCCAAAAATCATAAAAGTGGTCTCGTTAGATTCAGGACGGCATGCCGAGTCGTCTGATATCTGATATATTTTACCAGCCATTTTGAATTATGTGCTAAAATTCTGTATTTTATAAACACATGAACGGATTGTTACGAAACTTGTTATGGGTCATCAGCACGATGCCCTGAAGTAGCCTGAGAAGTTTAGAAACAGCGCCACCTAGTGGAGAATTTTTTTCCCAAACGCTTATAACTTTGGGTGTGGTTGACTTATTTTCATGGGACTAAATTTTTTAGTCTCCTGAATCCTTGCCGAGTCCAACGATAGCAGACTTACCAGGTGTCAGCGTATGGTTTGTGCAGCATGGTAATTTAGTGCTTAAAAACGTTAGCTGATATCTTCGAAACCGCTAGTCTGATCGAGACGAAACCAGCGCCAGAAAATCAAAAACATAGGTCGATAGCTATATGCCAATGCCCAAATGTCAAAATATTGATAGTAAGGGGTAGTAAAATCCAATCAAAGTCAGGTGTCAGTCATTTTTATATGTTTTTTTCATATAAATGTCTATAACTCCAAAACGAAATGAGATATTTTCATCAAAATTGACACACACATGTATGGGCTCACTCCGAGGACACATAAAAAAGATTGTAGGATTGTGTCTCTTGGTGGCACTATAATAGAACAAAACATGACATTGGCTCTATACAACTCAATGTTTTAATGTGGTGTTTTAACGTTTTTTGCTTCAAATGTCTTCACTCATTTTTTTGTTGGTCTGCTACTAGCTTCCTTGTTTGCTTTTGTTGCGCTTGGCCCCGTTAATGGCTGCTTGCAGCTATATTTTATATTTGCTACAAATTTGATCCTATCCTTACCACATTTGACTAATAGGTCATTTGATCTTAATGGAGGGACAAAAATCTCACTGATTTTATTAAAAATATCTTCATTGTTACTAATTTTTCAAAGGTTGAATGAATAAATTTTTTTGGCTGAACTAACTTTTAAAAGTCACACTGGGCATACATTTTTTTAAATTGACACATAAATGTGTTTAATTTACAGTTCAAGTGCAATAAGCCGCAAAAATTTACTAAATTCGGCACTTGTGTGTGCCACAGAAAGCTGCATGTCAGTACTGATTCACAGTTTATTGTGCATTTAAGAACTAATTTTATGTTATTTATGAGTTCTCATGTATATAAAGTTTGAATGAGTTTTGCGCTGTTCCTCAAACGAAGCATTTACATGCAAGTCTAATTTATTTTAAGAATTGTTTTTGTTTTTTGTTAATGATAATAATCATGGACCTAAGTAATGAATAACTTGTTATTTATTATTGTTGATCATTATTTCATCAGTGGTGTTTGTTTAAGCTTATATTTGTTACAAACAGAGGTGACACGGAGAACAAAGGCAGGTGAAAGCAGTGTTTATTTCTATACCAGGAAGTGAGCAGGTGCGGTGAGAGTCAGAGTGTGAGTTTCTGGTAATGCTGGATATGTAGATGATACGATACGTCTTTGAATCTTGAACACAGGAACAATGGATCGAAGGAGACAAGGACGAGACGAGGAGACACTCAGGGTTCGTAGGATATCAGGTAGGTAATCAGGTGAGTCCGAAGAAGCAAGCATGTAGGGTCATGTGCAAACGATACCGGACAGTGACTGAGTGTGAGCGTGGGGTTTAAGTGCAGGTGGTGATTGCTGTGGTGATGACGTGCAGTTGTGTGTGCTCAGTACTCTGGTGATTGGGATCATTGTGGTAGTGAGGGGGTGGAGCCTGGCGTGCTTGTAACATCACCCCCCCCCCTCCACGGCCATCTCCTGAGGGCAGAGGACCCCGACGCCGTGGTGGTCGACCTCTACCCCGCGGTGCCGGTCGATCAGGACGGGTAGCGTGGAATGTCTCTAGTAGATTTGGGTCAAGGATGTCATGCCTGGGTACCCACGATCTTTCTTCAGGGCCGTACCCCTCCCAGTCTTCCAGGTACTGGAGTTGACCACCACGACGCTGGGAGTCCAAGATGTCCTGGACCTGATATGCTGCGCCGTTGTCAACGAGAAGTGGAGGGGGAGGCTCCGGACTAACGCCAGGCTCTTGGGAAACAGAAACAGAGGGGTAGTGAGGTTTCAGGAGAGACACGTGGAAAGTGGGGTGAATCCGGTACTGAGGGGGTAGTTGGAGTTTGTACGTCACTGGATTGATCTGCTGCAGGATCTCGAAGGGGCCAATGAACCTGGGACTCAACTTTTTACACTGCAGACGCAGTCTGATGTCCCGGGTGGACAGCCAGACCTTATGCCCCACCTGGAACGTCGGAGCATCGGAGCGGTGAAGGTCGGCTGTCAACCTGCGTCTGCAGAGTGCCCGTTGTAGTTGGTGATGGGCTGAGTCCCAGACCCTCTCACTCTCCCGGAACCAGTAATCAACTGCAGGGACGTCGGAGGGTTCCCCAGACCAGGGGAAGAGGGGCGGTTGATAGCCGAGTACGCACTGGAAGGGTGTCAGGCCGGTGGTGGGTTGTCGAAGTGAGTTCTGTGCGTACTCGGCCCATCCTAGGAACTGGTTCCAGGAGTCCTGGTGGCCGTGACAGAAGGTACGGAGGAAACGGCCAATCTCCTGGATCTTTCTTTCAGTCTGCCCATTCGTCTGAGGATGGTATCCGGACGTGAGGCTGACGGTCACACCTAGGAGTGCGAAGAAGGCCTTCCATACCTTGGAAATGAATTGAGGACCTCTGTCAGATACGATGTCTTCGGGAATGCCATAATACCGGAAGACGTGGTTAAACATGGCTTCCGCGGTCTCTAGGGCTGTGGGAAGTCCTCGTAGTGGGAGCAGCCGGCAGGACTTCGAGAAGCGATCCACCGAGGATACAATTGGGCAGGTCTGTAATGAAGTCCACCCCTTGGTGTGACCACGGACGGTTGGGAACGGGCAGAGGCAGGAGTTTCCCAGCTGGCAGGTGTCGAGGGCTTTTAGCCATGGCGCATTCCCGGCATCCTCGCACGTACCTTCTGACATCAGCTGGCATGTGTGGCCACCAGAAGCGCTGGCGTAGCAGCGAGAGGGTTTAATTGACCCCAGGGTGACCAGTGCCCAGTGATGTGTGCGAGGAGTGAATCAGAGGGATGCGTTGTGCTCGAGTGATGTATTGCAAGCCCGGAGGACAGCCCGGCGGCACGTTGGTGGAGGCATTGGTAGAGGGCAGGGTCTCTTCTGACCATGTGATGGGACTGAGGAAGAGCTTGATGGGGAGAATGGGTTCCTCTTCTTCCTCGGAACGTTCCTCTGGGCCGTGGATGCGGGAAAGGGCATCCGCCTTGATGTTCTTGGCCCCTGGCCGGTAGGAAATGTGGAAGTCGAACCTCATGAAGAAGAGTGCCCAGCGAGCCTGTCGGGGGTTGGGTCGTCTTGCCTCTCGGAGATACCCCAGGTTTTTATGATCAGTCAAGACTAGGAACGGATGTTTGGAGCCCTCAAGCCAGTGCCTCCACTCCTCCAGTGCAATGATGGCAAGGAGCTCTCGGTTGCCGATGTCATAGTTAACCTCCGCCGGGCTGAGCTTGCGGGAGAAGAAGGCACATAGATAGAGACGGCTGGGGTTCCCCTGCTGCTGAGATAGAACCCCACCCACCCCGGTGGTGGAGGCGTCCACCTCCACGACAAAGGGAATCTCGGGATCAGGATGGACCAGGAGGGGAGCTGTCGTGAAGGTGTCCTTCAGGGTCTGGAAGGCTTGGGTGGCGGATGGGGTCCAGGACAGAGACTTGGGCTTGTTGCGGAGAAGGCTGGTGAGGGGACTGGCGATGGAGCTGTAGTTTTGAATGAAGCGTCGATAGAAATTTGCGAAACCCAGAAATCGTTGCAGTTCCTTCACAGAAGTGGGAGTTGGCCAAGACCGGATGGCTTCCACCTTCCTCTCATCCATCTGGATGCCACTGTGATCAATGTTGTACCCGAGGAACTGCACAGAGGGCTGGTGGAAGGAGCATTTCTCGGCCTTGAGGTAGAGCTGGTAGTTCCTCAGGCGTTGTAGGACCTCCACAACGTGACGGAGATGGTCGACCATGCTCCGGGAGTAGATCAAGATGTCATCTATGTATACCAGCACGAACCTGTGGAGACACTCCCGGAGCACCTCGTGGATGAAGTCCTGGAATACGGAGGGGGCGTTGGCGAGTCCATATGGCATCACAAGATACTCGTAGTGACCAGTGGGCGTGACAAAGGCGGTCTTCCACTCGTCCCCCTCACATATCCGGATGAGGTTGTAAGCGCTGCGGAGGTCCAACTTCGTGAACACAGTGGCACCACGGAGATGTTCCAGGGCAGCTGGGACGAGAGGAAGGGGGGTAACGGAACTTGACTGTAATGTTGTTTAATGACCGGTAGTCGATACAAGGCCGCAAGCCTCCGTCCTTCTTTGCCACGAAGAAGAAGCTCGAAGCAGCAGGGGAGGTAGATGGACAGATGTAGCCTTGCTCCAGCGCCTCCTTGATGTACTCCTCCATGGCCTTCTCCTCCGGAAGAGAAAGGGGATGGATTTTCCCCCTGGGCACTGGTTCACCTGGCAGCAGATCAATGGCGCAGTCCCATGGCCGATGGGGAGGCAGCTTGGAGGCCCGTTGGGGACAGAAGACGGAGCTTGGGCTGACGGCAGAGGGTTCCCGAGATGAAGTTCTCGGCTGACCCAGAATCGAGGAGGGCAGTAACTGAAAGGGAAATTCCAGCAGCAGTAAGGTTCACAGTTGTGGTGAGTGGCTTCATCTTAGAGAGAGAGGGGATGATTGCACTCACCATGGGTCGAGGAGGAAATGTAATGCCCAGGTAGACCGCAGTAGAGGCAGAGATTCTGGATCAGTTCCGTTCAGCCGATGTCAGTCGGGTGTTCTCCAGTTGCATGGGCTCGGGGTTGGGTTCTGGAGTGCTGACATCACCTGTTCGGCAGAGGAACAATGACGACTGGCCATGGTGTTCTTCAATGCATGACTGTATACGAGTGGCGAAGCGAATGGAGAGTTGGATGAAGCGTTCTAGCCCGATGGTATCATCAAGGTCATCAAGGTGAACTTTATTATCCCACAAGGGGAAATTCATGTGGTCATTCATAACGCGCCCTTGTCACAACTTATTCTCTAAAAAAACCAATAAACATAAATAAGATAAATATAACATTCAATAAACAGTTTTAAAGATGATAACAGGAATTGACAGTAACAATCAAACATCACACATCTGATGTAAAAAAAAAAAAAAAAACTAAATATGATCATCTAATTAAAAGTTAAATAGTTTGCGATGTACTTGATCATTGTATAATCTGATCGCTGTAGGTACAAATGATTTATTGTACCTTTCCGTTCTAATTCTTCGTTGTAAAATTCTACCAGTTGACCTGTTGCTTTTTCTAAATTTATATAAATAGGATGCGTAGGATCATTGAGAATTTGGTCAGTCTTCTTTAAGATAAGCTCATTGTACAGCTGGACTGCCGACACCTGGTCAAGTCCAATGATCTTACCGGCCATCTTAATCATGCGCTGCAGTCTCTTTTGGTCCTTAACATGTATGTTACCAAACACGCAGATAAGGCCAAAGGACAAGACACTCTGAAGGAGACTTTTATAAAACATTTCAAGAATGTGTTTATCCAATCTAAAATGATGCAATTTCCTAAGGAAATACATCCGCTGGTGCAATTTTTTAGTTTTGTTCAATGCACATTCATTAAAAGTTAGTTTGGAATCAATTTCAACTCCCAAATATTTAAAGGTTGAGACCCTCTCTACTAATTCGCCATTGATCGTAGAGGGAGGAACGATCATTCTGTTTCTTCTGAAATCTATGACCATCTCTTTTGTTTTCTTCACATTGATTTCAAGAAAATTTTCAGAACACCATTGTGTGAAGCCCTGCAACTCCCTCTCAAATCCACTCACAGACGAGATGTCAGATTTTAAAAAACCAACAAGTGCTGTGTCGTCAGCATATTTAAAATAAGTGTGGGCTGAAGAAGAAGCTTGACAGTTGTTAGTGTATAATGTGTATAGGATGGGCGACAGAACGCACCCTTGTGGTGCCCCTGTATTTATTATTTTCGAAGATGATATACATGAATTAAATCTGACTTGCTGACTACGATCAATAAAAAAGTCATAGATCCATAAGATCAATTGGGGATTTACTCCCAAATGCATCAATTTTCTCACCATCAGGTGTGGTTGGATCGTGTTAAAAGCGCTGCTGAAGTCAACAAACACAATCCTCGTATGCAGCGAGATGCAGCCGCACCCGAGGATCCAGACCCTGTCGGTAGGTCGTAATCAAGGACTGCTCGTTCCATCCACTAGCAGCAGCGAGGGTTCGAAACTGTAGAGCATACTCATTAACTGTGGAGGTACCTTGTTTCAGATGATATAACTGTTCTCCGATCGACGAATCCCATGATGGTTTCCCAAAGACCTCCTTAAAGTGAGACATGAACCCTGACAGGGTCTGGATCACTGGACTGTCTGTGGACCACATGGATTCCGCCCAACGGAGCGCTTTACCGGAGAGTTGAGATGTGATGAACGCTACCTTAGCGCGATCGTTGGGGTACAGGCGCGGCTGCATCTCCAGGACCAGTGAACATTGCAGAAGGAATCCGTTGCAATCCTCCGCCGAACCAGAGAAGGGCGGCGGTCTGGCCATGGGACTGGCGTACTCGGGGGGCGAAGAAGTGGTTGTGTGGATCCCGGAAGTGCTCGCCGGTGAAGGTGCAGGTGCGCTGGTGGGAAGAGCTCGCCGAACGGCGTCGACGAGCTCTTGGAAAGGATCTGGGGTGCTCATTCTGGTGCGCTGTGTTGGTCCGGTATTCTGTTACAAACAGAGGTGACACGGAGAACAAAGGCAGGTGAAAGCAGAGTTTATTTCTATACCAGGAAGTGAGCAGGTGCGGTGAGAGTCAGAGTGTGAGTTTCTGGTAATGCTGGATATGTAGATGATACGATACGTCTTTGAATCTTGAACACAGGAACAATGGATCGAAGGAGACAAGGACGAGACGAGGAGACACTCAGGGTTCGTAGGATATCAGGTAGGTAATCAGGTGAGTCCGAAGAAGCAAGCATGTAGGGTCATGTGCAAACGATACCGGACAGTGACTGAGTGTGAGCGTGGGGTTTAAGTGCAGGTGGTGATTGCTGTGGTGGTGACGTGCAGTTGTGTGTGCTCAGTACTCTGGTGATTGGGATCATTGTGGTAGTGAGGGGGTGGAGCCTGGCGTGCTTGTAACATTATTGTTGTTTCTGTATATTATTGTTTTTTGTTGTGTTTTTTAACAAGTGTTTGTTTTATTTTTAAGGAACTACAAAGGCATACTCCAAAACACTGTGTGTGATGGGAGTCCTCATTGTCATAGTCCTGGTTATTTGTGCTTTAGTACAAAGGAAGCGAGTAAGTATATGTTTACATGTCTTTGCTCTTATTTCTCATTCAAGTGGTTTCATCAACTGTAGGATGATGGGAATGTCCTCAGCATTCACACTAGCATTCAAACGTTTGGATTTGCACAGACATTTTAATGCATTTGATTGAATTTTAAGTAAGGTGGAGTTTACAGAGCTAATGCATCACTAATGTTCAAAATCACTGTTATGTTTTAATTATTGTTATCAAACTGCAGCTAAATCCAGTCAGTAGCTGCATTTACATGGACCACACTAGTCTAAATAAAAAGAGTCTCATCTAACCACATCAGTTGGAATAAACGGGCCAGATCTGAAAGAGATTTCATTTGGATTCAAACTATTTTCTATAACTATTGAAAAAGATAATTCTTGGTTCTTGATTTGTTATATACTATACACACATATATAGATTTAATGCAACTGACAACAATTTAAAACATTGAATTTAAGTTTTAAAAGCTATGTTCACAAAAAAAATCAAAGCCAAATGTTTGTCTTCAAAGAACATTTTAGAGAAGGAGATTTGCAGGATTTGCTGATTTACAATTTCAGTGTGTAATCGCAAAAAACTGTGATTTGGAATTAGTCACATGTTGTTTCAGTGCTCATACAAATTGCATTATTAAAATATCCTAATTTAATTTATATTTACGACATTACTTTGCAGAAACAAAGGCGCAAGTTTAATCTGGTACCCAGTGATAGCGATGAGGCGCTTTACATCGACAAAGGTCTTTGAAGAGTTTCTCCAATCGTCTGGACTTCCTCCAGATTTCAGTCTGGTTGTTGATCTTCAGGATGTGGGAGATCAGATGATTTCCAGCACCAAAACATGTTTAATGTTGAATAATATTCACGAGTATGGACGTCATGGACCTGTTTTCCCAAACACGATACGACATGACCAAACAAACAAAGAAAAAGAAGACTTTCTAACAGTGTGTGTGAGACGTGTTGATGTATTAGTGCAGATGCAAATCAGCTGAAGAGCATCCAGAGACTGTCTGAATATGAAGCTTATGTTAACATCAGGTGTAATGGGCACTTTAGATACTGCTGTGTGTGACCTTTCACCTCTCGCATTTGTATATACTTTAAATGAAAAGGAAACTTTTTCATGTAAATATGGTTTATTTATTTTCAAGTTGTAAGTTAACTGATTACTAGATTGACAGCTTTTGTGAGTTTCAAATGGAAAAAACAATAAACACTTTTAAGAACATGTGCACTTCTCCTTTTATTCAACAATAAGAATAGTAAATAATAGTGTAAAAATAGAGAAAACTTACAATTGTGACATTTTTAACCTCTAATTTAAATTTTCTTAAAAAAATATGTAATATCTTGCTTATGAAAGCAAAATTGCAGATGTATTTTATTTAGTAAATATTTATTTGTTGCTTTATATCTCACAATTTAGACTTTTTGTCACAGATAAAAAAAACAACGAAACATGCATTTATCTTTGTAATCACTAATCTACACAGGCATATTTGTTTACAGGCTCATATCTTCAGTTCTTTGCTGCTAAGTCACTGTTTTCTCATTATATGAGTATGTTGGCATGTATATATGAGTATGTGTTCAATATGTACTTTCTTTGTTATTAGTCTTATCTTTTGACAGATGCTGACTGATGTCTATAATAATGCGGTGTGTGTTTTGGGTGTGTTTGTCCTGAGGCTAGATCTCTGCAGGTCTGAGGTCAGTCAGTCAGACGGCACTCTTCATACGTTCAGCTCTTGGTGTTTTAGGGTTTGTAATGTATGTGTTGGGGACGCTTGTCTTTAGGTGTTTCCAGAATTTGATGGCTCTTTTTTTGGATGTTTAGAAGGACCTATTGGTCTAATTCTGCCCTGTATCTGCTGTTTGACGTATTCTTTTACAGAAATCCAAATGTAAAGTTTCAATCAGATGTTTTTCTCAATGTAAGAACTGAAATTATATAGGCGGTTCAATTATTGATTTGAAAGGTTTGAGCCAGATTTGGATTGGGATGTCAAGAGCTTTCTCTTTGAGTTCATTCACAGCCAGAGTAAAGTTACCAGTTGGAGTTATTTTCAGGCTGAGGTAAGTGTAAATCTCAATGGTTCTGTGTGATAGTGTGAACGTGTGTGTTGGTCCCTGAGATCTGGAGCGTTTCTGGAACATCATTACTCTAGTTTTGGCTGGAGCAAGAGGACATCTTGTAAGAACTACCCTTCCCAGGTTACCCCACGTGGACACTAGGGGGCAAGATGGCTGCCTGTTAAGGACTACAAAACCCAGACTGCCTGAGAGAGCAGCTGAGGCTAATCAGACCAGGAACAGGATATAATCATGTGTGTGGCTGTGAGAGGAGTCGACCGTGAGCCTGACGATATTTAAGTTGATACTCTTTATGTTTAATGATTAAAAAATACACACCTGCATACTGAAGAGACTGTAGAAGTGGCGTTTTTCTGGGAAACTACACAAGTCAAAGATCCTGAACCTCTCATGGTGCCACAGTGTAAGTTTAGATGAACTAAATCACAAACACATAACTAAAGTCCCCCTGTAGTCAATAAGTGTATCCCTTAAAACTCATCTGTGATCACCAACATTAAAAATTACATATACATTTCCACAAGAGAGATTTACCGCTCCATTTAATACAATGATTTTATGTATAATAGAGTTTTAATTGGTTTACATGTTTTCTTAGTCCATTTTATTTCTCTTACCATATTAAGTGTGTATATGTCTTCAAGTAATGAATGGTTGAAGTAGGAAATGCATCTGTATAAAGAAAGCAGCATGACAAATAAATGGGCAATTAATCACCATTAAACAAGAAGAAGAAAAACGGGCGATCACTAACAGTCACTAAATAGTATCTTCTGGATTGTGGAGGATCCAACGACTCACCATTTCAGACACAACTGCAAACTTTTGGATTATCTCTTTTCTTGGATCGTGTACACACTGGACGATGCTCACATTGGGATTTATCAGCACACTAGGATGCTTGGACTGTTTTAGGGTAAGGTACATTGGACTCTATGCTTTTAACACCCTGAGTTTTCCTGGTTTTACTCTGTTGTTTTAAAGTCTTAGGCATATATTGTAAATACACCATCTCTTCTCAATTCTTATCTCTGTATTATGTCTCCTTCTTTTAACACCTAACACACAGTAAAATATGACCCCATTTTAATTATTGTGACCCAACCAATTTGGCTGAACGTAACAACGTTATCAAAAAGCTAATAATGTGTTTGCTAATGATAGCACGTTCCTGTTCCTTAGAAACACTTTGAAAGTTGATAGAACGTGGGGAGGTGGAGAAAGGCATATAGTTCATCATAACATCATAGTATACATTTAGAGCCAAATTACCAATAAAACATTTTTGACATTTAGAGGGATAATTCACCAACAAATGAACTTATGGTCATGGTTTACACGTGTTCAGTCCTGAATAACTTTCTTCTGTAAACTAAGGCGTTTTTGGAGGCTTTTTAGTTTTTAATATTAACTGACATAATTCAGGAGAGATGTCATGAACGAATCGTTCTTTTGAATTGGATCTTTTCAATGAATCTGGCCTAAATGATTCATTCACAAAAGTTCCATTAAAAAAAAACAAAAAAAAGGACAACAGTATAGGAGTTTGTTATTTAATCACAAAATGAGACAAGAAAGACAAAGAATTACCAAAACATTTTTGCTGTTCTGTTAAGCCGGGTGCACACTTAATAGATTTATAATAGTCCTTCACGATTGTTCCTTGTCAGACTGTACGAACATGATCCCGCTGTAAGCCATGTCACACTGTAAGATCTCAGTTGTCATTAATGTCAGTCTGTACGATGGTCAAGGCGCGCTAAAAACGGACACGCGAGAAAACTTGAGCAGAGTTTTATATCATAATTTGACGGTCGTCGTATAAAAAGTCGCACTGCAGGACTTCCAAATCTTCTGACACTGCCAGAATTTCGTCTGAGATCAAATTTTATCGCAGCGGTCATTAATTGGCTGCCGGTGGACATGTCAAAATAACAATCAAAGACTTCAGATTTTAGCCTAGGATCAGAGGAATATTTTAGGATTTGCAAAATTTGTCTCAGACAGACAAATCGTGGCCAAAATTGCACAGTGTGCACCCGGCTTAAGTACTTTCCAATGAGAACCATCAGACGGACCAAACTTAAACTGATCATTGACTCCAGAACACAGAAAGAAATATATACATATATTTCCACAGGAAACAAGCCATATATACACCGATCAGGCATAACATTATGCATTACATTATAACATTATACAGGTGAAGTGAATAACACTGATGACCGGGCTGGTAGAATGCGTGAAGTGTTGCCACTCGGGATTGGTCAATTGTCTGTCGTCTGGCTGCCAGTTTCTCTGTAGCCGGCCATTTGAGCAGAGTAAACACAATCATCATCCGATCGGTCGCTATTTACATCTCGTAAGGTCTGTAAACTCCACAGAGCTCTGTTTATCAGTCCAACAGTGGAAAATTAAACCATATCCGCCCCGGCTGGGCCGGATCGACATGGAATGGAATGGTTGAGCAAAGAAAACGGTTTGGCCGGATTCATTCTGAAGAAATGCTAAAATTTCAAGATTAGAGATGGAAGAAAAGGCAGATGCACTTAGGACTTGTCCGAATCCATTTCTGCTAGTTTAACAACGGAAAAAACAGTCATGGTCCAAAAGGGTTGTCACTCGTCTCTTACTGAGTCATGGGTGTGTTTTGGGCGTAACGTGCAATAAACCAATCAGAGTCTCATCTCCCTTTCCCTTTAAAAGACAGTTGCGCTCACACCATGGCGGATTCACTGTAAGTGGAAAGACTGAACGCTTCTCCAGAGAGGAATCTTTTATTTTTAATATTTAAAAATGTGTGTGTGCTGCTGCTGCGCATCCCTGTGTGTGTAATAAGAGTGTATGTGCGTTGTGCTCCACCTATAGGCTCATATTACTAACACACCCTTTAAATAACACACAAATACTGCGGTATTGACTTTAGAGCAGGTGTGTGTTGGTCAATGGTCAGTGGTTTTCAGTTCCTCACAGTAGCAACGCTCCAACAATGCTCCTGAACACACCTGGGGTTCAGACCAGACACCCATGGGTGAACAGATGCGCCAGTGCATTTGATATTTAAACAACGTGGCTGGAGTGAAAATAACTGCGTTGGGCTGAAACTAGCAAAAATGGGTGTATGATCGGGCCCTAAAAGTCTTTAGATGTTTCTTGAACTTTATAAAAAGACTTCGTTGTTGGGAAGATCGTTCCACCGGTGACAAACTGTAAAGGTGAAGGTTCTGGAAAGGGATTTTGTGTGTCTCTGTGAAGGTACCATGAGACGCCGCTCACTCATGATTCACAGTCTTTCTGGAGGGGATGAAATTTTTTGGAGTGAGTGGAGATAAGAGGGTGTGCAAGTTCTGGACTTTGAGTTTTGACATAGATATACATCTTCTTGTTGCCTGTGAAGAGATAAACAGAGGTGTAATGTACTGTAATGAAATTTTTTAAAAAATTATCAAGGGATTCACATATAATTTCACACACACCAGAAACAGAATCTCAGAATAGTTATAGTTTGGTCATTTTAGAGAAAAACTAAGACAAGATGGTTCTCATTCAACACACACTTCTTCATTGTACTGCCACACACAGAAACACATGTGGAATCATCTGCACTTATGATGGGAATTATATACAACAGCTCATCAGTACTTACGAGCTTTGAGTTTCAAAAGTACATACAGTCCAACCAGTACAACAACAGGGATAATGAGCAGGAAAACCACCAGATATACAGCATCTGATCCAGGTTCTAGAACACAGAGAAACATATGCACATTACACAATGAATAATACTGCAGAAAACAACAACAACAGAAAAAGCCATTCTCATTATTAGTTATTGGCCTGTAAAAAGTAAAATGTACATGTAGAAAAATTAACCAGGTTTAAATTTACCGTTACTCTCAATCTGATTCACAGTCAGAATCTTCTGGATGGTCTCAGTCAAACTCTGGTGCTCCACCTCACAAGTGTACTGGCTCTTCTTCCATTTGTCTGGAAGGACATGGAGGGTAAGTGTCCTCTGGAAGGTCCCGTCCCCATTTGGTAGTGTCTCTCCAGTCTCCAATTTATTGGAATCACTAACATCTCGTCCATTCTTCCTCCATGAAATGGTTGTGTTTCTGAAGAGAAAACCTGTGACATGACACGTATAATAGTCTGGGTCCTTCTGCAGCAGAGACACTTTAAGAGGATCTAAAAGTAAATAAAGAGAAAAGGGAACAAAACTGAGAACAGAGAAATAAACACATGCACTTCGACTTCTCACAGTTATCTCGAATTTAATGTTGACCTGAATAGATTTATCAGGCTCTCTGTTTAAACATGATTTATCTGGGATCTATACATGAAAGAAAGAAATAATCAACTGTTAATACTATACTGTACCTGTTTTCTTAAAAGCAGCTTTAGATAAATGTAAGAGCTTCTTCAGCCAGAAAATGCACTCATATCTAAAGTATTGTTGTAAGATTTCAAGCTGTGTTTTGTCATTATTCCACTTCATCATTGTGGGCATTCCCTGCTGTACTTGTGCAGTGTATCTGAGCTCCGTCAGGTCCAGTGAGATGAAGTCCTCTCCATCATAAGCGTACAGATCAAATCCATGTGATTCTTCAGTCTCATCATCATAATCACATCCATACATCCTCTGATATGTGTGAACACCTGAAAGAGAGATAGTGGGATACTCTACTGCACTACTTAATTTTTTTAATTCACAAGCTAATCTTTTGATGTTTATAAATGTAGTGTAAATAAGGGATGATGTACAAATAAACACCTTAATACAAGACCCCTCCTGATCACCCTGCCAGGGTTTATTCTGCGATAACAACATAATCAAATCAAAAACATTGAAGAAATATAGCAATAAAAACACATTGAAGAGCCAAAACATTTGTTTTTCCTCTGTGTAATAACCTCTGTGTAACAACCCCAACAACCTCCTTCCCTCAGTAAGAGCATTGAAGATGTGTCGTGGCTGGGTCTTCCAGCATGACAACGACCCGCAACACACAGCCAGGGCAACTAAGCAGTGGCTCCATAAGAAGCATCTCAAGGTCCTGGAGTGGCCTAGACAGTGTCCAGACCTGAACCCAATAGAAAATCTTTGGAGGGAGCTGAAAGTCCGTATTGCCCAGCAACAGCCCCGATACCTGAAGGATCTGGAGAAGGTCTGTATGGAGGAGTGGGCCTAAATCCTTTTGTTTTCCCCTTCTGCTGCTGGCCTCATGGCCGGCTGTACCCTATACATGGTTAAAGAAAGAACTGACATATTCACCTCCGAGCCCCAAGAGGGCGCGGCTGGCAGTGTGCGACACAGCCTCACCACTCTCAGCCTCCTCTGTCGCCAGCCCCCTGTCAGACAAGACCCCAGTGGAGCGCTTGGCCTTCCCTGGTCTCCTCTGTCAGGGCGCGGAATTCGACCCCGCTGGTTCAGTTTTTGGGAGCCTGGCTAGTGCTTCCCAATCTGTCCAGCTGGCTTGCTTGCACCATCAGGCTCAGCTATGCGATTTAGTTCGCATGGTCTCCTCCCCGAAGGGGGAGAAGCTATACCATATTTCGGGGAGTCCGCTATACCATGGTGGGTGACAACGCCCTTGTCATGCGTGCGGAGATCAACACCCTACTGGCGAAGGGTGTGGTCGAGGTCGTCCCTCCAGCCGAGATGAAGTCTGGCTTCTACAGCCCTTACTTCATTGTACCCAAGGAAAGAGGTGGGTTACGACCAATCCTGGACCTGCGCGTCTTGAACCGAACCCTTCAAAGGCTTCCATTCAAGATTTTGACAGCCAAACACATTTTCGAATGTGTACGTCCATCGGCTTGGTTTGCAGCGATCGACCTGAAGGACGCATATTTTCATGTCTCCATTCTTCCTTGACACAGACCGTTTCTACGGTTTGCCTTCGAGGGACAGGCATACCAGTACACGGTTCTCCCATTCGGGTTAGCCCTGTCTCCTCACATCTTCACGAAAGTCGTTGAGGCAGCCCTTGTGCCGCTCAAGCAACACAGGGTTCGCATCCTCTCGATGACTGGCTGATTCTGAGTCACTCTTGAGATCAGGTGTTGCTAACACAGGGACCAGTGCTCCAGCACCTCGCCCGTTTGGGCCTTTAGGTCAACTGGGAAAAACTGGCAAACTTTCCCCCGTGCAGAGGATCTCTTTTCTCTGTATGGAAATCGACTCGTTGCCATGTATGCACTGCTTACGAGCGGGCGCAGTCACTGCCTGACTTTTCTTCACCAGTTCGAGGGCAAGAGTGCGGTTCCACTGAAGTTATTTGAGAGGTTCCTGGGACATATGGCATCCGCAGCCGTGGTAACGCCCCTTGGACTGCTTCATATGAGACCGCTTCAGCACTGGCTTTGCGATCGAGTCCTGAGATGGGCATGGCAACAGGGCACGCTCCGGGTCCCAGTGACTCGGGCCTGCCATCAGACCTTCACCCTGTGGTCAAACCTCACTTTTCTACAGGCCAGAGTTCCCTTACGAGTTTCCAGGCATGTTGTTGTATCAACAGATGCCTCTGCCACGGACTGGGGTGCCATGTGCAATGAACATGCTGCCAAGGACCCCAGTGCCTATGGCATGTCAATTGCCTCGAGTTTCTGGCTGAACGTCTTGCCCTGCACCACTTTCAAGCCCTGCTCAAGGACATACACGTACTGGTCCGTTCAGACAACACGGCGAAGGTAGAGTACCTCAACCGACAAGATGGTCCTTCTTCACGGCGAGAAGACCCCACGAAATGCTTGATTGGGTCCGTGCTCTCCTTCCTCCAAGAAGGGTTGGAGCGAAGGCTGTCTCCCTCCACCCTGAAGGTTTATGTGACTGCAATATCGGCTCACCAGGACCTGGTGGACTCAAAAACGATAGGACAGCACAACCTGGTCCACAGGTTCCTAAGAAGTGTGAGGATTTAGCGCATGGCGCCTCGCTAACAGACATTTGTAGAGCTGCAGGCTGGCAAAACACCCAACACATTCGCACGATTTCATAATCTCAGAATATCCTCTCGTGTACTCACCCCAAGTGGCCAGTAACTGGACAGGCTCAGGTGTCATCACTTGCTGTGCCTTTCCACTCCAAGAACTGGATGCATGCGCATTTTACTCAGGTGAGATTCTCAGTAAGCCCTAAGCTCCTTTAGCACTGTTGATGCCGACACCAGAGTGCATGCCCGATTGGTCAGCCCTCGTGTTAGGCTAGGTGCCTCCATGTGCATGGTTCCCCGTTGGGCAACCCCCACATGTGTATTCCACGGTAAGTCTCTTCGAGCATGTGCCTTCCCTTGGCAAGACACCTAGCCACTCCTTAGGTTGAAACATTCCACCTGCGGCTGGATACCCCAGAGTGCTCCATATGCAGTCCCTACAGGGGTCATATGTGTATTCTTAAGTCCTCCCTTCGGGCAGGCATTGTGTTGCATGTCTCCACGTGGGATATGCTTCCCAGTGTGCCTTGGTATTGGCGTTTAGCCTAGCCCCTCGTTTGTGCTAAGACTCACGGCAGGGATATCAGGTCAGCGCAGGACGCTGGAAGACAGCCGCTGTGGCGAGATTGAATTGGGACCCCCATTCCATCAGTAACTGACGTAACTCGTAGTGTACTGACTGAAAGGGAACGTCTCGGTTACGTATGTAACCCCCATGCATCCCCACATCCCCACATGCCACAACCACTGTATAGCTGATACGGTCGGGACGCTCCGCCTCGGCTCCTCAGCAGGCCGCAGACCCATGGCATTGTCATGGCATTGGCTCATTTTGTAGATCTCGAAGGCAATTGGCTTCTAAACGAAACCCCCATTCCGTCAGTAACTGACGTAATGCCTCCGTTCCCTTCCTTCAGGGAACGAGGGTTACATATGTAACCGAGACTTTGTGTAACATTAGCAACACATTATTAGCTGTTTGATAACTTAGTCAAGCCAAAGGCTAATCATATTAATTACCGTTATGTGTCCAATGTTGAAAAGTTGAGCGAGTGTAACTCTGAGCTAGAGAATGTGCATATTCATGAATCCGCATATACAATTTATATATAATTTTTTTTAAATATGTCATTTCATGAGTTTTAAGGGATAAAATTATTGACTACAGGGCGACTTTATACAAATATTTTAAGCTGAAAATAAGATGAAATAATGCGTGCTGACGTCTTCAACATAAGCAAATATCATTGAATAACATCCTGCGACTGTTGCGTTCTTTACAGCGTTGTTATCGGGGTATAATTGACCTCGGAATGTCACGACTGACCAATCAGAATCAAGCATTTCAGAGATCCATGTTATACTGTATTTTAACTCACCATATGTCTGGCTCAATCTCTGCATTAGAAGAGGAATGTTGATGTTGTAGATCTTCTGCACATATTGTCTAATCTCAGTGTCTTCTTTCCACAGTTCTTCAGATGCAAACTCCTCCATCCAGGGCTGTTTGGGAATCAGCTTCATTGTGTTACTGTCATAATAATCAATCTGATGACCATCTAGTGAAGATACAGCAACAAACTCTGGGGTTTCTGCAGCCGTCTTTCCATGTATTCCAGTGTATGTGGTGATGAAGGTGTGCAACTCTGAACAAACAACACAAAGACATAAAGTTCTCAAACATACAGCAGTGGTCGGCAACTGGCGGCCTGCGGGCCAAAATTTTGATAGCTATTTTAATAGCGGCTTTTTCTGAAATAGATCTGTCATGATAGTGTAACGGAGAGCTGAGAGCTGTGCAGGTTAATCCCCTGATGTCAAGAGACGCTCTAGTGACTGGCACTAGAAGTCACAGCCTTTAGCCTCCTTGTTAGAGCGTCCTACTCGGGTTCGAGCACCGCTTGGAGCGGGTGGTGCGAAACGGAGAGATTACAACAACAACAGTTGCTCATAATACATTTGTCTTTAGTTATTTTGCCTTCAAAAAAAGTATGAGAATGTTTTTGCAGCAATGTTTTATTTTGGAATAAATTGAGAGCTTTAAATTGTAAACGTTCTGAAAGACATTCAAAAGAGTTTGTGGAATGGATCGCTAGACACACCTCTAATAGCCGTCATGAAATGTGCGGTATGAAAAAAACGAACAGTGAACCATTGAAATGTTTGCTTATAACACGGGGCCTCAGCACCAACACGTGAACAATAACAAATCAAATTCAGCTTCCTTATTATCAAAAATATTGACAAGACAACCAGCAAAAAAAAGGTACCATGCCTCGCATTTTTCATCAATTAATTTATCAAATTATCCCTTGACTATGTTCTGACCCCCCATCTAGTGGCAAATTTTTGGGAATCCGACCCCTGGCATACAGTGTCATAAATCAAATTACTGTTCTAGTCATTCAGTTTGTTTTCTTTTAATTTCAAATCAGTACTTTTACACAGATATTTTAGTCATCTTTCAATCTATTGTATGTGGTCATGAAATATTAAACACACATTCAACAACACAAACAACACAAAAACAAAGCTCTTAAACTGGCAAATACATATAAATGTAGTGTCATAAATCAAATTACTATTCGATACCAAGACAAATCATTCAGTTTTTTTTTAAATCACCATGAAAATCAAAACTTTTTTTAGTGGAATATTGCAGTATTTGTTATAAATTAATAATGTATCTTTTCACATCTCAAAACATAATGCCTCATAATCTTTAATCACCCTACATTAGTTCTTGTTCCAGATATACTTGTGTACATACCAACAACAGGGAAGAAAAGATTAGCGCACCTTTCATTTCAAATCATACACACCTGCACAGGAATCATATTCTTTCATTTACATTAAAATGTGCATAACTTTAGTCATTCATATAGGACTATTCTCAGTCGTGTTATAGTTTTATGTTTTAAATAGACCTGCCTGACTGAGGCAAAAGCACATCATTGGGAAATACTGAAAGGATTTCAGTGCAGCTTCAACAAAACTGAATCCTGCTTTTCAGCCCACAAAAAAAACGGCAACAACTAGTTCTGTTATCCTGGCTATTATAAAAGATGTTTGAGAAAATATTACGTATCAGATTTGAAACGTTTTATTTTCTGTGTTGAACTCACGGAAGTAGCCGAAGGCCTTGTTGACAGAGAATTCATCTTTTAAACGACGTTACGAAATAAATCTCACCTGAGGAAACCAAAGGTATGTAGATGAAGAAAATGAAGAACTTCATTGCAGATGAAAATCCATGAATATGACACACACAATTATTTGTGTAGTCGTCAAAGAGCGCTGTAAAACTCTTTAGCTTTAGCCACAGGTCACAAAACAGAGCTCTAGAGAAACCGCCTCAATACGGAAGTTTAGGGCGGAACCTTTTACTCACAAGTTGACGTAACTTTAGTTCAGTAACCGGTTCTTCCTGTCCATTCAGATGTGGCTAAAGCTAAAGAGTTTTATATCGCTCTTTGACAACTGCACAAAGATTTGTGTCATATACATGGATTTTCATCTGCAATGAAGTTCATCATTTTCTTCATCTATGTACCTTTGGTTTACTCAGGTGAGACTCATTTTGTAAAGTCATTTAAATGATGAATTCTCTGTCAGCAAGGCCTTTGGCTTCTTCCGTGTGTTCAACAGACAGAAAATCACGAGATTTTTTAGTAGAATAGATTAAAAAAAAGTAAACTATGAATTTCAGTGGGATAAGTGTCTCAAATTCAATTCATATTAATTTGGATAGTGGTATTTCATTGTTATTTGATTTGACACTATAAAATGCTTAATCATGTTTGAGTGCTTGATGTCTTTGTGTTGTTGGTTATGTTTTTTTTCAGAGTTACACAGATTTATGACCACATACACTGGAATAAGAGGCCGGACGATTGCAGGAATCCCAGAGTTTGTTGCTGTAACTTCACTGGATGGACAACAGATCGATTATTATGACAGTATCACAATGAAGCTGATTCCCAAACAGGACTGGATGGAGGAGTTTGTATCTGAAGAACTGTGGACAGAAGACAACGATATTAGACAATATGTGCAGAAGATCTACAACATCAACATTCCTCTTCTAATGGAGCGATTCAATCAGTCACACGGTGAGTTAAAATGCTTTATACTACATTTTAAATGTCAAAAGATTACCTTGTGCACAATAAAAAAGAGCAGATCTTATGGCACCCTCTTTTCTCCTCAGGTGTTCACACGTATCAGAGGATGTATGGATGTGATTGGGATGATGTGACTGGAGAATCACGAGGGTTTGATCTGTACGCTTATGATGGAGAGAACTTCATCTCACTGGACCTGAAGGAGCTCAGATACATCACACCTGTAGTACAGGCAATGCAAACAGTGGAGATGTGGAATAATGACAAAACACAGCTAGAATATCTGAAACAATACTACAAACATGAGTGCGTTTACTGGCTGAAAGAGCTCATGAAGTTAAGGAAATATGATTTAGAAAGGAGAGGTATGTTGGCTTTGAGAAGTTCACTTTGTTCAACAAGTAGATCATTTTTTATTATTATTATTATTATTATATTGAGTATATTATTATACAAATGCAACTCTTTCTTTTCTTATGCATTGCTTCATTAAACATAAAACATAACAAATTAGCATAACTCAATCACTGATCTGAAGTATTAAAAAATGTTCTCATGTTTCTCTCCATCTTTTTTAGCTCCTGAAGTGTCTCTGTTACAGAAGCATCCCTCCTCTCCAGTAACGTGTCTTGCCACAGGTTTCTACCCATCAGGAGTGACTATCACCTGGTTAAGAAATGGAGTCAATATAAGGAATGTGGATCTTGGAGAGACACTGCCAAATGAGGACGGGACCTTCCAGAGGAACCTTAGCCTCAAACTTCCAGACGAATGGAAGCAGAGCCAGTACGCTTGTGAGGTGGAGCACATGGGAAAAACCATCCAGAAGATTCTGACTGAAGATGAGATCAAGACTAACTACAGTAAGTTGTTAAGTGTAGTGTTTATGGTTTTAAAATATACTTGCTACAAAGTTGATCTTATCTTTACCACATTTAGCTAATAGGTCATTTGATCTGAATGGAGGGACAGATATTTCTCCGATTTCCTTAAAAAATATAATGTGTTTCAAAGATGAAGGAAAGTCTTACCGGTTTGGAATGAGATGAGGGTGAGTACATGATGATAGAACTTTTTTAGTTTTTGCTGAACTAACCCTTTAACAGGTTGAACGGGATAGTGCTCCTGAAAATGATCATTCTGTCATCATTTAATCACCCTCATGTCGGTCTAAATCTGTGCGACTCTCTTCTGTAGATCATAAAGCATAGCATACAGCAAAAAGTTTGTTAGTTTGTTTTTCATCATATATTTATATTTTATTTGATTTCAGATTGATTTCAATTAACCTTTTTTGTTAATGATATTAATCCTGGACCTAACTAATTAATAACTTGTTATTAATATTGGTTATTATTTCATCAGTTAGCTGTTTAAGCCTTGTATCACTGTTTCTGTATATTATTGTATTTTTTATGTGTTTTTTTTTTGTTGTTGTTTATGAAGGACCTATAAACGCATACTTGCGTATTACACTGTGGTGTTTGATGGGATTAGTCATAGCCCTGGCTATTGGTACTGTATTCTTTATTATTTACAAAGTAAGTATATGATTACATGTCTTTTTTTTCTGCTCTTATTTCTCATTCAGGTGTTTTTTTATCAGCTGTAGGATGATGAGAATGTCCTGAGCAATGACAAGCATTCAAACGTTTGGATTTACACCGACATTTTAATGTGTTTGATAGAAACAGAGCTAATGCTTCACTAATATTAAAAAATGACTATTATTTTTGAATGTTATGAACTGCACAGCCTTATCATCAATAGCCATCACTATCAAACTTACATGTGATAACAGACTTTAGAAAGCTAGTGTGAACTGACTCCAAAACGTCTTCAAATGTCAAGAAATTAGACATTGTTAATTCAACCAAGCACTTGGATGCTTAATCTAGTTTTCAGTAATTGAAATTATATGGACAACAATAGTCCACTCTTATTCAGGCTAGTCTAAATAAAAAGAGTCTAACCATGTCAATTGGGCATTTGATGCAACTAACAACAATTATTATTAGCAAAAATTTCAGTGGTCATATAGTGTAATTAAAATAACCTTATTTAATTTATCTTTATTACATTACTTTGCAGAAACCAAAGCATGAGCCGGTACCCAGTGAAAGTAAAGAGAATATTTACATCAACAAAGGTTCTTGAAGAGTTTCTCCAATCGTCTGGACTTCCTCCAGATTTCAGTCTGGTTGTTGATCTTCAGGATGTGGGAGATCAGATGATTTCCAGCATGCTTGTGTGACCAAAACATGTTTAATGTTGAATAATATTCACGAGTATGGACGTCATGGACCTGTTTTCCCAAACAAGATACGACATGCCCAAGCAAACAAAGAAAAAGAACACTTTCTAACAGTGTGGTGTTGAGTCTATAAAAACACACTGATGTATTAGTGCGAATGCAAATCAGCTCAAAACATCCAGAGACTGTCTGAATATGAAACTAATGTTAATATCAGCTGTAATGGGCATCTTGGATGTTCTGCTGCGTGTGATTTGTATGTACTTTAAATGAAAAGTCACTTCTTTTTTGTAAATACACTATTTATTTTCAAGTTGTAAGTTCACTGATTACTAATAGTTTGACAGCTATAGCATTTTTGTGAGTTTCAAATTGGAATTAACAACCGAACGTTAAAGAAAACGTGCAGTTCTCCTTTTATAAACAAAGTTGTAAATAGTGTGCATTTACAAAAATTTTTCAAGTAGGCCTATGTTTTCAGTATGTGAGTTCGTTATTAGTCTTATCTTGTGACAGGTGCAATAAATGGGTTTCCAGAATAGAAAAGTTCCCAGAATAGACTGGGTAAATCCAGCCTGATCTGCCAGCGATTTGATTTCGCCCTGCAACTCAGTCTGGAAACCTGTACATTAATTTCTACTGCTTCTGTTACACTTTAACGGGAACCAATCACAGACTGGCTTATCCACCTGGCGCGCTATTGGCGGGTTTATCACGATGACGGATAGAGAAGTGATAGGTTGTTGCCCGTTGATCACGCCTCTTGGGGTCTGATTGGTTGAAGGACTATCCAATTGCTTATAAAGTCATTTGAATTATGCTCGTTTATCACGCCTCTTGTGCAGTAGAAAATACAGAGCAGACTCCCCAGACCAATGTTCAATCTTAAATTGAGCTTGGTTTGGTGATAGCCAGACAATTCCCAGAATGCACCACGGCATGAATGTATTATGCAGATTACGGTTTATGGGTATATACTGTTATTTATACTGGGTTTATACGAGTCCCAAGTCTTTTCCATGCACTTAAAGTTGTATTTATTAAAAATATGGTGTTATAGTTTTCTTGTTGATAATGTCAGATATATTGTTGTATTTGCCTTTTACCTACAACCCCAAATCAGAAAAGGTTGGGACAGTATGGAAAACGCAAAAGAAAAAGAAAAAAAGAAGTGATATCTACATTTACTTTGACTTGTATTTCATTGCAGACAATATGAACACAAAATATTTCATGTTTTGTCTGGTCAACTTCATGTCATTTGTAAATATGCATCCTTTCCTGTCATTCAGACCTGCAACACATTTAAAAAAAAGTTGGGACAGTAAAGCATTTACCACTTTGTAATGTTGCCATTCCTTTTCACAACACTTAAAAGACGTTTAGGGACTGAAGACACCAAGTGATGAAGTGTTTCAGGTGTAATTTTGTCCCATTCTTCCTGCAAACAAGTCTTAAGTTGGGCAACAGTACGGGGTCTTCGTTGCCACACATTCTCTATTGGAGACAGGTCGGGACTGCAGGCAGGCCAGTCAAGTACCCGAACCCTCTTCCTCCGCAGCCAGGACTTTGTAATGTGTGCAGAATGTGCTTTTGCATTGTCTTGTTGAAATATGCATGGACGTCCCTGGAAAAGATGTCTTCTTGAAGGCAGCATATTATGCTCCAAAATGTACTTTTCAGCATTAATGGAGCCTTCACAGAAGTGCAAGTTACCTTTGCCAAGGGCACTGACACAACCCCATACCATGACAGACCCTGGCTTTTGGACTTGTTGCTGGTAACAGTCTGGATGATCCTTTTCTTCTTTGGTCCGGAGGCACGGCATCCATTCCTCCCAAAAAATACCTGAAATACTGATTCATCTGACCACAGTACACGTTTCCACTGTGTGATGGTCCATCCCAGATTCCTCCGAGCCCAGAGAAGTTGACGGCGCTTCTGGACACTGTTAACATAGGGCTTCCTTTTGGCACAGTACAGTTTTAACTGGCATTTGTGGATGTAACTACGTATTGTGGTACTTGACAAAGGTTTGCCAAAGTAGTCCTGAGCCCATGTGGTGATATCGCTTCTAGATGAATGACGATTCTTGATGCAGTGCCGCCTGAGGGATCGGAGATCACGGTTGTTCAGCTTAGGCTTGCGCCCTTGTCCTTTACGCACTGAAATTCCTCCAGATTCCTTGAATCTTTTAATTATGTTATGCACTGTTGAATGTGAAATATCCAAATCTCTTCCTAACTTTCTTTGAGGAACATTGTTTTTAAACATTTCAATCATTTTCTCACGTATTTGTTGGCAAACTGGCGATCCTCTGCCCATCTTTGCTCCTAAAGGATTAGACCTTTCTTGGATGCTGCTTTTGTACCAAATCATAATTACAATCACCTGTTGACATCACCTGTTTCAAATCACATCATTATTTAACCATTGTACCTCATTACTAGCCCTAAATTGCTCCTGTCCCAACTTTTTTTTAAATGTGTTGCAGGTCTGAATGATAGGAAAGGATGCATATTTACAAATGACATGAAGTTGACCAGACAAAACATGAAATATTTTGTGTTCATATTGTCTGCCTTGAAATACAAGTCAAAGTAAATTTAGAAATCACTTCTTTTTTTATTTATTTGCGTTTTCCATACTGTCCCAACTTTTTCTGATTTGGGGTTGTAGAAAACTTTTAAAAATCCAAACTGGACTGACATAAATAATATCTACACGACACCACATAATGCATTTGTTGGTGCTCCAAGGAAGGAACAGTGGAGAACCGGCCACAGGGTCATGGGCAGCCAAGGCTCATTGATGCATGTGGGGAGCGAAGGCTGGCCCGTGTGGTCCGATCAAACAGACGAGCTACTAGAGCTCAAACTGCTCATGAAGTTAATGCTGGTTCTGATAGAAAAGTGTCAAAATACACAGAGCATCTCAGTTTGTTGTGTACGGGGCGGCATAGCCACTGACCACACTCTAAATGGACTAACCCAGTAATTGGGTTGTTTTAAGCAAACATTTAACCCAACCGCTGGGTTAAAACAACCCAATTGCTGGTCAGGTGCAGTCAGGGTGTGCCACCCCAAAATTTAGATTGCTACTTCCATTTCACCTCCTATTGAAATAAGCATTTATTTTGACATTGTTCATGTATCATGAATATAAAGAGAATATTAACATTAGTTGCCAAACAGACGGTTAAGAATAAAGGGGGTCGTGCATGAGCGCAGAGTTGTTCAAAATCTTGGCACGCCATTCACATTGTTTTCCGTTAAACGACACAATTTGTTTCAAAACGTTAATGTATAATGACTTCACCCTAAACTGAAGAGTGTGTATAGGCATTTTTCAGTATTTTTCTTTCTGTGTAAAATCTGTGCTTATGGAAAGATATAGATTGCCCTTTCTGTTTACATTTGTGCAGTCTTACAGCAAAACCCTTTTTTCATTCTTGAACTGAACATTTTTGCTTGTATGGTGATTAGATTCACTGTTTTGCATTGAACAAATGTGCGGCATATGGCGTTTCATCCATAGCGCGCGTACAGAGAGCTCGTCTTGCACTTGAACTGACAAATACGCATAAATGTATGCCAAAAAATAGCGAGTATTATAAATAACACAGTCGGCTGTGTCTTAACCGAATGTAAGCAGTTGACAAATTAAATTGGATGCATGTCACACTGTAAAAAACGTCACAGTAAACTTTACGGTAAAAAAACGGCAGCTGTGGTTGCCAGAACTTTACCGTAAAAAAATACGACAGTAATGTTTTAGGTTTTACGGGACAGCACCATATAATTTAAAGGTTTAAAAAACGTTTATTTTACAGTTCAAAACCGTATAATTTAAAGGTTTATATTGTAATAATTTACGTGTACACTATAAAAAAAATTACGGTAATAAAACGTATTTCATTAACTGAAATAATGTTAAATTACCACCCTATTGAAATACTAATATCTGTGTGCCTTTGATATATACTGACAACCACCAATCACAGCGGAAATGAGAGTCACATGATCAATCAAAGCTTTATGGAGGACAATACTCATATGTAGTCATTCACACAATCACGGTAACACGTCATGAATAATAACATTAGTTTAACAACATTAGATGTAACATAAAACCCTAATGTACATAACTGATTAGAAAAAACTAAGAAGAAACCGTTACACGCTGGGAATTCTGGGAATGTCAATTTACGGGTTTTCACTGTAAATCACACAATTACGTTATTTTTCACTTCCAAAAACTGTAAATGTAACAGTATTTTACCGTAAAATTACATTTAATAAGGTTAGATCTATTACAGTTATTCACTGTATATAGTATGGACACTTTCTGTTCACCAGTTAACCGGTTTCAACTGTAACATTTTTACAGTATTTTACCGTTAAAATCACAATCATTTTTTAAAATTCAACAGCAAAAAAAAACCAAAACCCACAGCGACACTGACCAAGCAAATTAATATAGTAAACAACAGGATAAAAAAACACCAATTAATATGTCCATGTTTTCCCCACAAAATTATGTGTAATTGTGTACAAAATGCATACTCTTTCTCCCGCTCTCTCTGCTCTCCCACTCAAACACACACACATACAGGCTATGGACACACACTCGCACAGAAACGTGTTGGCATCCTGACCGCTTCACCACCTTGGGTGTGCATTATATTTCGAATAATTCAACGGCCCAACGTCAATTATTCCTTACCAGATACTGCGGGAGTGTGGGCGGGGTTTTGATATCGCGGCTCTACTTAACGCGCTCCAAATTAGCACCATATTCGGACATTGGCGAGCATCACGCTTCAGTGTGTGTGTGTGTGGTGGGGTGTGGGGGGGGTGGTTTAATATTCACAGACACTATATCACCAGATGTGTTCTCATGTACAGAAATTTGGCACCGATTGATTTCATGTGAATCGGTACTCTGTAGTACCGACATAATTCGGTGGGTGCCCTTAAAAAGTACAGAGTTCGGGGACCCAACGCTAGCTGGCTGTGTGCATTGATTTGAGTAAAAGCTTGTCCAACTTCCCTAGTGAAAGTGTTTATCTAAAGCATCAGTGACTTCTGTTCTGTGGTTTCCTTTAGAAACCGCTTCTTCCTGTCCATTCAGATGTGAAGATTAAAGAGTTTTTACAGCGCTCTTCGACGACTACACATAATCAGTCAAATACAAGGATTTCCGTCCACAATGAAGTTCATCATTTTCTTCATCTATGTACCTTTGGTTTGCTCAGGTGAGATTAATTTTGTAAAGTCATTTAAACGATGAATTCTCTGCAAGGCCTTGCTTGCTCAGCTACTTCCGTATGTTGAACTCTGTGTTACTCTATTTTGAATTGGCTTTTATTTTTATATTTTTTAGTTTATGTGTTTGTTTGTTTTTGTCATTTATTGCTTTTTTGATATTTCTGTTTAGGTTTGATTTATTTTTATTTCAGATCTTTTTTTTATTTTTTTATTTAGGTAATCATTTTAGCAACATACACTTAATTTAGTTTATTGCCAAGACAACATTTCTAACTTTCGTTTAGTCTAAGTTGTTCAATTAATATTTACATTTTATTTAGTTCAGTTACTTCAACTAGTTGTTGAATTGACAGAAAATCATGAGGCATTTTTAATCTGATGTAATATTTCCTTTTATTTTTTGTAACATCCAGGCTAAATTAGTTAACTAGTTAGATTTAGTGCTTGCTATTTCCATTGTGAAAAGTTTAAATTTATATTTACTGTAAAGCAAACGTACTGAACTAAAACAAAAATATTTTATACAAAATGTTTTACAATAGAATTTTTACTCTAAAATTGCTATAAAATCAAAGCCACGTGTTTTGTTCCAAATTTGAAGTTGACATCACAAAAATTGAGCCGCTAAAATGTTAAAATTTATAATATTATGATCAACTCTCATAAAAGCTAAAACTGAGTTCTACAAACATTTAAAGGCACAATATGTAATTTTCGCCACTAGATGTCGCTTATTCAATAGGCATAGCTTGATGACGCCTTGATTTTGTGGAATCATGGGAGTTGTTGTCTTCACCTCTACAGCCGGTGGAAAAATATCCGACGGGACTCGGGCAGAAATCATATTCATGGATGAGCGAATGTATTAACGGCGGATGCTATGAGATACGTGTTGCACACTGCAGTGAGCTAGATTGATATTAGGCATGTAAAACCTACGGTAAATCAAGAAAACCAGATTTAAACAATAAGACTTACTGTGTTGAGCTGTATAACAATGATTAGTTTTCGATGAATTTCGATGAATGTATCCAAACAGTCGCTCACCATCTAATAAAACACCTCTGTCCTGGTTAAAATTTCTCTGGAAGGATGTTTGAATAAATCTGTCATGAAAACTAATTATGTAAAAGTAGAAATACAAATAAAGCTGCAAGCTCGTGGGCAATATGCATTTAAGTATATAAAAAAAGGAGGACTATATCAGTCATTTGTATATGCTGCACTTCCTGCTGCCAGCTGGTGGTATTATGACTATAACTCAATTTTGGCATATAGATGTGTTCAGGCCAGGGCACTTATCAAACATGTGACGTTTGGGGCAGATCGGACATTGTATGCTTGAGTTACAACAACTTCCTGTTTCATGGCAAAACATCGAACTTTGTGAGGCCGCCACGGACACGGCCTTCAGCGAAAACTCAAGATCTTCTCAATTTAACATCACCAAGGCCTTAAGATTAGACTGAACAAATATAATGATGATCTGATTAAATCTCTAGGAGGAGTTCGTTAAAATACAATGTCTGGAAATGGCAAAAACGGAAAAAAATGTTGCAGTGAAAATTCGAAATATCTCACTTCCTGTTGGGTTTCAGATTTTGCTCCCAGGGACTTTTTTTGTAGGTATTGGGCTGTTACATGTGTGTACCGAATTTCATACTTGTACGTGAAAAGTAGCGTGAATGACGCTTAATTTAAATTTTGTAGGTGGCGCAATCGAGCAATTTTGCCACTCCTAATTCTGAAACCCATAACAGACGTAAATCTTCTGACGCGTGTGCAAATTTTTCGAGTATGTTTAGCCCCTCAAAAATTGCAATTCATTTGGGAGAAGAAGAAGAATAGACTGAAAAATTACAATAGTGTCCTCACACCATCAGTGTTCGGGCCCTAATGAATATGTAATACAGTGCATATATGTAGCAAAATACTCTTTAGAGTTATCTATTGAGTTTATGGACATTGAATAGCTTTCCTGAGGTAAATGTTAGGTTAAATAGAGCCTTCTTTCAACGGTCCTGCTGTAACTAGTAAAGAGGAAGAGAAGATCTGTGCTTTATCCATATGCTAATCTGTCCGAGTGCATTAAAGAGCGCCAAAACCACAAGTATTGTTTGAATTTTGTAATAAAATCGACAGAATTTTAAAGTTGAAGTATCAAAGCTTTTTGAATGGCAGGCGCTTCAAATGTTTAGTGATCATTTGTTCACGCATCAAAAGAAACCAGCACAAACTATAAAGATTTTAGATTCAAGAAAACATACCATTACAGATTCAAATCAAGTAATTCATATTGTCAATCCAGAGCTAGCGTAGTTTCATTATTGATTTTGTCCCTCCAAAACCAAATCTCTTTTGTCCGAAAAGTTTCCTATTTATGATGATTACTAAAATATCTGATTCAAAATTAAAAGAAAACAAACCGAATGACTTGAACAGTAATTTCATTCAGGACACTGTATGTGGTGTTTAACCGTGTTTGAGAGCTTTATGTCTTTGTGTTGTCAGAGTTGCACACCTTCATCACCGAATACACTGAAATAAATGGAAAGATGACTGAAGAAACCCCAGAGTTTTCTGCTGTAACTTCACTGGATGGACAACAGATCGATTATTATGACAGTGACACAATGAAGCTGATTCCCAAACAGGACTGGATGGAGGAGTTTGCATCGGAAGAACTGTGGAAGAAATACACTGAGATCAGAAAACAAGTTCAGCAGATCTACAAAATCAACGTTCATGTTCTAATGGAGCAATTCCATCACACATATGGTGAGTTAAAATGCTTGATACTACATACTACATGTCAAAGATGACCTCGTGCACAATAAAAAAGAGCAGATCTTATGGCGCCTCTTTTCTCCTCAGGTGTTCACACGTATCAGAGGATGTATGGATGTAATTATGATGATGAGACTGAAGACTCACATGGGTTTGATCAGCACGCTTATGATGGAGAGAACTTCATCTCACTGGACCTGAAGGAGCTCAGATACATCACAGCTGTAGCACAGGGATTTCCCCTAATGAGGAAGTGGAATAATGACCAAGATCAGCTTAAATTTCTGAACCAATACTACAATCACGAGTGCGTTTACTGGCTGAATAAGTTCCTGGCCTTAAGGAAAGCAGAAGTACAGAGAATAGGTACTTTGTGGCTCAAACATTTGCTTTGTTCAACAAGTAGATCTTTTAGGCCCAATCCCAATTCTATTTTACATCCTTCCCCATCCCCTTGCCTTTTGAATGAGAGTGGCAAGAGATAGGGGTGAAAATATTCCCCTAAGAAATGGGACACCACTAGTACACCGTTCATGACATCATAAAGTTTCTTGTGGGAACGCAAAACTTCTGAGCGAACGTAAAGTTTCTTTTGGGGAAACACAAAACTTCTGAGCCAACATAAAGTTTCTTGTGGGAACGCAAAACTTGCGAGAGAACGTAAAGTTTCATGTGGGAACGCAAAACTTCTAAGAGAACGTAAAGTTTCATGTGGGAATGCAAAACTTCTGAGCGAACGTAAAGTTTCTTCTGGGAACGCAAAGCTTGTGAGAGAACGTAAAGTTTCATGTGGGAACGCAAAACTTCTGAGCGAACGTAGAGTTTCATGTGGGAATGCAAAACTTCTGAGTGAATGTAACGTTTCTTGTGGGAACGTAAAGCTTGTGAGAGAACATTAAGTTTCATGTGGGAACGCAAAACTTCTGAGCGAACGTAAAGTTTCATGTGGGAACAAAACTTCTGAGCGAACGTAAAGTTTCTTGTGGGAACGCAAAACTTGCGAGAGAACGTAAAGTTTCTTGTGGGAACAAAACTTCTGAGCGAACGTAAAGTTTCTTGTGGGAACGCAAAACTTGAGAGAGAATGTAAAGTTTCTCGGGGAATGCAAAACTTCTGAGCGAACGTAAAGTTTCTCGGGGAACACAAAACTTCTGAGCAAACGTAAAGTTTCTTGTGGGAAGGCAAAGCTTGTGAGAGAACGTAAAGTTTCTTGTGGGAACGCATAACTTGCGAGAGAATGTAAAGTTTCTTGTGGGAACGCAAAACTTCTGAGCGAACGTAAAGTTTCTCGGGGAACACAATACTTCTGAGCGAACGTAAAGTTTCTTGTGGGAACGCAAAGCTTGTGAGAGAACGTAAAGTTTTATGTGGGAACGCAAAACTTCTGAGCGAACGTAAAGTTTCATGTGGGAACGCAAAACTTGTGAGAGAACGTAAAGTTTCATGTGGGAATGCAAAACTTCTGAGCGAACGTAAAGTTTCTCGGGGAATGCAAAACTTCTGAGCGAACGTAAAGTTTCTTGTGGGAACGCAAAACTTCTAAGCGAATGTAAAGTTTCAAGAGATAGGGGTGAAAAATATTCCCCTAAGAAATGGGACACCACTAGTTCATCGTTCATGACATCATATAGTGACACGGCAGAGGCTGAAAACACTGCGAGTGTCATGCATGCTTTAGTGTTTGTGTGTGTGGTAAATGAAACAGCGCATCTGCACCATTCATCCACACAGAGACACTCAGAAAATGCAGGATTCATATTTAAAAAAAAGTGGTTTAATATTCACAGACACTAGTCTATATTGCGATTTGATTTAAAAGTGCTGACCTGCTTTTGATTCATTCATCAAAATTTTGATCATCAAATAATTTTCATTGAATACATTTTACTGAGAAACATGAGGAAAAAATATGTCAATGCTCTTGCGTTCTCTTGCAAAACCTTTGCATCGTTTTATATTGACCTTTTTCATGCTATAGCCGATTAGCTGACGGTTTTATATCACTCCATATCGGCAGCTGATACATCTGTGCATCTCTAATAATGAGTCATTGTTTCTCTCTGTTTTCTCAAGGTGGCTTCATTAAAACAAAATGTAGTTTTATGCGTACATTTATCTGATCTGAAGTATTCAATATTTTCCTCATGTTTCTCTCTATCTTTTTTAGCTCCTGAAGTGTATCTGTTACAGAAGGATCCCTCCTCTCCAGTAACGTGTCGTGCCACAGGTTTCTACCCATCAGAAGTGATTATCACCTGGTTAAGAAATGGAGTCACTATAAGGGATGTGGATCTTGGAGAGACACTGCCAAATGAGGATGGGACCTTCCAGAAGACATCTACCCTTCGTGTTACTCCAGGCGAATGGAAGCAGAACCGGTATGCTTGTGTGGTGAAGCACCAGGATAAAACCATCCGGAAGATTCTGACTGACTATGAGATCAAGACTAATTACAGTAAGTTGTTCAATAGTACAGTATAATGTTTTTATGGTTATGCCATTTTAACATGGTTTTCACCTGACATCCCACTCATATAGGACTGCCCACCCGGTGGACAAAACTAGGCTTTCCTTCCACCGCCAGTCAACAAACCAAGTTTGTACCAAGTCCTAATGTAGAAGACTGTGATATTAAAAGATCAAATTCAATAACTTATTTATGATGCATACAATATACAGGCGAACAAATGAGCCCAGATTATGAATGCACTTTTTTTCTATATTAAGTGTTTTCATGTTTCATTTGCATTTTGTTAACTTATTTTGGTTTACCTTCTTCCTGTGCTGCAGTCCTATGGATGTTTTGGATGCTATGGATGCCCTACAGCGTATTTTTAGTCTTCCGAAATCAAATGATAGCTTTGTTTGAGAGACAGACCAAAATTTTAGTTGTAATTCATTTATTTGTTATTCATTGCAGTGTTTGTTCTCATGAATGTAATGAGTGGACATTGGTGGAATAACTTAAACCTATTTCAGTTACTGTAGGTGCCAAGACAATATTTGTAACTATCATTTAGATTGTTTGTAATTTAATATTCATTTTTTTAATTGATTCAATCTAACATTTTTTTGTATTTTAAGGACCTTCAGAATCATACATATACTTCTGTGTGTGATGGGAGTATTCATTTTTGCACTGTAGTCCGTATGAAGCAAGTAAGTATACGCTGACATTTCTTTTCTCTGAACTGCTCTTATTTTTCATTCTAGTGGCTCCATCAGCTGAAGTATGTTGGGAATGTAAGGGGCACCTAAAGGGGCATGGTGATAGGAAAACATATGGGAGGATGCTTGTTAAAGAACGGCGCAAATCTTGCGAGCGAATGTAAAGTTTCTTCTGGGAATGCAACACTTGCGAGAGAGCGTAAAGTTTCATGTGAGAACGCAAAACTTCTGAGCGAACGTAAAGTTTCTCGGGGAACGCAAAACTTCTGAGCGAACGTAAAGTTTCTTGTGGGAACGCAAAACTTGCGAGAGAACGTAAAGTTTCTTGGGGAATGCAAAACTTCTGAGCGAACAAAGTTTCTTGTGGGAACGCAAAACTTGTGAGAGAACGTAACGTTTCTCGGGGAACGCAAAACTTGCGAGAGAATGTAAAGTTTCTTGTGGGAACGCAAAACTTCTGAACGAACGTAAAGTTTCTTGTGGGAACGCAAAACTTCTGAGCGAACGTAAAGTTTCATGTGGGAACGCAAAACTTCTGAGCGAACGTAAAGTTTCTCGGGGAACGCAAAACTTGCGAGAGAACGTAAAGTTTCTTGTGGGAACGCAAAACTTGCGAGAGAACGTAAAGTTTCTTGTGGGGACGCAAAACTTCTGAGCGAACGTAAAGTTTCTTGTGGGAACGCAAAACTTGTGAGAGAACGTAAAGTTTCTTGTGGAAACGCAAAACTTTGAGCGAACATAAAGTTTCTTGTGGGAACGCAAAATTTGCGAGAGAACGTAAAGTTTCTCGGGGAACACAAAACTTCTGAGCGAACGTAAAGTTTCTCGGGGAATGCAAAACTTGCAAGTGAACATAATGTTTTTCAGGGGAACGCAAAACTTGCGAGTGAGCGTAACGTTTCTTGTGGGAACACAAAACTTGCAAGAGAATGTAACGTTTCTCGGGGAAACATAAAACATTGAAATAAACGTTTTCCTCCTATCTCATATTTTGATCATGTCCCTTTAGGGCTCCGTATAGGAATGTGCTGAGTAATGACACAATCATTCACAAGTTTTGTTTTACAGTGATTATTTTAACGCATTTGATTGAAATTCCAGTAAGGTGGACTTAAATTTACATTTACATCTATGCATTTGGCAGACGCTTTTATCCAAAGTGACTTAGATTGCATTCAAGGTACACATTTTTTACATTTTGTCAGTTCTTGCTTTCCCTGGGAATCGAACCCATGACCTTGGCATTGCTAGCGCCATTGCTCTATTGTTTGAGCTACAGGAAAGCCTAAATAGAGTCAATGCCTCACTAATGTTAAAATCACAACTGGAAATGATTCCGAACTACTGAATTACTGCAGCTACATGTCAATGTCACGTTTATTTCTATAGCGCAACTAAACAGTGTGCTTTACAACAATGTACATAATCACATACGTAGTACCAACACAATAGAATCCCAAATACAATACAATATACTATTGGCTATATGCTTGTTCAAAAAGGTAAGTTTTTAGCCTAGATTTAAAAACAGATATGGACGGTGCAGACCTAATACTTAAGGGTAACGCATTCCACAATCTCTGACTGATGATACATTTCTGGCTGATGAAAAACTTTTGATGATAAACTTGCTAGTGTTAACTTGCTCCAAAATGTCTTCAATCGACATATTGTTAATAATTGACTGATTTAAGGCAACTGACAATAGTTAACGAATTTGAGTGTACGCTTTAAAAGCTATATGTTCAAAAACAGTCAAAGCCAAATGTTTGTCTTCAAGCAACATTTTAGATGAAGAGATTTGCAGAATTAGCTGTTTTTACAATTTCAATGTATAATTCCATGAATTTGGGATTTGGGATTGGTCACATGCTGTTTCAGTGGCCATACATATTGTTCTCACTTAATCTTTATGACATTACTTTGCAGAAACTAAAGTTTGAGCAGACAATCTGTTGAAATGAGCGGAGCTACAGTGACAAAAATCTTTGAAGAGTTTCCTCCAATCAACTGCCTTTCTCCATATTTGGCCACACCAGCTGCTTGTGTGACCAAAACATGCTTTTATTTTAGAAGAAAATGTCCTATAAATATACATTTTCATGCATTTTTTTCAAGTTGTAACTCCACTAATTACTAGTGTAAAAGCTTTTATAAGTTTAAATGTGTAAACATTAAAAAATGAAATAACACTTGCAGTTCTCTTTTGTCCTAACAGTATGCAAGACAATGTAAAGCCGAAAAAAATAGGCGTTGTGTCTTTTAAAGGTCTCCCTCCATCGCTTCACTGTCTCTCAGAAAATTAAACTTGTGTTTCAGATGATAAAACTAAATCGCGTAATTTTCCACCTCATGGGGCCGGTGTGAGCGCCGCTGAAATATTGTTCTTGGTAATGAAAATGAAGAGAGATTCCAGCACGTAAGGCTCTTTTTGGCTGTGTGACACCGTGGCGCTTCGGGAGGAATATAAACAGGTTTTGCCGGCGTGTTTTGGCTCACCTCCTTTGCCCTCTTGTTTCAAACAGCGAGGGTCCCTCTCTCTCCTCGTCTTTCCTCCCAGCAGGATTATTCCTCGCTCTCGGAGGCCTGAGTGCTTGCAGCGGGATTCCAGCGGCCATTAGCTCGACGAGAGGTAGGGAAGATGAACACGCTGGCGAGTAAACACACACACACTCCCCGCTGCTCGCCACGGGCCAACAGTTCCTGAGAAATCCTGAAGATTTCCCAGCCCAAATCACATCTTCAGTTTCTCTCATCAGGAGGTTCACATTGTCATCTCTGACCTCTGGAGAAGAACCACTTATGCACCGCACGTGTTCTGCCTCAAACGCCACAGTTTTAGCTGTTAAATTTACTATTTACTGCACTTATTTTAGATAGAAACTAGATTTAATATGTAGAATTTCCCCCCGTCTATTTAAACTTTGGTTGCCAGGGTGTTGCTATGCCATAACCATGGTTTTACTGCAAAAAAAAATGTTAATCACAAATTAACCATTTGTGTTTTACTACAATAACCACAGTTTAAACATGGTATTGTTGAAAAACTATGGTTACTACATTTTTACTCTAATAAAATGGTTAATTTTTGCAAGGGATTGCTATGGTGTTTTGATTGGTTTATAGGCTATTATTACATAGGTGGTTGCTACATTGTGGCTTGGCTGTTGCTAGGGTGTTCTTCATTGTCACGGCATTGCTATTCAGTTGCTAGGGTGTTAAAAGTAGTTGCTAAGGTGCTACTAGGTGATTTCTAAATAGTTGCTATAAAGTTGGCAATTGTTATAATGGTCACTTGACGATTACTAGGGTCGTTGCTATAAATTGTGGATAGGGTGTTCTTAGTTGTCAGGGCATTGCTATTCAGTTGCTAGGGTGTTAAAAGTAGTTGCTACGGTGCTACTAGGTGATTTCTGAGTAGTTGCTATAAAGTTGGCAATTGTTATAATGGCCACTAGACGATTACCAGGGTCGTTGCTAGGGTGTAATTGCTAAATTGTGGCTAGGGTGTTGCTAGGGTGTTCTTAGTTGTCAGGGCATTGCTATTCAGTTGCTAGGGTGTTAAAAGTAGTTGCTAAGGTGCTACTAGGTGATTTCTAAGTAGTTGCTATAAAGTTGGCAATTGTTATAATGGCCACTAGACGATTACTAGGGTCGTTGCTATGGTGTAATTACTAAATTGTGGCTAGGGTGTTCTTAGTTGTCAGGGCATTTCTATTCAGTTGCTAGGGTGTTAAAGTAGTTCCTAAGGTGTTACTAGGATATTTCTGAGGTGTTCTGGCTTGCCACCATGGAACAGCTATGCAATCAGTTTTAAGGGTGGTTGCTAGGGGGCTTCCAGAGAGGTTGCTGTTATGTGATTGCTGCAATTTTTGGCATGATGGCTAAGGTGTTGCTAGGAACTTCTGCATTGTTGTCAGGGCACTTATTAGGTGTTACTATACAATTGCTATGGTGTTCTGTTTGGTTTCTTGGGTATTGTTACATAGGTGGTCGCTAGATTCTCTTCTATTGTTTGGTGTTGCTATGCAGTTGGCAGTTTTTTAACAGTCTCTAAGCGATTACGTTGCTAGGGTGCAAGTGCTACATTGAGGGTAGGGTGTTGCTAGGGTGTTCTTAGTTGTCAGGGCATAATCAGTTGGTAGGGTGTTAAAAGTAGTTGTTAAGGTGTTACTAATAGATTTACAAGGTGTTCTGCTTGTTGCCATGGAATAGCTATGCAATCAGTAAGGTTTTATGGGTGGTTGCTAGGGGGCTGCCAGGAAAGTTGCTGTTATGTGATGGCTGCAATGTTTGGCATGATGGCTAGGGCGTTGCTAGGGCCTTCTCTATTGTTGTCAGGGCATTGCTATGCAGTTACTAGGGCACTGCTATGCAGGTGTTAGAAGTGTTTGCTAGGGTGTTCGGCATGGTTGTTAGAGTATTCATAGGCGGTTCTGGGTTGTTTCCAAGGATTTGCTGAGTAGGGTTTTGTGCGTGGTTGCTAGGCGATTGCAAGGTTGGTTGCTAAGATGTTGCTTTGTGATAGCTACTGTATTTGGCATGATGGTTAGGATGTTGCTAGGGTATTTTAGTTGTCAGGGCATTGTTAGGGTTAGGGGGTTGCTTTGAGTTTACTATGTTGTTCTGCATGGTTTCGATGGCATTACTAGGTGGTTTCTAAGGTGTTCTGGATAGTTGCCAAGTAATTGCTAAGCAGTTAGTGTTTATGTAGTGTTGCTAAGTGATTGCTGGGGTGTTTGGGATGGTTGCGAGTATTTTGCTATGTGATTGCTGTGATGTTTGGCATGGTAACTAGGGTGTTGCCAGTGTGTTCTGTATTGTCAGGGCATTATTTTTTTGTTATGCAGTTGGCAGGGTGTTTGGGGTGGTTGCTAGGGTATCACTACCATAGGTGGTTTGTAAGGTATTCTGTGCTGTTGCTAATGAATTATGCAATTATTAGGGTTTTATGGGTGGTTGCTAGGCATTGGTTTGCAGTTGGGTGGTGCTAAGAAGTTGTTTGGAAGTTCTGGGTGATTGTCATCACGTGACTATGCAGTTGCTAGGGTGTTGCTGTGTGATTTCTACAGTATTCTGCATGATTGCTAGGGCATCACTATGTGCTTTCTAAGGTGTTGCCTAGGAAATGCTATCTAGTCAGTAGAGTTTTATAGTTGTTTGCTAGGCGCTGCTTTGCAGTTGCTACAATGCTCTGTACGGTTACTAGGGCGTTGCTAGGCAGTTGCTTTCATTTCTGTTGATTTCTGTTCATTTCAGGGTGTTCATTCATTTCTGTGGCTCAAATGGTGAGCCAAAGTGTAATAAACAAATTTAGTTTAACTTAAATGTAGTCATTTTGAAACACCTCACAATGATGGCAATATAAAACAACTAGCTGAACTCAAACTGCTCTCATGTCGTCTCACAGCCGTAATTTGATTGGGAGTGAAGTGTTTTTTAACACATCCGGACTTAAGAAGGTTAATTGCCGTTGATTTGCTGTCAGCACCTGTAGAGTTTTAACATGAAGAGGAACTCAAGACTCTTAATGAAGAACTTGATAAGGGTGTGAAATGTAAGATGACACTGTGTGTGTTACATTGGACTAGATACAAGATGGTGGGGCTCCATTTCCTTCCACTGTAGTGAAATGACCCCCGAAATGGCTCTTTGAATGGCTCCTCCTCCTGAGCATCAAGGCCCCGCCCAAATTTCTGCTCCCGCAAACTCAATCACCAACAGAGCTGTCAATCATGATGCCACACCTTGTTTTTATACCATTGAATAATTAACGAAAACGAAACTTATTGGAAAAATTAACACTTGAACATACTTCGGCGTGATAAGAACTACCTAAAATGACCGAAAACAATGTATTTTTTTTGTTTGGCTTGTGTCCTATTCATAGACTGTAAAAAATATGGATGTAGTGTCCGTGACATACTCACTTTTGAAGCGTAAAAGTCGGCCGTCGCCATCTTGTCAGCACGTCATCGCGCGTCACTCCTGGATAACAGAAAATGGGCAAAGACTCGGGACGTGGGCGGAGCTGAGGTGACGTGATGACTAATTGACAGCAGACAAACGGCAATCCACCTGTCACTCAAAGTGGCCACACCCTTAATTATGCAGAGAGGCTTTATATAATGTAAAATATTCACCCCCCTCACAGTTGTCATGAAGGGCAAAATTAGCCGTATAGACCAAAACCACAATTTGTCCCAGACTGTAAACATGTGTTCTTCTGCTGTTAAGTTGGGCATTTTAACATAAGCTCAATGAGATTCTGCTCCTTCTGGAGTCTGTCTCTAGTGGCCAGTTGAGGAATTGCAGTTTAAGTCACTTCTGTATCGGCTTCAAGATAAACTGGGGGAGGTTGCCGCTTGGTCTTATTCGATTACAAGGAGAGGGCGGGGCTTATGACCTATACTGCAGCCACCAGGGGGCGATCGAAATGTGTTGGTTTCAGTTCGTGTGCGGCCCACTTGGTTTTAATGCTATAAAAAATTAAAAAAAATATTAGTGCCTTCAAACACTTTTATGTTAGATGCGATGTAATCGCAATTCATCGATTTGACAGCACTATTTTAAATACACAAGTTAATGTAAAATGTTTGTAACGTTGCAGAAACGTTATAATGTTGTCAGCCCATCCTCTTGCAATGTTTTAAAACATCTTTAACTACTTCTATACTTTTCAGTGTGCATTTTATTAAATATTGCATTTCATTCTACAGATTTTATTTAAATTTCAACCAAAACGTTCCAGAAACGTTGCCGTTTGTTTTTTGTCGTCAAATTACAATAGTGATGTTTTTTAAAGCAATTTTTTTGCCGATTTTGACAGTTTCAGAATATTTTATATTGGGTATAAACCACAAATGACTCTTAACAACTAATGAGAACATCTCGAGTGTCGCGTAAACGACCAGAGAGAACGAGAGGATGGCGAAGGATCTCTAGCTCCTCTAAGGTGGGTGGATTTGATTCATTTGAGTTATCATTTTAGCACCTAGGAGCCTGTGAACAGGCCGTAAACCGCCGTCAAAAGGCATTTGTGAAGAAGACGAGAGATGATACGTGAAGAGGAGTGGCAGAATCGTGCCAACGGCTGGTATATATAGATTTTTACCACACACCATGTATTATGAATTCACAGACAAATGGGCTTTCGCTGTCTCTGCTGTACAGATGATTGTATTTATGAGTTTTAAACATGACACACACGGGGTAAGATTATCTGGTGAAGAAAGACTCAGTCAATTACATCCCAGCAAGCACAGAACACTTTTAAAACACACGAGGGCGAGTAAATAATGACTCATTGTGAACAATTCCTTCAAAATCGGGAACGCGCTCTAACTGTGGGTTTGTTTCCCGCCTGGCCAGCGGCTCCTCCATTCTTTATGATTTGGCGCCTTTCAGAAACGGTTCGGTGTTCATTTGAGCTTAACTCCCGCTGACTGGCCGCGTTTGCCGAGCTGGGATCCGGCGCGCGGGAGAGAGGAACGTATCTATCGGGTAAACGTCGACCTCTGCTAGCTTTCTCTCCCTGTGGAGCTTAAGATGAAGTGGACGTGTCGTCCCGTATAGCCGTGCTCATCTGTGAGGTCGCTTCTCATGAGCCTTTTGTCTTTTTTTTCCTAAATTAGAGTGTAATGGTGAAAGGAAATATATCACAGTTCCAATAAATGTAGTATATTTGTAGATATAGAGGTATTTGTCAAACCAACACTGAACAAACCAACTTCAGCAGAGGAGAGGACGGCCATGTTGTTCAAAAACACTGCTCACTTTGAGCTCGACTGGAAGCCAATTATTTCATTTCATTTTATTCACACTCTAAAAAATGCAGCGTATGGGTTGTTTTAACCCAGTGAATGGGTTGTTTTAACCCAGCAGTTGGGTTAAATGTTTGCTTAAAACAACCCAATTGCTTAGTAGGCGAGGGTGAGGGTGAGACGAGAGACGAGGGCAGGACGAGGGCGAGATGAGAGACGAGGGCAGGACGAGTGCGAGATGAGAGACGAAGGCAGGGCGAGGGCGAGATGAGAGACGAAGGCAGGGCGAGATGAGAGATGAGGGCAGGGCGAGGGCGAAACGAGAGATGAGGGCAGGACGAGGGCGAGGCGAAGACGAGGGCGAGACGAGGGCAGGATGAGGGCGAGGCGAAGACGAGGGCGAGGGCGAGACGAGAGACGAGGGCAGGATGAGGGCGAGGCGAGAGACGAGGGCAAGGCGAGGTGAGGGCGAGACGAGAGACGAGGGCAGGATGAGGGCGAGGCGAGAGACGAGGGCAAGGCGAGGTGAGGGCGAGACGAGAGACGAGGGCAAGACGAGGGCGAGGCGAGGGCAGGACGAGGTGAGACGAGAGACGAGGGCGAGAGGAGAGGAGAGGCGAGGCGAGGCGAGGCGAGGCGAAGACGAGGGCGAGGGCATGGGGCGAGGGCGAGACGAGAGACGATGGCAGGGCAAGGGCGAGACGAGAGATGAGGGCAGGACGAGGGCAGGACGCGGTGAGATGAGAGACGAGGGCAGGGCGAGGGCGAGGCAAGGGCGAGACGAGGGCAGGGCAAGGGCGAGACGAGAGATGAGGGCAGGACGAGGGCGAGGCAAGGGCGAGACGAGGGCAGGGCAAGGGCGAGACGAGAGATGAGGGCAGGACGAGGGCAGGACGAGGTGAGACGAGAGACGAGGGCAGGGCGAGGCAAGGGCGAGACGAGAGACGAGGGCAGGACGAGGGCGAGACGAGGGCGAGACGAGGGCAAGACGAGGGCGAGATGAGGGCGAGATGAGGGCGAGATGAGGGCGAGACGAGGGCGAGATGAGGAAGACGCGAGGACGAGACGAGGGCGAGGTGAGGGCGAGACGAGGGCGAGATGAGGGCGAGACGAGCGTGAGACGAGGGCGAGACGAGGGCGAGATGAGGAAGACGCGAAGACGCGAGGACGAGACGAGCACGAGATGAGGGCGAGACGAGGGCGAGACGAGGGCGAGACGAGGGCGAGACGAGGGCGAGACGAGGGCGAGATGAGGGCGAGACGAGGAAGACGCGAGGACAAGACGAGGGCGAGGTGAGGGCGAGACGAGGGCGAGACGAGGGCGAGATGAGGGCGAGACGAGCGTGAGACGAGGGCGAGACGAGGGCGAGACGAGGGCGAGATGAGGAAGACGCGAAGACGCGAGGACGAGACGAGCACGAGATGAGGGCGAGACGAGGGCGAGACGAGGGCGAGACGAGGGCGAGATGAGGGCGAGACGAGGGCGAGATGAGGGCGAGACGAGGAAGACGCGAGGACGAGACGAGGGCGAGGTGAGGGCGAGACGAGGGCGAGATAAGGGCGAGACGAGGGCGAGACGAGGAAGACGCGAAGACGCGAAGACGCGAGGATGAGACGAGCACGAGATGAGGGCGAGACGAGGGCGAGACGAGGGCGAGACGAGGGCGAGACGAGGGCGAGACGAGGGCGAGACGAGGGCGAGACGAGGGCGAGACGAGGGCGAGACGAGGGCGAGACGAGGGCGAGATGAGGGCGAGACGAGCGTGAGACGAGCGTGAGACGAGGGCGAGATGAGGGCGAGACGAGGGCGAGACGAGCGCGAGACGAGGGCGAGACGAGGGCGAGACGAGGGCGAGACGAGGGCGAGACGAGGGCGAGACGAGCGTGAGACGAGCGTGAGACGAGGGCGAGATGAGGGCGAGACGAGGGCGAGACGAGCGTGAGACGAGGGCGAGACGAGGGCGAGACGAGGGCGAGACGAGGGCGAGACGAGGAAGACGCGAAGACGCGAGGACGAGACGAGCACGAGACGAGGGCGAGCAACAGTGAGAGAGAAGATGAGAGGACAGATGAACAGGTTAAGAGACTTCCTGTCTGTGCGGGTTAGTATGTGAGATTATAGGATTAGAGCACCTCCAATCTCTCTCTCTCTTTCTCTGTTTTTATAAACTCTGTTAAATATCTGTGCTTGGTTTGGTTTTCGACGTAGTTGCCGAGCGTTCGTCTGTTGTGTTGAGGTCACGGCCTGACCGGTGAAGGTCTGTGTTTCGTCCGTCGTCGTCTGACCCCAAGCCGCCGCCAAACACCTCAGGGCAAACGAGAGAAAACCCTCATTAGGAAAACAAACTGGCCACCGACTAATGAGGCCAAATCCACTTGTGTCTTTCCTCCAATAATGGCTGAAGCCATTAGAGCTCCGGTGAGACGCTCAACAGGAAAAAGTGTTCAGTTTAAACTTAACGCTCAAACAGATACAAAGCTACATCCATATAAATACAAATCTAAATGGAAAAAAATATATATATATACTGATTAGGCAGAACATTATGATATTGTGTTGGTCCCCCTTTTGAGACCAGGCCACCTTCTTCCATTGCTCCGTGGTCCAGTTCTGACCCAGTCGTCTAGCCGTCACAATCTGGCCCTTGTCAAACTCGCTCAAATCCTTACGCTTGCCCATTTTTCCTGCTTCTAACACATCAGCTCTGAGGACAAAATGTTCACTTGCTGCCTAATATATCCCACCCACTAACAGGAGATGAAGAGATCATCAGTGTTATTCACTTCATAATCATAACGAACGTTATTCGTCATAATGTTATGCCTGATCGGTGTATATATATATATTTATATATACAGCAGTAACTTAATAATCAAAATAGACAAATATATAAATAAATATAAAAAAATATACAAATATAATATTTTTGCATTTATTTTTTGTATTTTTGCCTTTTCTTTACAATTATGAAAATATGTATTCATCATTTGTGTCTTTTTAATCATTTTACTCATCAATATTTTTGTTTACATAAGTAATATTGATAAATAAAAAATATGAAGATAATAAATACAATTAATAATTATATAAATTATACTATATTAATTAAAACAATAATTAAACCTAATTAAGTTTTTATAATTTGTAATAATTAAAAATATATATTTCCTATAATATTTATTTTTATCATCGTTTTGTTTAATAATAACATCATAAATGTGTCTAATTATTAATAATTTGTGTGTTTTATCTAATTGCTGTTTTTATTAAAGCCACACAAGGCTCTAAACATAAATTAGCACTGTAATTACGACACCTACATATACACTAAATAAACGCTAATGTTAATGCTAATGCGATTTACTAAAGCTCATGTGAGACGACACTGATCTGAAATCTATGACTGTAATATTTGCCAGATGTTTTTCTGCTACTATTTCACACCGTTTCTAAGATGTGATTCGCATATAAGAGGCCTTTGAATATTCATTCATCACCATTAAAAGCAATTAATCCAGCAGAAATCATACGGGAAATATCATCAATGTCATCCAGGTGATCCAAACCAGAACACATGAGCATCATCGACAGTTTGGGCTGTCAATCAATACACTTATCTGCATATCATGTAGTTCATTAATTCAGTCAAATTAAGCACATACTGTACATCAACATTACATCAGCGCTGTTGTTTGTTCTAGTAAAGTCTGGTTCACTTTGCAGCTTTTTCCAGAAAAGAAATACCAACTTAGACAAGAATGGAAAGTTTGAATGACATATAAAACATCCAATCAGAGTTAGCTTTGTTTGTACATGTCATTTAGGGGTGGAGTTTATCTGAAATAGTCCCTACCATCATAGATGCATAAAAAATATCTTGCATGTCTTTTCCAGATCCATCATCAAGTGACAGCGACACTAATATTCGAATGCATACGAAATAAATCGCAAGTTTTGCAGATATGTTTTTGTTTTGTTTTATGCCTGCGGTAATTATGAGGGAAACATCACACATCGCCACCTTGAGGAATAAAGGTGAATTACACTTGTCATCAGTATGAAAGCTTGTTTCCGCCACAGAATAAAAAAAAAGGTAATTGCAACTTTTTATCTCACAATTGTGTTTTAAAGCCGGAATTGCGTGATTTAAACGCTATAGCAAGATATAAAGTCAGAATTGTGAGATATAAAGTCAGAATTGTGAGATATAAAGTCAGAATTGTGATTTAAGTAAGAATTGTGAGATATAAAGTCAGAATTGTGTGATATAAAGTCAGAATTGAGAGATATAAAGTCAAATTTGTGAGATATAAAGTCAGAATTGTGAGATATAAAGTCAGGATTTGTGATATAAAGTCAGGATTTGTGTTATAAAGTCAGAATTGTGTGATATAAAGTCAGAATTGTGTGATATAAAGTCAAATTTGTGAGATATAAAGTCAGAATTGTGTGATATAAAGTCAGAATTGTGTGATATAAAGTCAGAATTGTGTGATATAAAGTCAGAATTGAGAGATATAAAGTCAAATTTGTGAGATATAAAGTCAGAATTGTGAGATATAAAGTCAGAATTGAGAGATATAAAGTCAGAATTGTGTGATATAAAGTCAGGATTTGTGATATAAAGTCAGAATTGTGTGATATAAAGTCAGAATTGTGTGATATAAAGTCAGAATTGAGAGATATAAAGTCAGAATTGTGTGATATAAAGTCAGGATTTGTGATATAAAGTCAGGATTTGTGTTATAAAGTCAGAATTGTGTGATATAAAGTCAGAATTGAGAGATATAAAGTCAAATTTGTGAGATATAAAGTCAGAATTGTGAGATATAAAGTCAGAATTGAGAGATATAAAGTCAGAATTGAGAGATATAAAGTCAGAATTGAGATATAAAGTCAAAATTTGTGAGATATAAAGTCAGAATTGTGTGATATAAAGTCAGAATTGAGAGATATAAAGTCAGAATTGAGAGATATAAAGTCAGAATCGAGATATAAAGTCAAATTTGTGAGATATAAAGTCAGAATTGTGTGATATAAAGTCAGAATTGAGAGATATAAAGTCAGAATTGAGAGATATAAAGTCAGAATTGTGAGATATAAAGTCAGAATTGAGAGATATAAAGTCAGAATTGAGAGATATAAAGTCAGAATTGTGTGATATAAAGTCAGGATTTGTGATATAAGGTCAGGATTTGTGTTATAAAGTCAGAATTGTGAGATATAAAGTCAGAATTGTGAGATATAAAGTCAGAATTGAGAGATATAAAGTCAGAATTGTGAGATATAAAGTCAGAATTGTGAGATATAAAGTCAGAATTGTGAGATATAAAGTCAGAATTGTGAGATATAAAGTCAAATTTGTGTGATATAAAGTCAGAATTGAGAGATATAAAGTCAGAATTGTGTGATATAAAGTCAGAATTGTGAGATATAAAGTCAGAATTGTGAGATATAAAGTCAGAATTGTGTGATATAAAGTCAGGATTGTGAGATATAAAGTCAAATTTGTGAGATATAAAGTCAGAATTGTGTGATATAAAGTCAGAATTGAGAGATATAAAGTCAGAATTGAGAGATATAAAGTCAGAATTGAGAGATATAAAGTCAGAATTGAGAGATATAAAGTCAGAATTGTGAGATATAAAGTCAGAATTGAGAGATATAAAGTCAGAATTGAGAGATATAAAGTCAGAATTGTGAGATATAAAGTCAAATTTGTGAGATATAAAGTCAGAATTGTGAGATATAAAGTCAAATTTGTGTGATATAAAGTCAGAATTGAGAGATATAAAGTCAGAATTGAGAGATATAAAGTCAGAATTGTGAGATATAAAGTCAAATTTGTGTGATATAAAGTCAGAATTGAGAGATATAAAGTCAGAATTGTGTGATATAAAGTCAGAATTGTGAGATATAAAGTCAGAATTGTGAGATATAAAGTCAGAATTGTGTGATATAAAGTCAGAATTGTGAGATATAAAGTCAAATTTGTGAGATATAAAGTCAGAATTGTGTGATATAAAGTCAGAATTGAGAGATATAAAGTCAGAATTGAGAGATATAAAGTCAGAATTGTGAGATATAAAGTCAGAATTGAGAGATATAAAGTCAGAATTGAGAGATATAAAGTCAGAATTGTGTGATATAAAGTCAGGATTTGTGATATAAGGTCAGGATTTGTGTTATAAAGTCAGAATTGAGAGATATAAAGTCAGAATTGTGAGATATAAAGTCAGAATTGAGAGATATAAAGTCAGAATTGTGAGATATAAAGTCAAATTTGTGTGATATAAAGTCAGAATTGTGAGATATAAAGTCAGAATTGTGAGATATAAAGTCAGAATTGTGAGATATAAAGTCAAATTTGTGTGATATAAAGTCAGAATTGAGAGATATAAAGTCAGAATTGTGAGATATAAAGTCAGAATTGTGAGATATAAAGTCAGAATTGTGAGATATAAAGTCAGAATTGTGTGATATAAAGTCAGGATTTGTGTGATATAAAGTCAGAATTGTGAGATATAAAGTCAGAATTATGTGATATAAAGTCAGAATTGTGTGATATAAAGTCAGAATTGTGTGATGTAAAGTCTGAATTATGTGATATAAAGTCAGAATTGTGTGATATAAAGTCAGAATTGTGAGATATAAAGTCAAATTTGTGTGATATAAAGTCAGAATTGTGTGATATAAAGTCAGAATTGTGAGATATAAAGTCAGAATTGTGAGATATAAAGTCAGAATTGTGTGATATAAAGTCAGAATTGTGAGATATAAAGTCAGAATTGTGTGATATAAAGTCAGAATTGTGAGATATAAAGTCAAATTTGTGTGATATAAAGTCAGAATTGTGTGATATAAAGTCAGAATTGTGTGATATAAAGTCAGGATTTGTGTTATAAAGTCAGAATTGTGAGATATAAAGTCAGAATTGTGAGATACAAAGTCAGAATTATCTTTAAAATATTTTTAATCCGTGCCAGAAACAAGTTTTCATATAAATTAAATGATTGTTATGCAGAAAAAAAAAATACACTATTACATTCCTCGGGTCACCAGCGACCCTAAACACTTTTTTTACAAAAACTTTTTTTCAGAAAACATGCATTCTTTTATTTATTTTGTTTTCTTGTTATATTGTTTATAATGAACAGATTGAGGAACACTGAGAAGGTTGAATGAAGAGCGGGAGGAGAGTGTGTGACGAGATGCGTTTAAGGGTTAATATGTGGAAGTCGACTCAAATTAAATGGACGAATCTAATCTTCCCCATTTCATGCTCCTATCATTACAGGACTGTCTGGTGTCTGTAGGCAGACGACAGCAGGAGGTGCTGTTCATCACAGGGGGAGAAACTCACACGGGTGACTTTGACACTCACACACACACACACACACACACAAGCAGGTGACTTTGGCGTTGAAATAGCTCTGGCAGCGTTTCTGCAGCGGTTTGACATTGCTGGCGGTGTCCGAGCCAGACTGTCTTTCCTGGGGCGAGTGTTTCCTCCGGTGGATCGAGCAGCCGCTCTGAACGCTTTACTGCAGGAGCTTTTGGGAGGCAGCTTTGCTCTGTTGTGGGTATTTGGTTTCGGTTGAGAAAAAGTGTCCAATTAGGGAAGCCACAGTATCGATCTGGAAAACGAGTCAATTTCAAACACACACACACACACACACACACCGAGAGAGACAGGGAGAGAGAGAGTACAAAAATAGTAATACCATGTATTTTTGACCATGTTATTCCATTGTTTATAAGGATATCCACATATTTATCGTGCCTGTAGTTTATCTAGCGTCTGTCAGTTTTTCTCAGCATTAGCTTGTTTGTTCAGTTAGCGATCGTGTATAATTTCAGCAGAAGAAGCGAGGAAACATTACACAGGGTTTCCTTTGAACCCGGCTGTGCGCTGATAAACACTTGTTGCCGCCGTTTCATTGAAAGTTTGCAGAGAAAGTCTTTCAAGACTCCCTTTCAAGCGCTTTGCTTGTGTGAAATGATCCGCGTCTCCCGCGGCGAACGAAATGAAACTGGGAAAAATAATTACAGCGCCGCTCTCTTTTATAATCACAATGTAGTACACAGCAGAACCTACAAATTAACTCAAGGGTAAAATGTTTAGGAATTAAAACACTCTTGATAGAATCTATTTGCCGTTTTAGTTAGCTACCAAAATTGCTAACTCATATGCTAGTCACTGTAGCCGTCTTCGATGCTAACTGCAATTAGCCATAAATTATGCTTGTTGTGACATAACAATTTATGTACTGACTGACCGTACTGTTTTTAAGGTGGTTTCCCAGGCTAATGTTAGCATCTCCCGCTACTGTTTCATCTGCGAGTAGCAGTTTGTTTTGCTAGCCCAAGCTAGTGTTAGCATCTCCCGCTACTGTTTCATCTGTGAGTAGCAGTTTGTTTTGTTAGCCCAGGCTAGTGTTAGCATCTCCCGCTACTGTTTCATCTGCGAGTAGCAGTTTGTTTTGCTAGCCCAGGCTAGTGTTAGCATCTCCCGCTACTGTTTCATCTGCGAGTAGCAGTTTGTTTTGCTAGCCCAGGCTAGTGTTAGCATCTCCCGCTACTGTTTCATCTGCGAGTAGCAGTTTGTTTTTCTAGCCCAGGCTAGTGTTAGCATCTCCCGCTACTGTTTCATCTGTGAGTAGCCGTTTGTTTTGCTAGCCCAGGCTAGTGTTAGCATCCCCCGCTACTGTTTCATCTGCGAGTAGCAGTTTGTTTTGCTAGCCCAGGCTAGTGTTAGCATCTCCCGCTACGGTTTCATCTGCGAGTAACAGTTTGTTTTTCTAGCCCAGGCTAGTGTTAGCATCTCCCGCTACTGTTTCATCTGCGAGTAGCAGTTTGTTTTGCTAGCCTGTATGGAGGAAGTGATCTTTAAACTATCCGTGTGAATGAATATTCTCAAGAAGTAAGTCATTTGTTTGTTAGCCACCAACAAGCCTTAACCAGGAAAACAGGAAGTTAGCCGCCATGTGTAACATAAAAATTAGCTTATCGCACTTGCTAAACTAAAACAAACATGGTGTGCCTTCAGAATGCGTACAATCACATTATACACATGATGAATGTGAACTAGCGTTATCTGTAAAGGATGTCTGAGCTGCAGCAGAGTGATAGTCATGCTAAAGTAATCAGTGATGCTAGCGTGCAGTCGCGAGATAATCACGTTAGCGCCGTGCGAAAGAATCAGACCTGTTTCCAGGAAAACACAAACCTGATGGTTTTTATTCTGGAGCTGTGCGTTTGAATGTTGTCGTGATGGGTTTAGCTCTGATGTTGATCATCAGCTCTGATGTCATTTCACTCCACAGACAGGAAGTTAGCAAAGTGCTAAGTGCTTGCTTAGATTAGCATCGCTTATGCGCATATTAGTTGAGAGTTTGTGGATGATAAAACATGCAAGTAATAAATTCACAACTATCTACAACATAGCAACATGCTAATAAAAATCACTTTGAGCACGTTAGCATAGCAATGTATTAGCAACTATTCTGGATGACCTAGCATTGTGGCGGCTTCCCAGCTAACAGGGAACGTTCTCAGAACGTCTTTAGCTAACATTGTGGCAAGGTTCTTTCAATGTTATAAATAAACGTTCTTCCAGTAACATTAATAGAACATGCGTTCAAAGTTATCTGGCGTAAATAACATTAGCGCAAAAACATTATTTAGGCTATATATCGTTCATGGAACGTTTTTCTCCCATCATGTCTGGCCTGTAAATGACTATCATGATTATGTAGCGCTCACTCAGTCCTCCGTTCCATGAGCGTGTGTGTTATTAAAGTCTACGCTTATCAAACCTCCCATAGCAGCTGAAACACCTTCTCTAAGACACTTGTTCTCACCGCTATCTTATTATGCTAACAAGTACAAATGCTAACTTGTTTTTACATGTTTATGTCAAGATGATAGGCTAATGGTTAATGTTAGCCAGTAACTAATTAGCCAAGTAGGCATTATTTTAACATAAAAAAATCAAAAATCAAGTCTACATTTGATTTCTAATTAACAATCCTCTTGCGTTTGAGTTGCGAATGCCGTTTCTTGTAGACTCTTTTTGACCTCATTAGCATGTAGCATCCGTTTTCGATTGTTAGCGTAGGCTAATCAGTGCATTAGCTTAGTCCCCTTCCTTGCTATCAATCGTAATGATTATAGTTAGCATTAGCATTCAAAAAACAATCCAATTTCCAAGCACCAACATTTCGAGTGGTGTGTTTAGCTGTTCGCTAAATGGCCTCAGCGATGCCTGTTTATGTTGTTCATGCGGTTTGTGTACGGGTTTAGCGCTAATAAAACCCCAACACTAGTCAAGCCAGCTAGTCCCAAGATGACTTGGAGTTCGCAACAAGGCGGCTAGCTACTTGCTATCATGCTAATCTAACAAAATCATGCAGTATTTTCTCATTAAAGTCATGATGTAGTGATCAAAACCCATTTGACGTCACTTGGTTGGCCAACTGGCGGTTAGCATCATCCTAGTTCCCTTGAGAAAACCCCAATAGGATTTTCCCATAGGCTTTTGGATTATCGTTAAAAACTAGCTCTATGATCAACACAAGTTTATGATACTTACAGGTTTGTCAATCAAGAAATCAAATTGTGGGAACGCAAAACTTGCGAGAGAACGTAAAGTTTCAAGTGGGAATGCAAAACTTCTGAGCGAACGTAAAGTTTCTTGTGGGAATGCAAAACTTGCGAGAGAACGTAAAGTTTCTTGTGGGAACGCAAAACTTGCAAGAGAACGTAAAGTTTCTTGTGGGAATGCAAAACTTCTGAGCAAACGTAAAGCTTCTTGTGGGAACGCAAAACTTGCGAGAGAACGTAAAGTTTCTCAGGGAACGCAAAACTTGCGAGAGAAGGTAAAGTTTCATGTAGGAACGCAAAACTTCTGAGCGAACGTAAAGTTTCTTGTGGGAACGCAAAACTTCTGAGCGAACGTAAAGTTTCTTGTGGGAACGCAAAACTTCTGAGCAAACGTAAAGTTTCTTGTGGGAAGGCAAAACTTGCGAGAGAACGTAAAGTTTCATGTAGGAACGCAAAACTTGCGAGAGAACGTAAAGTTTCTCAGGGAACGCAAAACTTGCGAGAGAACGTAAAGTTTCATGTAGGAACGCAAAACTTCTGAGCGAACGTAAAGTTTCTTGTGGGAACGCAAAACTTCTGAGCGAACGTAAAGTTTCTTGTGGGAACGCAAAACTTCTGAGCAAACGTAAAGTTTCTTGTGGGAAGGCAAAACTTGCGAGAGAACGTAAAGTTTCATGTAGGAACGCAAAACTTCTGAGCGAACGTAAAGTTTCTTGTGGGAACGCAAAACTTCTGAGCGAACGTAAAGTTTCTTGTGGGAACGCAAAACTTCTGAGCAAACGTAAAGTTTCTTGTGGGAAGGCAAAACTTGCGAGAGAACGTAAAGTTTCATGTAGGAACGCAAAACTTCTTAGCGAACGTAAAGTTTCTTGTGGGAACGCAAAACTTCTGAGCGAACGTAAAGTTTCTTGTGGGAACGCAAAACTTCTGAGCAAACGTAAAGTTTCTTGTGGGAACGCAAAACTTGCGAGAGAATGTAAAGTTTCTTGTGGGAACGCAAAACTTCTGAGCGAACGTAAAGTTTCTTGTGGGAACACAAAACTTCTGAGCGAACTTAAAGTTTCTTGTGGGAACGCAAAACTTCTGAGCGAACAAAGTTTCTCGGGGGAATGCAAAACTTGTGAGAGAACGTAAAGTTTCTTGTGGGAACGCAAAACTTGCGAGAGAATGTAAAGTTTCATGTGGGAACGCAAAACTTCTGAGCGAACGTAAAGTTTCAAATGGGAACACAAAACTTCTGAGCGAATGTAAAGTTTCATATGGGAAACGCAAAACTACACCGCGGTCGCTAGACTTCAACGTCACATCACTAAGCTTTCGACAACTCTACATTTTCCCAGAACGGTTGAGTTAGACTAGTTTATAAGAGCACATTTATGAGCATAATGCGGCTGTAAAAGCGGTTTCCTCTTCGGTGTGATGGCGTTTAATGGCAGCCTCTGTAGTCCCATTAACCACTTGCTAGCAACCGCCTTTTTCAAAAACAGCTTAAAAAAAATGACAACTGGGACAATACTGATGTTTTTTATGTCGTAGAATAAAACGTGAAAGTGTCTCGAGCTTGTGTTCACCACAGGTCTTATTTCAGCCATTTAACCAAAACCCATTGACTTCGGGACGAGGGAACCGGAAGTGTTAAAATGCTAACGCTTCCGCGTTTCAGCCTACAAAGTGATGTCTTACCTGCACCACTCTATTTCTGTATATTATACATAAAGTCTGGATGACTTGATTTTATCCACCAAGATGGTGTAAAAGTTGTGGTTTCAGACATTTAACTGTTAGTTAGCATGCAGATCAGGTGTGCGTTGACTGACCACCAGGGGGGGCTGCTGGGCCGCCTGACCGCGATGCCCCGACATCATGTTATTGAGCTATAATGAGTTCCTTAACTATTTATCTGCTAATTTATTTATGATGAAGTTGTAGCAGCGTGTATGCCAAGCCTGGAAGTCATTAAGGGACTAATTAGTGGAGTTTTGGTGGCAGCCATGTTTGGTGGCGGAGAGAGTTCGTGGCTTTTTGCATCGCAGACGAAGACACACACTCTCGCTCTCTTTCCCCGGGTGTTCGGCTGTAACATCGGCGCACTGGCGCTTTTCCAGGCCACCTGGTGTGCGGCAGAGCCTCGTGTCTCGAGGGCAGGTTAAAACCTGGCGCTCGCTCGCAGCCGCTCGAGGGGGCTTGGATGTATATACGAGGCCGCCACACACCGATGCTCACTTCCAGAAACGGTGGCAGAACGTGAGCGCGCTCGGATCACAGCTGCCGGGTCAGTCAGGGTCACCGGCTGCGGTCGCTACATTATATTCAGAGATGGGGAGACACTAGCATGGCTAGCTGGTAACACTTTGTAACATATGATGTACTTACCATAGTAATAACAGTGAATTCACAAGCGAGGACCACGCCACAACCATGAATGCGATTTCTTGAAGAAGTTAGGGATGAATAGGGAGAGGGTGAAGGGGAAGAGAGAAAGGGATCGTCTGGTGTAGGCGGCCGCGAGACTCAGAGAGGGGGCATCATCTCAGTTAAATGTAGGCCGAGTGATTAGGACCCCCCCCCCCCCGATACGAATGGAAGATGGTAAATATGGTTGAATGGATGAGAGAGGGAGGGGAAGGGAGGGTTCGAGAGAGAGAGAGAGACAAACAGTGCTGTAAGTGGCGGCCCGAAATAAGAAGGTTTTGAGAAGTCCCGCTCCCGAACCTCAGTTAACTAGTTCACTCCATTTATGCATAATTGTGTGCAACTAACCCTCGACCAAACCCTAATCCTTCCCTAACCCTATAATCAATATTACCCAGTACTTAAATATATATTTACACTGTGAGATGGTGGTCCAGACCAGTGGATTAAACCATGGAACTGATACACAGAAGGTTGCTGGTTCGATCCCAGTGGTCTCCACCAGTGTGTCCTTGAGCAAGGCACTTTACTCCATGTTGCTCCAGGGGGATTGTCCCTGTAATAAGGTCGCTTTGGATTTGGATTTGGATAAATGCGTCTGCCAAAAGGCATAAATATATAAATATATAACAATGACACCCTCGTTTTATTGTTCCTTTTTCTGTTTTGGAGAAGCTTTAAAAAGAGACTTTTATGTTAAAATACTTATAAACTACTTTAAAACTAGAAGTAAGCCAATTCTAAGATTAAAAACATAAAATTGAGATTTAAAATAATTCTAATATTTGAAATATTATTAATTTAAATATTTATGTATATATTTCTAATTGTAATATTTTAAGTGTAAAAAAAATTGAGGTTATATTTTAATATTCAATAAAATAATATATACATCATTTTAATGTTACTATTTCAAAAACATTATTTAAAATGTATTAATATTTCTAATTTTACATTTAACTTTAATTTAATATTAATATTTTAAATGTATTTTATAATTGCGAGATTTAAAATATTTATTTATATTTCTAATTGTTATATTGTAAAAACATACATCATGGTTATAAATAATTGTATTGTTAATATTAAAATAAATATTATTTAAATGAATTTATATTTATAAATGTAATACTTTAAGCTTTATATTTATAAATGTAATACTTTAAGCTTAAGAACATGTATTGAGGTTCGATCATTTTAATATAAATATTGTAATATTTAAAATATTCTTATTTAAAATGCATTTATATTTTTCATTGTAATATTTTAAGTTTAAAAAACATACTTTGAGGTTATAAATAATTTTAACATTCATGTTTAAATATAAGTATTTAAATATATTTTATATTTATTACAATTTCTAATTTGAATACTGTAACAACATACACTGAGGTTATAAATATTTTTAGCATTCATGTTTAATATTTAAAATGTATTTTATGGTTGCAATATTTAAATTTTAATTTAAAACATCTATTTATATTTCTAATTTTAATATTGTAAGAACATACATTATGGTTGTAAATTATTTATTGTTAATATTAAAATAAATATGTAAAATAAAATATGTATTTATGTTTCTAATTTTAATATGTTAAACTTAATAACGTATTGAGGTTCAATCATTTTAATATAAATATTGTAACATTTAAAATATTCTTATTTAAAATGCATAATATTTTGTAATATATTTTATATTAATATTTAAAATGTATTTTATAATTGCAATATTTAATATGTAATTAAAATATTTATTATATTCCTACTGCATTTATGTGTTTAATTGTAATATTTTAAGTTTAAGAACATATATTGAAGTCATAAATAATTATAACATTCATGTTCAAATTTTAATATTTAAAATATTGATTTATATTTCTAATTTTAATACTGTAAGAACATACATTGAGGTTATAAATATTATGTATTATACATAATTTTAACATTAATATTAATAATATATTAATAACTTGTATATTTTTATATACTTAAATATTAATACTAATGCTTTAAATATTTAGTATTTAAATTTGATGAACATTGAGGTTATTAATAATTTTAATATTTAATGTTTAAAATATTACTTAAAATATTTATATTTCTAATGTTATTATAGGTATTTCTAATATTACTATTTTAATATTTAAAATATATTTAATTACATATCAAATTAAAGTTAAGAACCTGCTTGAGGTTTTAAACGTTTTTAATAATAATATTAAAATCTTTATAATATTTAACATAGATTAGTACTTTTTCTTTATTTTGGAGTGTTGGGGAATATAGCTACAATATTGTGTAACAAATTATGCTACAGTGTAATGTTATTTTCTGATTCAATGTCGTTCTCCAGGAGTCATATTTCATATTTGTGCTGTAACTCCTGAAGTACAGTATGAGTGTGAGGAGCTTCAGTGTTTACAGTACCTGTGTGACGCGCGCCGAGCGATTGAAACGCCAGTCACGCACACACACACACACACACACACACACACATCCACGCGGCTCCAGGGTCCAGACTATAATGCCAGACTTTCACTAAGTGCGTTATCCATTGTGTTCAGTTTCTCCCACAATCTTGGTCCTTACAAACAGTCGGCATAATCGCTCCCATTGAGATTTTCCAAAACAAACCAAACCAGAGCTGCATGTTCCCCTGAGGACGTCACACGGGCCAAACCAGACTAATTATGAAAGGCTTGGAGGATCTCAGCTCCATTAGAGAGAGTTCCTCTGTCAGACGGACACTGAACATCACATAGATGGACGGACGGACGGACAGACAGAG